>NC_058083.1:23891892-24198021 GCF_014858855.1 Bufo gargarizans | reverse complement strand
GTTCCTGATCTCTGGTTTCGCAAGACCCTGCTTCGGTTTAGCCATCCGTTTGGACTTTTGCCTTACAGCTTTATTTTCAATAAAGCCTTCTTATTTCCACTCATCTCTTGTTGTACGTCTGGTTCATGGTTCCATGACAAAATTGCAAAGCTTCTGAAGCGTGATCATCGAACAATCAAGCGTTTCATTCAAAATAGTCAACAGGGTCGCAAGAAGCGTGTGGAAAAACCAAGGCGCAAAATAACTGCCCATGAACTGAGAAAAGTCAAGCGTGCAGCTGCCAAGATGCCACTTGCCACCAGTTTGGCCATATTTCAGAGCTGCAACATCACTGGAGTGCCCAAAAGCACAAGGTGTGCAATACTCAGAGACATGGCCAAGGTAAGAAAGGCTGAAAGACGACCACCACTGAACAAGACACACAAGCTGAAACGTCAAGACTGGGCCAAGAAATATCTCAAGACTGATTTTTCTAAGGTTTTATGGACTGATGAAATGAGAGTGAGTCTTGATGGGCCAGATGGATGGGCCCATGGCTGGATTGGTAAAGGGCAGAGAGCTCCAGTCCGACTCAGACGCCAGCAAGGTGGAGGTGGAGTACTGGTTTGGGCTGGTATCATCAAAGATGAGCTTGTGGGGCCTTTTCGGGTTGAGGATGGAGTCAAGCTCAACTCCCAGTCCTACTGCCAGTTTCTGGAAGACACCTTCTTCAAGCAGTGGTACAGGAAGAAGTCTGCATCCTTCAAGAAAAACATGATTTTCATGCAGGACAATGCTCCATCACACGCGTCCAAGTACTCCACAGCGTGGCTGGCAAGAAAGGGTATAAAAGAAGAAAATCTAATGACATGGCCTCCTTGTTCACCTGATCTGAACCCCATTGAGAACCTGTGGTCCATCATCAAATGTGAGATTTACAAGGAGGGAAAACAGTACACCTCTCTGAACAGTGTCTGGGAGGCTGTGGTTGCTGCTGCAACCACAGTGTCTCATATTTCTTTACCCTACCTGCATATGTAAACGGATATAACAGCCAAAAATCAATTCCTTATTACAGGCTACAAATGGAAGAGTCGAATCCATCGGGACATATCTCATATCTGCAATGTTGATGGTGAACAGATCAAAACACTGACAGAATCCATGGATGGCAGGCTTTTGAGTGTCCTTGCAAAGAAAGGTGGCTATATTGGTCACTGATTTGTTTTTGTTTTGTTTTTGAATGTCAGAAATGTATATTTGTGAATGTTGAGATGTTATATTGGTTTCACTGGTAAAAATAAATAATTGAAATGGGTATATATTTGTTTTTTGTTAAGTTGCCTAATAATTATGCACAGTAATAGTCACCTGCACACACAGATATCCCCCTAAAATAGCTAAAACTAAAAACAAACTAAAAACTACTTCCAAAAAAATTGAGCTTTGATATTAATGAGTTTTTTGGGTTCATTGAGAACATGGTTGTTGTTCAATAATAAAATTAATCCTCAAAAATACAACTTGCCTAATAATTCTGCACTCCCTGTATACGTTGCTTAGCATTCAAAGTTTATGGGAGAAAATTTATTGCACTTCCACTTAAGTTTTTAAAAGTTAAACTGTGTATTTAGTATTGTAACCAAAGTGGTAATAATTATTATTACTATTATTACTACTACTACTGTAAAGCCACTGCTGACTCTGGTTACCTTGTGTTGCCCTATTGTCCTATATTTTATTGGGGTTTCTTAAACTATTCATGATTTCTCTGTAGTAATCTTTTCTCTGGTTACTTATCCTCTTCTTATTTTTTTTACATGTTTAGAGTGAGAGTTTTATTGTAGCCTTTTCTTCTTCAAGGTCAGTCTTGATTTGATCAGGAAAATAATTCTTCCTATTCATTGCTGTCCACAATCTTCACGAACCTCAGCTGTCAATGGCATTCCTCTTCCCCAGGCCAGCTTATTTATGGCTAAGGTTTCACTAGTCATAAGTAGAGATGAACAAATGGAATCCCACGAAGTGGAATTCAATCGGAATTTCAGGATAAATTTCTTCGTGCTTCATGTCAGCGAATATATTTAACCTGAAATAGTATAAAAAACAAAAAAATTCAAACTTACCTCCTCCATTTTCTCATGACAGGCCACCAGCCTCCATCTTGCTTGAAGATCTCTTCCGAAATCCAGTGCGGCGCGAGATTACATCATCATGCCGGCCGGCGTGATGACGTCATACGCACTGCATGGGATTTCGGCCGAGATCTTCAAGCAAGTTGGCGTCGGCTGCTCCGTCGCAAGCAAATGGAGGCGGTAAGTTAGATTTTTTAGGTTTGAATTATTGTAAATTTCACACTCAGATGCCGCGATCATGTATGAATTAGGCATCTGAGGGGTACAATGACAGGGGAGGCGCTATTGCAGCTCCCTGTCATTGCACCCGGTACTTACAAAAAAATGCGCTTTGTGACGAAATAATTCGTCACAAAGCTAATTTTTTTGAAAAATTCGGCGAATTACTGTACACACAATCAGCAATGGTCACTGCTTAGATAGCTGAGGGTAACCCAAAATTCAGAGAACACTACACAAATTATATCCAACAGGTACCTTATAATTAATACATAACTTTTATTGTAAAATTGCTAAAATTGTCCTAATATTTAGATGTCCATAGTAAAATTGTGCAAAATCACATTAAACCGCAGTGCCACTTAATACTAGAGTTGGGGGCTCTGAAACTGGGTCTCTTACAACTATTTGGCCCTGCCAACCCTAATATCCTGTGCTAGCTAGCTGTCCCTCCTTGTTCCTGCGTCGCGAGAGTGACTGCCCAGCTTCGTCATAAGCTAAGGGAAGGACCCAATTGCTAATCAACAGTAAATGTACGCAACTTGTCCCAACTACATAGGTAAGTAGGGAACCTCAATACAAAAAAATGTTCACAAATTGACCCAAAGTGTTTCGTTGGTTACAAGCCAACTCATCAGGGGACTCATCAATTCATAAGTGCCTAAATTGTGAAGACACAGGGTATCAAATTCAATTGCTCCCAACCAGGTTTACCATGGTCAATCACCCCAATCCTGGATATATATTGTATTCAGCACATATTCATATAGACTCAAATAAGACTGCAATACATACACATTAGCTCAATGATAGTCCAAACATCAAAAAGCTTTACAATACTTAGCTCTCCTGTTCATGTGTAGGTAGACAAAGAGTGGATTTAGCCTCCTGCGTGTGGCAGCGGTGAGAGCAGCGTCTACAATGGCGATTTTTAAACACAGCCGTCTAGGACGCCGATCCTGCCCCCCTGAACCACCTGACTCATCACGTGACTGGTCAGGTGCTCTGGCCGGATAATGTGCGCATCACATGACCGGAGCGAGATGCGCCAGTAATCTCTATGCGCGTCTCCACTGGTTACAGTGTGGGGGGATGGTAAGAGGGCGTAGAGGAGGAGGTGATTAGGGCAAACGTCCTCCTTCAAACTCCACATCCATTAGGCTCTAAAATATAATGAAATGAAATGAACTGCTCCCTGTCTGTATATTGGCAGTCCACGAAGCACTAGGGCTTAGAATGATAACAGTTAGGCCCCTTTCACACGGGCGAGTTTTCCATGCGATGCGTGCGGTGAACGTATTGCACCCGCACTGAATCCTGACCCATTCATTTCTATGGGGCTGTGCACATGAGCGGTGATTTTCACGCATCGCTTGTGCGTTGACTGAAAATCGCAGCATGCTCTATATTGTCCGATTTTCACGCGACGCAGGCCCCATAGAAGTGAATGGGAAGCGTGAAAATCGCATAGCATCCGCAAGCAAGTACGGATGCGGTGCGATTTTCACGCACGGTTGCTAGGAGACGATCGGGATGGAGACCCGATCATTATTATTTTCCCTTATAACATGGTTATATGGGAAAATAATAGCATTCTGAATACAGAATGCATAGTAAAACAGCGCTAGAGGGGTTAAAAAAAATAAAAAAAATAATTTAATTCACCTTAGTCCACTTGATCGCGAAGCCCGGCATCTCCTTGTGTCTCCTCTGCGCTGAACAGTACCTGGGGTGAGCTGCTGCATTAAATAGAGGTTAAGGACCTTTGATGATGTCACTCCGGTCATCACATGGTCTTTTACCATGGTGAATCACCATGGTAAAAGATCATGTGACGTACCATGTGATGACCGGAGTGACATCATCAAAGGTCCTTAACCTCTATTTAATGCAGCAGCTCACCCCAGGTCCTGTTCAGCGCAGAGGAGACACAAGGAGATGCCGGGCTTCGCGATCAAGTGGACTAAGGTGAGTTAAATTATTATTATTATTTTTTTTTAACCCCTCTAGCACTGTTTTACTATGCATTCTGTATTCAGAATGCTATTATTTTCCCTTATAACCATGTTATAAGGGAAAATAATACAATCTTCAGAACATCAATCCCAAGCCCGAACTTCTGTGAAGAAGTTCGGGTTTGGGTACCAAACATGCGCAATTTTTCACACGCGAGTGCAACGCATGACAATGTTTTGCACTTGCGCGGAAAAATCGCGCATTTTCCCGCAGCGCACCAGCCTCTTATCCGGGCAAAAAAACTGACGCCCGTGTGCAAGGGGCCTAAAAAGGTCCAATCTGATTGGACATTTCTCCTTATTCTTCAGGATATATATATTAATTAGTTCGATCTAATAGAACATTTCACATTATTCTCCGAAAAATATATACCACATTCACGGTATCACATTGGTAAGTTGTTCACATTATACACATTCTTCTCAAAAATCAACTCAATCACAGTGTCTCATATTTCTTTACCCTACCTGCATATGTAAACGGATATAACAGCCAAAAATCAATTCCTTATTACAGGCTACAAATGGAAGAGTCGAATCCATCGGGACATATCTCATATCTCAAATTAGATTCGAAGTAGCCGAATCGAATTTTCAATAAATTTGCTCATCTCTAGTCATAAGGTATTTATGTAAATGATAATCTGGACAATTCAGATGCTTGTTGTTATAGATGCATTATTGTATGTTTTTCTAGGTTTTTAACCTTGCTCTACCAAGTGTCACACTACATGGTATCTCTTCACTGGAGTATATTAACCCCTAGCGATGGCCTTGCGGTTATTTCGCGGCGAACTTTGCATGTTCGCGATTCGCCGATCATGCGAACATATGAAGAAATTCGCGCCCGCCATATTCTTTTACATTGTGAAGAACTTTGACCCATGACACATCTATCAGGTGGTACAGGACAGCCAATTGAGACGTTTCAGCACATGGACATACCTTATAAATAAACCTGATCTGGCCGCCATTTTACATTCAGTGTTTCGCCTGGGTATGTAGAGAGGTTGCTGTGTGGATCAGGGACAGGCTGTTAGGGACACCAAACGCTAGCTAATAGGGCCACAAAAGTCATTTTAAGGACTAGTATAGGCAGTGGCGGATTACAATAGCTGACCCGAACGCCCACATACTGTGGCGGGGCACGGGAGCGCATAGCTCCCTGTCCCGTCGCCGATCACCGCCATAGGCTTCAGGCCTTGTAGTCCTGAGGCCTATGCGGTAGTGAAATCCCGGTGCAGGCGTGCGTGATGACGTCATTGCGCACCTGTTCTGGGACGCAGCACTGTGACTCGCCTGACTCATCCCGCCTTCCTCTGCGAGCAAGCGCCTGGCCCTGGACATAGGTGAGTATTTAGCTTTTAATTTTTTGTTCATTTTTTTATTTTTTATTTCATGTGCCTACTTTGGGGGACATGTGGGGGGACACACAGAAGGACATATTAGGGAACATAAATTGAGTACATGGGGGGGGGGCTGTATGGGGCCAAATTATTATGGGAGGGAATACTATGTGGGGACAAATTACTATGTGGGGGCAAATTATTATGAGAGGGACTACTATGTGGGGGCAAAATAGTAGATGGGGCAGTGTGGGGGCAAATTGCTATGTGGGGGCAGTGTGGGGGCAAATTATTAAGGGAGGGACTACTATGACTTTGCAAATTTCTATATGGGGGCAGTGTGGGGGTAATTGCTATGTGGGGACAGTGTGGGGTAATTTCTATGTGGGGACAGTGTGGGGGCAAATTACTATGTGGGGGCAGTGTGGGGGAAACTATTGTGTGGGGGCGGTGTGGGGGAAATTGCTATGTGGGGACAGGGTTGGGAAATTGCTATATGGGGACAAATTACTATGTGGGGACAAATTACTATGTGGGGGCAAATTACTATGTGGGGGCAGTGTAGGGAAATTGCTATGTGGGAACAGTGTGGGGAAATTGCTATGTGGGGGGAAATTACTATGTGGGGACAGTGTGGGGGCAAATTACTATGTGGGGCAGTGTGGGAGATTGCTATGTGGGAACAGTGTGGGGAAATTGCTATGTGGGGGCAAATTACTATGTGGGGGCAGTGTGGGAGCAACTTACTATGTGGGGGCAAATTACTATTTGGGGGCAGTGTGGTGGAAATTACTATGTTGGGGCAGTGTGGGGCAAATTACTCTGTGGGGGCAAACTACTATATGGGGGCAGTTTGGGAGAAATTACTGTGTGGGGGCAAATTACTATGGGGGATTACTATGTGGGGCAGTGTGGTGGAAATTACTATATGGGGGTGTTGCTATTGGGGAGGCACTGAAGGGGCAATTCTATTATTTCTGGGGACACTATACAGGGATTATTGCCTGGAGCACAATATTGGGTGTTATTACTGGGGGCACTCTAGGGGACATTATAGCTGCTGTGGACACTATAGGAACATTTGGGGTAATTTATCAAACTGGTGTAACGCAGAACTGGCTTAGTTGCCCATAGCAGCCAATCACATTCCACCTTTCATATTTGACAGCTCTTTTGGAAATCCAGTTCTACTTTACACCAGTTTGATAAATTACCCCAATTATGTCTATTAGAGTCACTATTTTTTCAGCAGTATAGTTCCTGGGGCATTGGGAAGCACAACGGGCACAGTATTGGGGGTGGCAGCAGGATGACACTGTGGGGACACCAGGATGAGGAGGTTGATGGAAAAATCTAGAAATCTAACGTGTCTGTGTTACAAACTGTAGAGACGAGATGCGGCTGAAACAATTTGCCATGGTGGTCTGGGTCAAATGGAGGAGAGGAGGAAAGAGAAGGTCTACATGACAGGAGATGTCACTGGATGTAAGAGGTATGTGGTGCTGTATTCTCCTCCATGTCTTTTTATTACAATTATATGTATTTTAAATTTAGCCAAGTTGGGTAGACAGCCCCAGGCCTATCTTGCACTTAATCCGCCCCTGAGTATAGGTGTGCTATCGATATGTGTGATACACAGAGGGGTGCGATATACTTATAATATACTTTTCTAATGAGTCAAAAACACATATATCTATATAGTGATCACCTCGAAGCCAAGGGACTAGGGGTTTACTAGGGCCATTTTTATATAGGGTAAGGTTCCGGACGGGGTCGCTCTTATCAGGGCGGGAGGTCTGTGGTTAGGCTATCAGGCCAGAATAGCACCCCCCTGTAGGGCAATATCAGGGACAGTTCTTTGCCCACCCTGTCCCTCAATACCACATCATCATCTAGCCCAGGGATAGATGTTTTTGCTTTCCCTCTGGGATTCATGGATGTGCACTGGAACCCCCCGGATTGTGGTAGGACATATGGTTTCTGATTTGGTGCCGACGAGCACCTGATTTAGTGCCGCCGAGTACTTGTTATTGCCTACCACATCTATGCTTTTTGCTTAACTTTAATAATTGAATTTATTTTAATTTTGAGGGATATCTTTTCCATTCACGCGTCCGCAAAATGGGTCCGCATCCGTTCCACAATTTTTTGGAATGGGTGCAGACCCATTCATTTTCAATGGGGACGGAATGTGCTGTCCGCATCCGCTTTTGCGGATCAACATCCGCAATTGCGGATCCACACTTCCGCATCTGTGCTTCCGCTTCCGCAAAAAAATAGAGCATAGAACATGTCCTATTCTTTTCCGCAATTGCAGACAAGATTAAGCATTTTCTATTATAGTGCCGGCGATGTGCGGTCCACAAATTGTGGAATGCACATTGCCGGTGTCCGTGTTTTGCGGATCCGCAAAACACTTACGGACATGTGAATGGACCCTCATAGTAACATTATTAAAGGTTATGTTTTAACTTCATGTATAGTCTAATGGATTGCCTTCCTTGTACAATGTTATAATATACTTTCTATGTTAGAAAGTATATTATAGTGCATTTGTATTGTGCGGCAGTTGTGTGCGGTTCTGCTGCGATACTGCAGGTATATAGAGGGACAAGCGTTATTGGAACAAATAACTTCTACTGGTGTGGTATACCAGTCGCACCCCCAAAAACTGATTGAAGTGGGGTGTTATATACCAATATACTTTCTTTATAGTGCATTTGGGTACTGTATAGTGCCTTTGTGCATGCGCGTACCCGAAAATTATATTGCCGATTTTTCGAATAAATTTTTTTTTTATGGAGATCGCAAATTCGAATAATACATCTGGTATGTCACTGTCCATATTGTGGGACCATTTGTGCACTTCTAGTAATTATTTCTTGGCTGCAAATATGAGCTGAAGGTTTTTCAGGTTCGCCTGCCATTAAAATGAATGGGACCCGCCGCAAACTTGCCGTTCGCGAACATTTGATTGCTTTCGCGCGATTGCGTTCACGAACCGTCCCGGAAGATGTTTGTCCCTCACTATTAACCCCTTTGTGACCAAGGCCTTTGGTTTCATAAAGTACCAAAAATGTGTCTTCTAATATGTAGTTTTAGATACAAAAAAAACTGAAGATATTTTATAACATTCAATCTTTCCTTTTTCTACCCAACATATGTACTTTATTTAACCTATATCAGTAGTTTCATACTAGAGATAAGAAAATAAACGTAAATAAATTGTAATTTGAACCAAATTTTCCAAATCCAAATTTTTGGTGATTCAATTCGGGAAATATTTTAAAAAATCATTCAACCATTTTTCAGATCAGAAGACAAGTTAAACATGACCCCAGGTAGTGTGTTTGTGTGTGTGCGTAAACAAAAATTTTTAGAACATAAAAAAATTCTACAGTGCTCTTCTACACTCATAAAGCCTATGAACTAAGTGAAAGGGCTGCCAAAAATTACAAGGAACCAGCACTCCAATACACTCTTTATTACACATAAAGGAGGGGATCATACACCCTTAAAAAATGATGATGGCCTACTGGTGAGCTGACCCTCTAAAAAATTAGATGCAAAGGCCTGCAGGTGAGCTGACCCTGTAAAAGATTGTAAGCGAGGGCCTGCAGGTGAGCTGACCCTGTAAAAGATTGTAGGTGAGGGGCAGCTGGTGAGCTGACCCTCTAAAAAATTTATATGTAAGGGCCTGCAGGTGAGCTGACCATCTAAAAAATTATATGCGAGGGCCTCCAGGTGAGCTGACAATGTAAAAGATTATATCAGAGAGCATATATGCGAGGGCATTATATGCGACAAATAAGCATGTTGATATAAAGGAAGAGGAGGAGGAGTATGAGAAAAGTAAAATTCAACCATATACCCTTGTTTGTGGTGGAAGGGGTGCATGGGAATACAGTGTATTCAGTACATTATAAACAACACATTTAAAGTGCCTTTATGTTCATCAGCTTAACTCTGGTGGAGTCTAAAAGTCATGGTCAATCCAGGCCTTGTTCATTTTTATAAGAGTCAACCTGTTAGCATTTTCAGTTGACATGCGGACACGCTTATCTGTTGTAATGCCACCAGCAGCACTAAATACCCGCTCAGACAAAACACTGGCAGCAGGGCAGGCCAGCACCTCCAAGGCATAGATGACAGTTCGTGCCATGTGTCCAGCTTGGACACCCAGTAGGTGTAAGGCACTAAGGGATCATTGAGGACGCTGACACAGTCTTCTATGTACTCCTTCACCATCTTCCCCAAATTTTTCCTCCTTGTGACAGTAGGCAGCACATCAGGGTGAGGGAGCTGGTGGGGTCATGAAACTGTCAGGCTTTGGAGAGTTTTGCCCTGCCTCTGTTGGAACTGCTGTGTGTTTCCCTTGTCTCCCCTCCTTGGTTGCCCAAGGAACTACGGACTCTGCTGCCAGCAATTTTTCAACAAGGACCTTCTGGTATTGCACCAGTTTTGCTCGTCCTCTCCACCAGAGGAATGAGAGATGAGAATTTATCTTTGTAGTGGGGGTCGAGAAGGGTGAACAACCAGTAATCCGTGTTGTCTAAAATGCGTGTAAAGCGCGGGTCGCTGGAAAGGCAGCCTAACATGAAGCCAGCTTTGTGTGCCAGAGTACCAACAGGCAAGACTTCGCTGTCATCATCAGGAGGATGACTCTCAATCTCCTCATCCTCTTCCTCCTCTACTGCCCACCCACACAGAACAGATAGAATTAAACTTCCATGGGTACTACCCTCTGTAGCGCAGGCAACTGTATCCTGCTCCACCTCCTCCTCTTCATCGTCCAATTCGCACTGAGAATATGAACTAAGGGTGGTCTGGCTATCACCCTGTGTAATGTCTTCCCCCATTTCCACCTCTTCCACATGCAAAGCATCGTCCTTAATTGTGAGCAGCGAGCATTTGCGTAAACACAGAAGTGGGATGGTTACAGTGATAATAGCGTTATCGCCTCTCACCATCTTTGTTGATTTCTCAAAGTTTCTTAAAACCTCACAGAGGTCAGACATCAATGCCCACACCTCGCTTGTGAAGAGCGGAAGCTGACTGGAAAGGAGACGACCATGTTGCAGCTGGTATTCCACTACTGCCCTCTGCTGCTCACAAAGCCTGGCCAACACGTGGAACGTCGAGTTCCAGCGCGTGCTCATGTCTCTAAACAGCTGGTGAGCTGGCAATTTCCAGCACTGCTGCAGTGTTGACAGACCGGCTGAAACTGTCGTTGACTTGCGGAAATGTGCACACACGCGGCGCACCTTCACCAGTAACTCTGGAAAATTGGGATAGGTTTTGAGAAACTGCTAAACCACTAAATTTAATACGTGGGCTAGGCATGGGATATGTGGGGAACTTGCCGAGCTCCGAAGCCACCACCAAGTTATGGCCATTATCAGACACAACCATGCCTGGTTCTAGGTTGAGTGGCGAGAGCCACAGCTCAGTCTGGTCTCTTATCCCCTGTCACAGCTCTGTGGCGGTGTGCTGTTTGTCCCCTAAGCATATCAGCTTCAGCATGGCCTTTTGCCGCTTCCCCACTGCAGTGCTACACTGTTTCCAGCTACCGACTGATGGATGACTGGTGTTGCACGCGGATAATTTGGAGGTGGAAGTGGAGGAGGAGGCAGAGGAGGAGAAGTGGGGGTTGGAGTGACTAATGTAGGTGCTGGCGGAAACCCTGATCGACGTAGGGACAGCAATCCTTGGCGTCGGTAGCACCTTTGCCATCACAGAGTACTACTCGCTTCCGGCCTCCACAACGTTCACCCAGTGTGCAGTCAGGGAAATGTAGCGTCCCTGGCCGAATGCACTTCTCAATGTGATTGACAACTGTGTCTCAGCCTCTTCATCAACCTCTCAAGCCAGTAATTGCCTCTGACTTATTGGCAACTGTGTCTCATCATCATCCACATCATTAAACAGTAATTGCCATTCCCCACTGTCAACTTCTTGTGACTGTGGATGCTCAAGAGTTTGGGAATCAGGGCAAAAAATCTGTCCCTCTTCAAGCTGGCTTGGCGAGAGGGCTAAATCAAGGAATGGCACTGAAAAGAGCTCCTCGGAATATCCAAGTGTGGGATCACTTGTTTGGCCATACTCTCCATGGTGGGAGGAATGAGGATCAGGGTGGATTGTGTTGAGCAGACTCTTGGCTACTGAGACTGGACTTGGTGGAAGACAGGGTGGTGCTTAACCGACTGGAAGCATTATCTGCTGCAATCCAACCGACCACCTGGTCGCACTAGTCTGACTTCAAGAGTGGTGTCCTGCAAACTGGTACATGAAGCTAGGTATCTTGGATGATTGTTTTTCTTGTGCTCTAGCAGCAGGCACAGTTTCACCTCGCCCAGGGCCATGACCTAGGCGTGCACCATCAGCATCATGGCCACTTCCCTGTCCCTTACTGCTCGCCTTCTTCATATTAAATGTTATATATGCTTGAAACTCTGTCATATGTACAGTAGCGTACGATTTGGAAGTGTATGCGCAAGCAAATTTAAAAAGGTATTTGGGATGTGGAAACGTCACACAGGAGATTTACCGCAGATAATGTCACTGCTGTCACCAGTGGCTAATAAAAAATTACAGGGAATATCACAGGTATTTGGGATGAAGAATCATTATACAGGAGAAGTACCACCGGTAATGTCACTGTCCGCAGTGTCTGCGAAAAAAAAGTACACTGTATGTCACAGATACATTTTTTCAGTGTACACGTTACACTACAGATGTGGCACTGGTAATGTCACTGTCAGAACCGGACACCATCTATTGAAAAAGTACACTGGATGTCAGATATTTTTTTATGCGCACACTTTACACAGGAGATGTGGCGCAGCTAATGTTGCTGTCTGCAGCGGCCTAACTATTGCACGCTATTTAGCGCAGGATGCGCTAAAAATAGATATTGCTACCACACACAACATTCTCTTAAAGGACTTTTGGGTCTGTAAAGCTCTAGCTATTTAGCGCAGGTTGCGCTAAAAATATATATTCCTGCTGCCACACACAATAGTCCTTAAAAGGACTTTTGGGTCTCTGAAAAGTTTTTCTAATAAAATTATTCCTATATCACTCCCTACACTCTCTGTCACTTCTTCAGCACAGCTCTCCCTGACTAAGACTGAGCCGAACACGCGTCATTGGGTGCTATATAGCAGCCGATGACGCTTCCCGGACAGCCAATCACTGTAATGCCAGTAGCCAACATGGCTATGGCATTACAGTGAAGGCAGTACTCACCTGCTTATTTATTGGCTGTGTAGCAGCCAAGAAACGTGCGGAGAGGAGACTTGAGCATTGCGCTCGAGCACATGCGGTATTCGGCTGAATACCGCCATGTGCAAAGCATCGAGATGTGTGCTCGATCAACACTTGTCCTGTCTACATGGTGAATACACGATTAGGATGTATATATACAGACGTTAGACACAAAAGGGTTAATGTGGAAGACGAGTTGGTCAGCACACGCTGAAATGCACGTCGCACGGGACAGGACAGGCTCCACGTGTAGTTAGCGAAAAAATCCCAGCAGACGTGACTTGATGCTCTTTCATAGACTTTATTGTCATAAATCAATATGTCCCATCATCTAGGACGCGTTTCGGCTAGACTGCCTTTTTCAACAGGTAGATGTACAATGTGAATAGCAGGTATATATACACACACACATCAATGATTGAGGATAGGGAACCTCCCAGTGATCAACGCCCATAAGGGGCGGTACATTCATGGTAACATGGTAAAAGGTTAATCAGTCAAGCGAGCGGCTCAGGTGTTAGAACATGTAGATAAATAGTGGATAGTAAATACCAGCATGGTGGAGAAAATTCTTCATTATATGGTAGATGTCTAAAAAACAATAATAATGCATGAAATTAGATGGTATACAGAAAATGCACTGGAAAACAGAACCAGAACTCAAATGTGCATAATTTTGTAATCTCGATTAAGGCCCCTCGGATGGAGGGTGGCCAGGGTATGGATCCAGTAGGCCTCCCGCCGCAATAGAAGTTTCTTAATGTCACCTCCCCGCCTGGGTCGAGTGACCCGTTCTATGACCTGAAACTTCAGTTGAGCAATTGTATGGTTATATTTCTCAAAATGGGAAGGGATGGGTAAAAGTAGATTTTTGGTCCTGATGGTTGATTTGTGCTTGCCAATACGATCTTTAATGCTCTGCATTGTTTCCCCAATATATAGCAGCCCACATGGACATTTGATCAAGTATATAACATTGGCTGATTCACACGTGAAAAAGCCGTCCACTGGGTATATGCGTCCAGTGTGTGGGTGGTATCCCTCGATACGGGAACTCAGAATTGATGAAATGACTAAAAGGTTTGAAGAAAGAGGGTACCCCACTTCAATTCTAGCAAAGACCCTATGTGAATTACAAACCTCTGGTAGTTCTGATAAAGAACAAGCGAAAATCTCAAGAGTGGCATTGATCCACAAATATCATCCGTTCAATAAAAAATTGGATAATGTTGTAAGGAAACACTGGCATTTGTTAGTAAAAGCGTACCCCCAGATTGACGAGTTTAAAAATCCGCCCCTTATTTGCAATAAAAAGAACCAAAGCTATAGGGATAAATTAGTACGAGCAGATATTGGGAGTACTCGTGGTGCCCTCAAACAAAGTGTACTGGCCACACAGCGGAAGGGTACGTTTCCGTGTCTGCATTGCTTCCAATGCTCTAACATAATCAAAGGGCCCAATATATACCACCCACACACTGGACGCATATACCCAGTGGACGGCTTTTTCACGTGTGAATCAGCCAATGTTATATACTTGATCAAATGTCCATGTGGGCTGCTATATATTGGGGAAACAATGCAGAGCATTAAAGATCGTATTGGCAAGCACAAATTAACCATCAGGACCAAAAATCTACTTTTACCCATCCCTTCCCATTTTTAGAAATATAACCATACAATTGCTCAACTGAAGTTTCAGGTCATAGAATGGGTCACTCAACCCAGGCGGGGAGGTGACATTAAGAAACTTCTATTGCGGCGGGAGGCCTACAGGATCCATACCCTGGACACCCTCCATCCGAGGGGCCTTAATCGAGATTACAAAATTATGCACATTTGAGTTCTGGTTCTGTTTTCCAGTGCATTTTCTGTATACCATCTAATTTATGCATTATTATTGTTTTTTAGACATCTACCATATAATGAAGAATTTTCTCCACCATGCTGGTATTTACTATCCACTATTTATCTACATGTTCTAACACCTGAGCCGCTCGCTTGTCTGATTAACCTTTTACCATGTTACCATGAATGTACCGCCCCTTATGGGCGTTGATCACTGGGAGGTTCCCTATCCTCAATCATTGATGTGTATGTGTATATATACCTGCTATTCACATTGTACATCTACCTGTTGAAAAAGGCAGTCTAGCCGAAACGCGTCCTAGATGATGGGACATATTGATTTATGACAATAAAGTCTATGAAAGAGCATCAAGTCATGTCTGCTGGGATTTTTTCGCTAACAAAAGGGTTAATGACTGAACCCGAAAATTCAAAGCTACTTCTATGTCTCCTTGTATTTCGCTTTTCATTTTTTTCATTCTTAAATCTACATTCATCTTTCTAGAGCCTTTTATTGTAAGTTCAGGGATCAGTAGGAATAATGTGCCTGCTTAGACCATGGGAACACAGCCATATAATGGATATAATGGATGATTACTCGCATGTTACTGACCAAGCTTGCCTGACTATGATCTCAAACCTCTGAACTGTATCAGAATTACCTCTGCCTCAAGCCCTCAAGCACATTCTTCATATTTTGCATTGTGATGGTTTGCCTTCTAAAATCAAAATTGTGGCATAGTCCTCAGATCCTATTTTATGGAGGTACTGAGCCACCACACACAGGGCCGTTGCTCCTGGGGCGGCCTAAGGCAACTGCCTCTTTACCCCCGCTGGCCACTGGAGGACCTTTCATGGGTCCATACTTTATTAACTAAGCAGCAGGACATGTAGGGCATACATGGGGGATGTCCCTGCACTTACTATTATTTCTGGACACGGCTCCTTTGCGCCGCTGTGGCCCCTGTTACATTCTCCCACGCTGTATGCTAAGTAACAACATCGGAACACCAGGGAGGAGACATCAGCTGTTCTCTGTGGGCGTTCCTTCTCCCTGGCTGTAGCACTGTCCAATTGCAGCGCAGAACATCACATCCAGAGAGAAAAAAACCTCACCTTCTCCCTGGCTGTGACGTTCTGCACTGCGATTGGACAGCGCTACAGCCAGGGCGAAGGATTGCCCAGGGAGAAAAGCTGATGTCTCCTCCCCGGTGTTCCGATGCTGTTACTTAGCATACATCGCGGGAGAATGTAACGGCAGCCACAGCGGCACAATGGCGCGGCGCCCAGAAATGATAGTAAGTGCAGGGACATCCCCTATGTATGCCCTACCTATCCTGCTACTTAGTTAATAAAGTATGGACCCATGAATGCGGCAGCGGCACTTGTGTTCTCCCTTTTGCCCAGGGTCCAATCAATATTAAAGACGGCCCTGACCACACAGTGGCAGATGCAGTGGCAACTTCTTCATTTGACTCCATAGCCTATCATGCAGGCTGTGTGCAAGTGGTGTCCATGAGACATTACCTAAATTCTAAATTGGGAACCAATTTGTTTTCCAATATCTCTTGCAACTGTGAAGATATTCATCATGAGAACAATGAGATGAACATATTACGTTTGTGAGGATATTTCATAATTTTACATCATCTATTATAGCTACAGCCAATAAAGCGCACATTGAGCGTCACATTTTAGCCCTGAGGGAGCTTCATGTCATGTATCTTATGGAGGTTTAATTGCAGTCACAGTGTTTATGAAAGAGTAAAAATAGAAACTCATGAACCAGATAAACAACAGGCATAAAATTAACCTGTATTATTATGATTTATGATCATCTCGTACCTTTAACAAAAGAGCAAGTCAAGGGCCTGAGAAAGTTCAGTTATCATGCCTTTGATTACAATTAGGGATGAGCGTATTGACTTCGGATGAAACATCCTAAGTCGATTCACATAAAACTTTGTTCTAATACTGTACGGGGCAGGAGCTCTGTACAGTATTAGAATGTATTGGCTCAGATGAGCCAAAGTTATTGGTTTGCGAAGTCTCGCGAGACTTCGTGCAGTAACTTCATAAATTAATTTGTACTGTAAAAAAACATTTCCCGAACTCGGGTTCGGTTCCAAGGTAGAACAAAGTTTTATGCGAATAGACTTCGGATGTTTCATCTGAAGTCGGTTCGCTCATCCCTAATTACAATAAGGTGATCATGCTGGCACTGCCACCGTGTCCATGTGATTATTGGAAAGTATGATAAAATAGATCTCCAGGAGAAAGAAAAGTGTCTCTCTAAAGCCCCCTACAGGTAGCTACCATGTAAGTCAATGTCTGATCCATATTCTCATTGGTGGTTTAGCATCTGTACTTTATAATCATTTTACTCTTTCTGTAGTAGAATAGCGATTTCCTTCACTGTATGGGAAGGAGTGAACACTAATTTCATCGCTCGTCCCCATACAGAATCATTCTTTGCTGACAGCAGAGGCTGTTTATACAGCACAATCTGCTGTCAGCAAACAATGATTTATGTGACCATATGAATTACTCAATGAATGAGCATTTTGAAAGTTCATTGGGTAATTAGTGTAGTGCCCTGGAGGAGGGTTATTTTGGACATTTGTCGACACTTATCCCTGTTTTCCCTTTGCAAAGTTATAAACTTCTAACTTTCAGTTCACTTGAAAGGAAGGGTTAACTTGTACTGTTTAATACTGTGTAACTGCATTTTATATGTATGTTCTGATATACAGTATATCTTGTTCATTTGCACTGTATTTGAGAGGCTCTGTGGAAAGGGTTAATGAACACAGAGACTTTTGGGACTTTGAATGAGAAGCTGGTAATTTTCCACGGCTACCATAGGGTTTAAAGAAGAGCATGGTTTAGCTATGGTGCTATGTGTTATGAAAAACTGCTGTGTCATTGCCATTGAGTATCATTAAAGCTCTAATGTAAGCCTATGCCAGAAGGAAAGTGTACCAATGTATCTGTGCTGAGTTTCTCCATTCCACCCCTCCCACTAGAAGGTTCTAGTTTAGTCAGAAACAGTATATAAGGAGAGTAGAAATAGCCCCTCGTGTTCTGCAGTTAGGGATCAGTGCTTGGAGGTAGAGACTCATGCCAGTCTGCATGAGTGACCAGAAGAAAATGCTGATGATGTGTACCATGTATATGGTGCATTTATGTATGTGTGTTGCATATATATGGTGTATGTACTGTATATGTAAACATGTGTTGTGATGTCGCGTGTCCACAATTGAGCAGGGAATCTGTTGTTAAAAATTTGAATCCCAACCCTGCTTGTATATATTGTTTTGCACCTGAATTCCTCCAATAAAGAAGCACACTGGTTAACTGCAGACCCCGACTCTCTGGACTCATTTCCAATTGGGTTGTAGCACACATTACCATTCCTTCTGAAATGCAACACATGGTGAGGGACACAGTGTAGCGTTAGGGCCACCCTATACCCAGCCACTGCATCAGCACCACCTTTACACCAGCAGCTTATCTCTAAGGCCCCTTCCACACGAGCGAGTATTCCTCACTGAATCTGTACCCATTCATTTTAATGGGCGTTGGTTTTTCACGCATCACTTGTGCGTTGCGTGAAAATCACAGCATGTTCTATATTCAGCGATTTTCAAGCAACGCTGGCCCCATTGAAGTGAATGGGGCTGCGTGAAAATAGCATCGCATCCGCAATCAAGTGTGGATTCGATGCAATTTTCACGGATGGTTGCTAAGAGATATTGTTTTTATACCTTCAGTTTTTTATCACGTGCGTCGCGTTGCACCCACGTAATAAAAACTGAACAACTGAACGCGATCGCAGGCAAAACGCAATGAACTTGCTTGCGAAATCGAGTGTTTTTCACTGAATGCATCCGCAACGCATCCGGACCTATTCATCTCACGCTCATTTGCAAGGGGCCTAAGGGTCGGTTCACATCAGCGTTATGTATTCTGTTATGGCTTTCCATTGTAACACGGTTATAACGGAAAATAACGGAATCCATAAGATGTAAGTAAAAACGGAAGCCTTTAAGAGGCATTCCGTGTCGATCCATTATAATACAAGTCTACGGGCAGCATAACAGATCCTTCCTGGTTTCCGTTATGCAGGACTGGACGCCTGCATAATGGATCCGTTATACTGCCCTTAGACCTGTATTATGAAGGATTATAACGGAATGCCTCTTAAAGGCTTCTGTTTTGACTATTGTCTTATGGATTCTGTTAGTTTTCATTATAACCATGTTATAACGGAAAGCCATATCGAAATACATAATGCTGATGTGAACCCACCCTAATGAATGTTTGCTCATTAGCAATAATCTAACAAGTCCAGCAGTGATACCCTATTATACAAAAGGATAGCTAAAGTTTAATGAGAATGAATAACTAACCTATATAGTTACCCAGGTGGGCCCACAATAGGCAGGGTGACCTAAGTAAGGGGTGGGGGAAGGTGTCCCTAAGACTACTACCCTGCTCTACACCTCTGCCCAGGGATGACTCCTGGTGGTGGGGACTCCCTGTCCTTGAGCCTAGCCTTGCCTCCTGTCTAACCCTAGAATGTTGACAGGTGGTGAACCGCTAGTAACAGAGTGGCCCACCAGTGGATAACTAACAAATGCACAAACAAATAGAAAGAGGTTCCCACTGTATACAACCCTCGTGACAGTACGCCAGGAGGTACAGGGTACACCAAGTAAATTAAAAAACACACGCAGACAGACAAACGCACACAAGTATGATAGTTAAGAATAATGAACCAAACCCCAATGCGTTTCACCTAGAAAATGGGATCATCAGGGGGTAAGAAGGGGTAGATAAAGTGATGATATTAAAACGGAGCACATATACGTGGAGCAAGCCCCGTTAGATAGTAATGCGTAATAAAATATTGCGTTGAATAATATTACACAATGGAATCAGACCCAACCTTGATATAAAGGTAAATGAATAAATCAATGCCGAATGGCGGAGTACATACGGTCACTTGGCAGTAATCAGAGGATCATGCAATGGAAGCACACTACATACGAGCCTCTGTGAAAGAAAAAGGAGACATATGTATGTGCATGTTGTGCACTGACTATGAGTGGTATGTCCAATTATTAATAAATACCTTGGTCACATGGAACCCCTGGTCACAGTGTAATGGACTGTGAGAGTGACCCTCACAGGGCATCTATAATAATCGCCCCGCACATCACCAAGGTCATCTAGTTTGATAGTAGCTGTAAAGTAGAACAGTCGCCATGCGAATCAATTTAGCCAGGGAATGTGGCCACAAGTAAAGGACAAGAGCAGAAGGTTAATTCACCATACCTGAAAGATGCTCCTACATAACAAGATCGTTGACCAGATAGGACCTGGAATCTGCCTGAAAAACAGGTAGTTCCAGATAGAATCATTACAGGTCACGTCTGCCTCAGTATTTCTGTAGTGATTAGTGTGGTTATAGCACCATCTAGCAGTGTTAAGTTGTATTACACTTTGTTTTTCTTGTTACAAAGACTACTGCATTGTGGGTGGTGCAAATCATTGTGGGAGTGCAAAGCATCCTGGGAAAGAAAAGTCTCCAGTCACCAGAACACATCAGCAGAGCTGTCCTTTTGCATATCTCCTTCTCAAACTCCACCATCCTTGTAAAATCATATCTGGTGAGAGATCTACCTTTGTTTCAGGGATATTATGTTATGCAGAGCTGTTCAGTCAGTTGTAATTGTTACTCTAGGAGTTGTTACTACTGTTAGTTAGGCATGTAGTCATATGTTAGGCAGCCATTTTTCCATGTGCTTCATTGTTATGCAAATGTTACAGTACATGATATTCTATACGTTATTTTTATACATGTTATTTGTATTCTTGTAGTTTTACCGCACACTTGTTCAATCTCTCACTCACACGCATCGCGCAGAGAGTACAACCTGTTGGCCAATAAACAAGTTAAACTACAAAGAACAGTCCTCTTATTTGGAAGACAGGAATGGTTTATGCTGGATGTCAGACTGCACACTGTGTGAACATGTATGAAGACAGAACATTAATACAAGGCACTTACTAATGTATTGTGATTAGGGATGAGCGAACTTGAACTGTATAGTTCGGGTTCGTACCGAATTTTGGGGTGTCCGTGACACGGACCCGAACCCGGACATTTTCGTAAAAGTCCGGGTTCGGGTTCGGTGTTCGTCGCTTTCTTGGCGCTTTTGTGATGCTTTCTTGGCGCTTTTTGAAAGGCTGCAAAGCAGCCAATCAACAAGCGTCATACTACTTGCCCCAAGAGGCCGTCACAGCCATGCCTACTATTGGCATGGCTGTGATTGGCCAGAGCACCATGTGACCCAGCCTCTATTTAAGCTGGAGTCACATAGCGCCGCCCGTCACTCTGCTCTGATTAGCGTAGGGAGAGGTTGCGGCTGCGACAGTAGGGCGAGATTAGGCAGATTAACTCCTCCAAAGGACTTCACTTGATTAATCGATCGATCTGCAGCTGTGCATCATTGAGCTGCTGAAATTCAAATGCTCACTCACTGTTTTTAGGCTGCCCAGACCGTTTGTCAGTCACTTTTTTCTGGGGTGATCGGCGGCCATTTTGTGTCTTGTGCGGTGCTGCGACCAAGTGCATCCAAGCTGCGACCAAGTGCATTTAACCCTCAATGGTGTGGTTGTTTTTTGGCTAAAGCCTACATAAGGGTGAAGCTGTCACACCAAGTGCATTTAACCAGCAATAGTCTGTTCATTTTTTGGCCATATACTAAATCAGGGGCAAGCTGCGCCGGTCACCAAGTGCATTTAACCCTCAATGGTGTGGTTGTTTTTTGGCTAAAGCCTACATCAGGGTGAAGCTGTCACACCAAGTGCATTTAACCAGCAATAGTCTGTTCATTTTTTGGCCATATACTAAATCAGGGGCAAGCTGCGCCTGTCACCAAGTGCATTTAACCCTCAATGGTGTGGTTGTTTTTTGGCTAAAGCCTACATCAGGGTGAAGCTGTCACACCAAGTGCATTTAACCAGCAATAGTCTGTTTATTTTTTGGCCATATACTACATCAGGGGCAAGCTGCGCCCGTCACCAAGTGCATTTAACCAGCAATAGTGTGGTTATTTTTTGGCCATATCCCAGTCTAATTCTGTCACTAAATCCATACCGGTCACCCAGCGCCTAAATACTAGGCCTCAAATTTATATCCCGCTAAATCTCTCGTTACCGCTGTCCTGTTGTGGCTGGGAAAGTTATTTAGTGTCCGTCAAAGCACATTTTTTGTTCTGGGTTGAAGTACAATTCCCAATTTAGCAATTTCATAATTTAGTGGTTCCTGCTATATCAGAGCTATTTGAAATCTATCCCTAAAAGGGTATATAATATTCAAGGTGCACATAGGGTCATTCAGAATAACTTCACACACACGCTACTGTGCATTTCCAAGTCTAATTCTGTCACTAAACCCATACCTGTCACCCAGCGCCTAAATACTAGGCCTCAAATTTATATCCCGCTAAATCTCTCGTTACCGCTGTCCTGTTGTGGCTGGGAAAGTTATTTAGTGTCCGTCAAAGCACATTTTTTGTTCTGGGTTGAAATACAATTCCCAATTTAGCAATTTCATAATTTAGTGGTTTCTGCTATATCAGAGCTATTTGAAATCTATCCCTAAAAGGGTATATAATATTCAAGGTGCACATAGGGTCATTCAGAATAACTTCACACACACGCTACTGTGCATTTCCAAGTCTAATTCTGTCACTAAACCCATACCTGTCACCCAGCGCCTAAATACTAGGCCTCAAATTTATATCCCGCTAAATCTCTCGTTACCGCTGTCCTGTTGTGGCTGGGAAAGTTATTTAGTGTCCGTCAAAGCACATTTTTTGTTCTGGGTTGAAATACAATTCCCAATTTAGCAATTTCATAATTTAGTGGTTTCTGCTATATCAGAGCTATTTGAAATCTATCCCTAAAAGGGTAGATCATTTTGAAGGTGCACATAGGGTCATTCAGAATAACTTCACACACACCCGCTACTGTGCATTTCCAAGTCTAAGGCCTCTTTCACACTACAGTATGTTGAATTCAGTGTTTTGCGTTCCGTTTTTCACGGATCCGTTGTTCCGTTTTTTGCTTCCGTTGTGGTTCCGTTTCCGTTCCGTTGTTCCGTTCCGTTTTTCCGTATGGCAAATACAGTATACAGTAATTTCATATTAAAAATTGGGCTGGGCATAACATTTTCAATAGATGGTTCCGCAAAAAACGGAACGGATACGGAAGACATACGGATGCATTTCCGTATGTGTTCCGTTTTTTTTGCGGACCCATTGACTTGAATGGAGCCACGGACTGTGATTTGCGGCCAAATATAGGACATGTTCTATCTTTTCAACGGAACGGAAAAACGGAAATACGGAAACGGAATGCATACGGAACACATTCCGTTTTATTGCGGAACCATTGAAATGAATGGTTCCGTATACGGACCGTATACGGAACGCAAAAAACGGACCGTATACGGAACGCAAAAAACTGTAGTGTGAAAGAGGCCTAATTCTGTCACTAAACCCATACCTGTCACCCAGCGCCTAAATACTAGGCCTCAAATTTATATCCCGCTAAATCTCTCGTTACCGCTGTCCTGTTGTGGCTGGGAAAGTTATTTAGTGTCCGTCAAAGCACATTTTTTGTTCTGGGTTGAAATACAATTCCCAATTTAGCAATTTCATAATTTAGTGGTTTCTGCTATATCAGAGCTATTTGAAATCTATCCCTAAAAGGGTATATAATATTCAAGGTGCACATTGGGTCATTCAGAATAACTTCACACACACCCGCTACTGTGTATTTCCAAGTCTAATTCTGTCACTAAACCCATACCTGTCACCCAGCGCCTAAATACTAGGCCTCAAATTTATATCCTGCTAAATCTCTCGTTACCGCTGTCCTGTTGTGGCTGGGAAAGTTATTTAGTGTCCGTCAAAGCACATTTTTTGTTCTGGGTTGAAATACAATTCCCAATTTAGCAATTTCATAATTTAGTGGTTTCTGCTATATCAGAGCTATTTGAAATCTATCCCTAAAAGGGTATATAATATTCAAGGTGCACATTGGGTCATTCAGAATAACTTCACACACACCTGCTACTGTGTATTTCCAAGTCTAATTCTGTCACTAAACCCATACCTGTCACCCAGCGCCTAAATACTAGGCCTCAAATTTATATCCCGCTAAATCTCTCGTTACCGCTGTCCTGTTGTGGCTGGGAAAGTTATTTAGTGTCCGTCAAAGCACATTTTTTGTTCTGGGTTGAAATACAATTCCCAATTTAGCAATTTAAAAATTTAGTGGTTTCTGCTGTATCAGAGCTATTTGAAATCTATCCCTAAAAGGGTATATAATATTCAAGGTGCACATAGGGTCATTCAGAATAACTTCACACACACGCTACTGTGCATTTCCAAGTCTAATTCTGTTAGTAAATCCATACCGGTCACCCAGCGCCTAAATACTAGGCCTCAAATTTATATCCCGCTGAATTTGAATACAATACATTTGGCCAAATAATATTTTTGTTGTTGTGGTGAACCATAACAATGAGAAAAACATCTAGTAAGGGACGCGGACGTGGACATGGTCGTGGTGGTGTTAGTGGACCCTCTGGTGCTGGGAGAGGACGTGGCCGTTCTGCCACATCCACACGTCCTAGTGTACCAACTACCTCAGGTCCCAGTAGCCGCCAGAATTTACAGCGATATATGGTGGGGCCCAATGCCGTTCTAAGGATGGTAAGGCCTGAGCAGGTACAGGCATTAGTCAATTGGGTGGCCGACAGTGGATCCAGCACGTTCACATTATCTCCCACCCAGTCTTCTGCAGAAAGCGCACAGATGGCGCCTGAAAACCAACCCCATCAGTCTGTCACATCACCCCCATGCATACCAGGGAAACTGTCTCAGCCTCAAGTTATGCAGCAGTCTCTTATGCTGTTTGAAGACTCCGCTGGCAGGGTTTCCCAAGGGCATCCACCTAGCCCTTCCCCAGCGGTGAAAGATATAGAATGCACTGACGCACAACCACTTATGTTTCCTGATGATGAGGACATGGGAATACCACCTCAGCATGTCTCTGATGATGACGAAACACAGGTGCCAACTGCTGCGTCTTTCTGCAGTGTGCAGACTGAACAGGAGTTTAGGGATCAAGACTGGGTGGAAGACGATGCAGGGGATGATGAGGTCCTAGACCCCACATGGAATGAAGGTCGTGCCACTGACTTTCACAGTTCGGAGGAAGAGGCAGTGGTGAGACCGAGCCAACAGCGTAGCAAAAGAGGGAGCAGTGGGCAAAAGCAGAACACCCGCCGCCAAGAGACTCCGCCTGCTACTGCCCGCCGCCATCTGGGACCGAGCACCCCAAAGGCAGCTTCAAGGAGTTCCCTGGCATGGCACTTCTTCAAACAATGTGCTGACGACAAGACCCGAGTGGTTTGCACGCTGTGCCATCAGAGCCTTAAGCGAGGCATTAACGTTCTGAACCTGAGCACAACCTGCATGACCAGGCACCTGCATGCAAAGCATGAACTGCAGTGGAGTAAACACCTTAAACCAAGGAAGTCACTCAGGCTCCCCCTGCTACCTCTTCTGCTGCTGCCGCCTCGGCCTCTTCTGCTGCTGCCGCCTCGGCCTCTTCCTCCGCCTCTGGATGAACGTTGGCACCTGCCGCCCAGCAAACAGGGGATGTACCACCAACACCACCACCACCACCTCCGTCACCAAGCGTCTCAACCATGTCACACGGCAGCGTTCAGCTCTCCATCTCACAAACATTTGAGAGAAATCGTAAATTCCCACCTAGCCACCCTCGATCCCTGGCCCTGAATGCCAGCATTTCTAAACTACTGGCCTATGAAATGCTGTCATTTAGGCTAGTGGACACAGACAGCTTCAAACAGTTCATGTCGCTTGCTGTCCCACAGTATGTTGTTCCCAGCCGCCACTACTTCTCCAAGAGAGCCGTGCCTTCCCTGCACAACCAAGTATCCGATAAAATCAAGTGTGCACTGCGCAACGCCATCTGTGGCAAGGTCCACCTAACCACAGATACGTGGACCAGTAAGCACGGCCAGGGACGCTATATCTCCCTAACTGCACACTGGGTAAATGTAGTGGCAGCTGGGCCCCAGGCGGAGAGCTGTTTGGCGCACGTCCTTCCGCCGCCAAGGATCGCAGGGCAACATTCTTTGCCTCCTGTTGCCACCTCCTCCTTCTCGGCTTCCTCCTCCTCTTCTTCCACCTGCTCATCCAGTCAGCCACACACCTTCACCACCAACTTCAGCACAGCCCGGGATAAACGTCAGCAGGCCATTCTGAAACTCATATGTTTGGGGGACAGGCCCCACACCGCACAGGAGTTGTGGCGGGGTATAGAACAACACACCGACGAGTGGTTGCTGCCGGTGAGCCTCAAGCCCGGCCTGGTGGTGTGCGATAATGGGCGAAATCTCGTTGCAGCTCTGGGACTAGCCAATTTGACGCACATCCCTTGCTTGGCGCATGTGCTGAATTTGGTGGTGCAGAAGTTCATTCACAACTACCCCGACATGTCAGAGCTGCTGCATAAAGTGCGGGCCGTCTGTTCGCGCTTCCGGCGTTCACATCCTGCTGCTGCTCGCCTGTCTGCGCTACAGCGTAACTTCGGCCTTCCCGCTCACCGCCTCATATGCGACGTGCCCACCAGGTGGAACTCCACCTTGCACATGCTGGACAGACTGTGCGAGCAGCAGCAGGCCATAGTGGAGTTTCAGCTGCAGCACGCACGGGTCAGTCGCACTACAGAACAGCACCACTTCACCACCAATGACTGGGCCTCCATGCGAGACCTGTGTGCCCTGTTGCGCTGTTTCGAGTACTCCACCAACATGGCCAGTGGCGATGACGCCGTTATCAGCGTTACAATACCACTTCTATGTCTCCTTGAGAAAACACTTAGGGCGATGATGCAAGAGGAGGTGGCCCAGGAGGAGGAGGAGGAGGAAGAGGGGTCATTTTTAGCACTTTCAGGCCAGTCTCTTCGAAGTGACTCAGAGGGAGGTTTTTGGCAACAGCAGAGGCCAGGTACAAATGTGGCCAGACAGGGCCCACTACTGGAGGACGAGGAGGACGAGGATGAGGAGGAGGTGGAGGAGGATGAGGATGAAGCATGGTCACAGCGGGGTGGCACCCAACGCAGCTCGGGTCCATCACTGGTGCGTGGCTGGGGGGAAAGGCAGGACGATGACGATACGCCTCCCACAGAGGACAGCTTGTCCTTACCCCTGGGCAGCCTGGCACACATGAGCGACTACATGCTGCAGTGCCTGCGCAACGACAGCAGAGTTGCCCACATTTTAACCTGTGCGGACTACTGGGTTGCCACCCTGCTGGATCCACGCTACAAAGACAATGTGCCCACCTTACTTCCTGCACTGGAGCGTGATAGGAAGATGCGCGAGTACAAGCGCACGTTGGTAGACGCGCTACTGAGAGCATTCCCAAATGTCACAGGGGAACAAGTGGAAGCCCAAGGCCAAGGCAGAGGAGGAGTAAGAGGTCGCCAAGGCAGCTGTGTCAATGCCAGCTCCTTTGAGGGCAGGGTTAGCATGGCAGAGATGTGGAAAACTTTTGTCAACACGCCACAGCTAACTGCACCACCACCTGATACGCAACGTGTTAGCAGGAGGCAACATTTCACTAACATGGTGGAACAGTACGTGTGCACACCCCTCCACGTACTGACTGATGGTTCGGCCCCATTCAACTTCTGGGTCTCTAAATTGTCCACGTGGCCAGAGCTAGCCTTTTATGCCTTGGAGGTGCTGGCCTGCCCGGCGGCCAGCGTTTTGTCTGAACGTGTATTCAGCACGGCAGGGGGCGTCATTACAGACAAACGCAGCCGCCTGTCTACAGCCAATGTGGACAAGCTGACGTTCATAAAAATGAACCAGGCATGGATCCCACAGGATCTGTCCGTCCCTTGTCCAGATTAGTCATTAACTACCTCCCCTTAACCATATATTATTGTACTCCAGGGCACTTCCTCATTCAATCCTATTTTTATTTTTATTTTACCATTATATTGCGAGGCTACCCAAAGTTGAATGAACCTCTCCTCTGCCTGTGTGCTAGGCCTAAATATATGCCAATGGACTGTTCCAATGTTGGGTGACGTGAAGCCTGATTCTCTGCTATGACATGCAGAATGATTCTCTGCTGACATGAAGCCAGATTGTCTGTTACGGGACCTCTCTCCTCTGCCTGTGTGCTGGGCCTAAATATATGCCAATGGACTGTTGCAGTGGTGGCTGACGTGAAGCCTCATTCTCTGCTATGACATGCAGACTAATTCTCTGCTGACATGAAGACAGATTCTCTGTTACGAGACCTCCCTCCTCTGCCTGGGTGCTGGGCCTAAATATATGCCAATGGACTGTTGCAGTGGTGGCTGACGTGAAGCCTCATTCTCTGCTATGACATGCAGACTAATTCTCTGCTGACATGAAGACAGATTCTCTGTTACGGGACCTCTCTCCTCTGCCTGTGTGTGTGCTGGGCCTAAATATATGCCAATGGACTGTTGCAGTGGTGGCTGACGTGAAGCCTCATTCTCTGCTATGACATGCAGACTGATTCTCTGCTGACATGAAGACAGATTCTCTGTTACGGGACCTCTCTCCTCTGCCTGTGTGTGTGCTGGGCCTAAATATATGCCAATGGACTGTTGCAGTGGTGGCTGACGTGAAGCCTCATTCTCTGCTATGACATGCAGACTGATTCTCTGCTGACATGAAGACAGATTCTCTGTTACGGGACCTCCCTCCTCTGCCTGGGTGCTGGGCCTAAATATATGCCAATGGACTGTTGCAGTGGTGGCTGACGTGAAGCCTCATTCTCTGCTATGACATGCAGACTGATTCTCTGCTGACATGAAGACAGATTCTCTGTTACGGGACCTCCCTCCTCTGCCTGGGTGCTGGGCCTAAATATATGCCAATGGACTGTTGCAGTGGTGGCTGACGTGAAGCCTCATTCTCTGCTATGACATGCAGACTGATTCTCTGCTGACATGAAGCCAGATTCTCTGTTACGGGACCTCTCTCCTCTGCCTGTGTGTGTGCTGGGCCTAAATATATGCCAATGGACTGTTGCAGTGGTGGCTGACGTGAAGCCTCATTCTCTGCTATGACATGCAGACTAATTCTCTGCTGACATGAAGCCAGATTCTCTGTTACGGGACCTCTCTCCTCTGCCTGGGTGCTGGGCCTAAATTTATGAAAATGGACTCTTACAGTGGTGGGTGACGTGAAGCCAGATTCTCTGCTATGGGACCTCTCTCCAATTGATTTTGGTTAATTTTTATTTATTTAATTTTTATTTTAATTCATTTCCCTATCCACATTTGTTTGCAGGGGATTTACCTACATGTTGCTGCCTTTTGCAGCCCTCTAGCTCTTTCCTGGGCTGTTTTACAGCCTTTTTAGTGCCGAAAAGTTCGGGTCCCCATTGACTTCAATGGGGTTCGGGTTCGGGACGAAGTTCGGATCGGGTTCGGATCCCGAACCCGAACATTTCCGGGATGTTCGGCCGAACTTCTCGAACCCGAACATCCAGGTGTTCGCTCAACTCTAATTGTGATTATACATATTGCCTCATTTGCTGCCTGGATTTACTTTTTTTCAGCAAATTATATACTGCCTAGATCCAGGTGTTACAACCACCCTGTAAAGCAGTGGTAGCTGTGCATCCACACTATAGGAAAAAGTGCCACTCTCTCTGGGGGGCAAGGACCATGGTATTGTGTATAGGCACACATGCGCAGCAGCTTCCGTCCCGATCACCTCATACTTGCGCTGCAGAGGTGGTCATGACCGCTGTATAATGTGATGGAATAATTAACCAAACCGGCAAAGAAGGCAATATGGACAATCACAATACATTAGTAACTGCCTTGTATTTAGTTTGTCTACGTAATAAATATAAGTTGCTTAAGTAAGACAACCCCTTTGAGACGAGGTCAATACATTTTTATCCTGCAAGGACTAACCTCAAATTCCTTAATTATATCCACTGGTTCTACTACCAGGAATAGGTTACTAATGCTGATCCTTGTGACTACAGTTAACCATTAAAAGTAGTGTGCCAATTGTTTTACTCTGTCTATTGATTGTTTACCCAGAGTTGTCTACCATCTCAAAATTAATTTTATTGAATTTCATGTCCTCAGAAGACACAAGAAGTATGAAAATGGGCAATCCTTAAATCAGTTGTCCAGATTTTACTATCCTCAGGGTAGACCATCAATATCTGATCAAGGTTTGACAATTTGTCCAATCAGCTCTTATGGTTATAGTTCAGGCACTGGAAGTCGGCATCTTGAACTACACAGCTCTGTCCATTGTGTAGTGGATGGATCTGGTAACAGCCATTGAAGTGAATGGGTGCAGTGCTGAGTGTATCAGCGCTGTCCACTACATGATGGATGGAGCTGCGTAGTTCTGGCGCCTGAGCTACTCTGAAACAGCTGATGGTAGGGTGTGCATGTGGGAAGTCAGACCACCGCTAATCAGATATTGATGGACCATTCTGAGGATAGGCCATCAATAGAAAAATTCTGGACAATCAGCACATTTTATCCTTTCATTTGCAACTCAAATATATGTGGGAGGTTTGATCAAGATGTTAAGCATCAATACCAAAGGACAGAATACAGTTTTTGTTTTATGACTTTTGATTTCTGTTTATTTCATTTTTATACTTTTTTGCATTCGCAAAACATACAATATATGGCGGTCACTGGCAAAAGCGACTCTGCAGCTGTGTGTTCTAGAGTCACAAAACTTCCCAGGGAAAAATTTTAATGCTTTGGCTTAAAATCTCTGTTCATTAAAGACGTGTTTTCATAAACAGTGGACATCGGTAATTAACAGGGACAAATGAATCTTTGTTGCACTGGGAACATTTGCCAGATCTGAAGAACAAATCTGCTCATCACTATTGTATTTTAATTTGCTTAAAGTTCAGTTTTTACTGAATCAAACTATTTTGTTATGGCTTATTCTTATTTTGCTATAGCTTTTTCTTTTAATTTATGTTAGATTTACATGCTCAGCTGTAGAAAACTATACAAATATGCCAAAAGCAACAGACAAAGGATTCCGCAATCCGGACGCAAACGGATGTCATTTGTCAGACGAATCCAGATGCGAATCCGTCTGACAAATGCATTGAAATACCGGATCCGTCTCTCCGGTGTCATCCGGAAAAACGAATCCAGTATTGATTTTTTTTTTTACAGATTTAAAGGTCTGCGCATGCACAGACCGGAAGAATGGATCCGTCAATGCGGCATTCCAGCAAGTGTCCAGCATTTTTGGCCAAAGAGAAAAATGCAGCATGCTGCAGTATTTTCTCTGGCCAAAAAACGTAAGAGGGACTGAGAATTGATGCATCCTGATGCATACTGAACTGAATGCTCTCAATTCAGAATGCATTAGGATAAAACTGATCAGTTTTTTTCCGGTATTGAGCCCCTAGGACGGAACTCAATACAGAAAAAGAAAAACGCTAGTGTGAAAGTAGCCTTACTTGCCAAGTAACACTGAGTCATTCACAATGAAAATACATTTTGGCAAAAACAGTATTTCTTAAATGACTTATTTTGTATGTAGAACAACAAAAATCCTTGGTAACATTTTCAAGAGTATGTTCGCCTTTAATGAACCACTATAAAATATTGAAGGAAAAAGCCCTTAATTAACTCCATTATATCCTTTCTAGTCTGGTTAAAGGAGTTGTTTCACTTCATCAAATCATGTAGACAAAGTTAATACAAGGCACTTACTAATGTATTGTGATTGTTCATATTGCTTCCTTTGCTGGCTTGATTCATTTTTCTATCCCATTATACACTGCTCGTTTCCAGGGGTTACAACCACCCTGCAACCCAGAAGTGGTGGTCATGCTTGTACTCTATAGAAAAAAGCACCAACCTCTGATGGGCATGACTGTGGGAGAGTAGGTATGCATGCACTGCAGCTCCTAGCCCAGCCAGTTCATATCTGTGTTGGAGCAGTGGGCATAACCCCCTACAAACGAGCAGTGTATAAGGTGATGGAAAAATGAATCAAAACAGCAAAGGAGGCAATATGGACAATCACAATACATTAGTAAGTGCCTGGTATTAACGTTGGCTGAAGTGAGGCAACCCCTTTAAGCAGGTTTTCCAGCAGACTGAGTAAAAACAGAAGGCTCAGAATGCTGTAAAAGAATAAAGTCATGTTCAACTTACAACTCCCGCAGCACTGTCAAGGCTTCCAGTTCCACTGAGTCACCATTGCAACCAGTGATTGGCTGAGCAGCCATTTCCTGTGTCATAAAAAGGGCCAGGAAGTAGGGAAAGTGTGGTTCTGGAAGCTTTGGAGCATTAGAGGTAGAAGACTGGCAATTTTTTTATTTATTTTTTACACTTTAAAAAAAAACTACTTTTGCCTTGCAACCTAATGTGGCCCCTTACTGGCTCTTTCTATTTTTCATATACTTTTGCAAAAATTCCTCAAGTAGGATGCCTGTATTCATCAGGCTTTTGGAGTCCATCTCTAAAAGTCTTAAAAGTAAATTGCATTGTGAGTAGGTAGGGTGGACATGGACAGTAAGCCCTAATTAGAACCCGTCCACTTTCCCTGCCTACTTGCAGCGCATGCTCTACGTAGCAAGTTCGCAACATTCCCTACTCTGTTAAGGTGCAAGACAAACAACACCAAGGGACAAAAACAAGACACAGAGGCAGAGTTGTACAGTAATGGTGCAGCACGCCAGACCTGCAGGGTATTGCGATTGTGAGGTCACGGTTTATGGGCAAACGAGGGTTACTCAGTTTGTATGGAAAACCCTGGGCAGGCGTACAGCAGTGAAGGAGAGGCTGGCACAGAAGTCCTCTGGGGCACTCTGCATATAGGGACCAGGCCTGATGGTGGATGAGGTGCCCTGGATGTTGCAGGTGTTTAATGTGCCTAGGGCAAGGTCCCTTTAAGGTTCGTGACGCCAGTGCCTGTGACGGTGGCACACCGATTTATAGTAGAAGTAAATGAGGAACACAATGGTATGGTGAACCAAACTTTTCTTTACTTGTAACAAATAGTTCAACTTTGTACAGTCGGATGTTAATACCGTCCCTCAAATCAAGTTCCCTTCACAAGCAGGCTTACATCAACAATGGCAGGTATATTCCTTGCAAGATACTCGGAGGGTAATAATCACACACACTCAGATCAGGCTGTACCTCCTCCTCAGATATAGAGTACACTGTTCCTAGAACTCCTGTCTGGTTTCTATCCCAAGGCCCGGACGCCCAGATGCTGGCTTTTATCCTTGGCAAATAATCTTCCTCCCGTATTTATCCTTGCTCTATATTTATGACTCTTCTGCCCTTCAGCTTACTTGAGTTTAGCTGGAACTCTGGCTCTGCTTGGCTTGTGGGAACTGCAGGTTTCTCCCAGGAGGCATACTCTTCTCATAGGGTGACTCTTCTGAGCTTACTCTGGCTCTTTATCCTCAGGCAGGCTAGGATCCTTCCACTAGCCTCATGGTAGCAACTAGAACCCTGGGCTGTCTAGCTGCATGTCAGGAGGAGGCCCTCAGGCTGGTGCCCTCTCACTTCTGTCTCCACAGACTCCTCCCTGTCTGGGCCTGAACATTTATACTAGGGGCACCCTATCTCCCTCTAGTATCTAGGATGCTACACTACACCCCAATAGGCCTGCTGTACATATCACAGGGGAACAATACATATAAAAGCATATAGAAAATACATTAAAATGGACGGTTACATATACTGCCATTGTCCCTTAGGAGTAGGAGGATAACGTGGCCCAATTGACCCTTGTGTAGTGCCCACCTTTACCTAGTGGGACACTACATACACCCATGCTATGACGTTGCCCATCCTCGACCCAACATAAAGGGGCCCTGCCCAGCTGGAAACTGCACCTGAAAGACAAAAAAAATGCAAAGCAGGAACACACATCTACATTTGCAAATACACATATATATCAGGCAATTCCGCTGGCTAAGGAACAAGTCCGGTGAAAAGGGGCGTCGTTCTCTTCTCTCAGGATAATATAAAGGGACAGGGGGGCTGACCTGGTGCAGCGTGTCAAGGATACCAGGATAGTCCATAATAAAATACAGTAGTCCATAATAAAACAGCATCTCAGAGGCCCACTTGAATCTGGGGTCATCTCTGGGCACATCACTTTGAAGTTTAATGTTGCACATAAAAGTCACAGCACATAAAAGTACACATTATTAAAATGGCATATAAAATAGTGCTGTAATGTCCCTTAATCAACCTGAAAAGGGGGTTAAAAGGGTTAAGGTGCAAATAAAACATTAGGCACAACTTGGCATTCAGAAAGATTGAAGCAGGCAGGATGTCCTGTAAACAATATGGCCCTGTAGCAATTGGTCATTTCAGTGGCCCACCACTACCACTGATCCGTGGATAAACTGGCAGCAGCAACATGGGACCAAAAGGAAGGACTCCTGTCCTGAAAGGGTTAAATCAACTTTGAAATAAGGGTCCCTCAGCAAAAGAGATCAGTGCAATGGCCTGGCAGGCCTACTCACAGGTGTGTATCAGTCCCGCTTTGAATTTCCGCGGCACATTCTGGACAGACCCTGTCCATCTGGAAGTTTATAGGATAGTGTCACGGACGTACTGAGACATAGTGGGTGACAGAAGATCTGTGAGACTTGCAACACATGCTTTGATCTGACAGGTTTCCTTGTGGATCAATAGGCATCTGTGTTGTTTTTGATACTGGCCACACCTCTAACCTCCAGATGTTGCTATTGTGGTCATTTAACTTTCCTTATTTATAGTTGCTTCTCCCACAATTCTGTGCGGTTTATAGCTTCAGTGGTATCTGTGGTATGCTTGTATTTGGTTCTCGGCTGAGTTCCTGTTGCTGCCAAAGCTACTGGAAAGTTAAGTGTTTCCTTTCCCTTTTGCATTTTGTTTATCTGTGTGTTGTTTTTCCCCTGCTCTTTGTTGTAGGTCTGAGGGAGACTCCTGTTTGTCCTTCCTTTCTGGAGGAACAGGTAGTCTCAGTCCTGTCACTATCACCAGGGTCTTATAGGGTGGGTTAGGACTCTAGCTACTCCTGCGTATGAGCTTATCTAACTTAGGAATCTGTTCATACTGATAGCCAGTCAAGACTGTGACTAAAGATTTGACTAGGAGGTGTCCTTCTTTCTTCCCTAGCTTTCAGGTCGTGTTCCTTGTTCCCTCCCCTTCTTCATCCAGTGTGGTGTCTCCCTCCCACACACAGGTGTGACAGATAGAGACTGGAAGACCTGTCAAGAAAGCTGGAATTGAACTGCAGGGAGCAGATGAGTATGATTTTTTCAACAGGTATAACATAGTGATGTGGTATGTTAAAAAATATCTCCCAAGCTGGACAACCCCTTTAAACAAGGAGTTAAATTGAGAATGATTTGTCAAAATGTGAACTGTGAATTTTTTTAAACATTCTGATCAAGAGAGAGACAGAAAATTTAAGATTTTCCAGGCATTTAAAGCACGTTTGATATGGGGTAGAATCGATTTGTATCCAAATCAATTTTTTTGGCCGATTTGGACAAATTGGATCTAAATGACTTTTAGGAAACTCAGTCATCTATATTTGAGATGTCATCCAATGTTTCTGAATTAAAACCAGAATTCTCCCACCTTAATTGGAAAAAAAGTTAGACACTTGGGTGCCGTTTTAATTAGAAGGGTGCAAATACCCACACATGACTAGTTGGTATTAGATAACTTTTTGTTTCAAAAAGTGAAATGATCATTAAGAATTTCATTCTGTATGAATATTCTGAAGCAATATAGTGGCCACATAAGACACATCAAATACTACATTTATTTCCATCCTGTTTTTGGTTGCAATTTTGAATACAAAGGGTCAGATTTATCATGACTCTGACAGCTCAGTCTACTTTAACATATGGCTAAAGTCAGTTTTAGCCAAGTCAGATTTATGATTGGCCCTTTAAGACTGTAATAAATGTAATTTGACGGTAGCAGTTTATCCGTCAGTAAGCAGCTTTACAAAAGTCGCACATCTTTATGAAAAAGTTGCACGTTTTTATGAAAAAGTCACATGTTCTATTAAAAAGTCTCATAAGATAAGCATGGTCCTCACTGGAGTGAAATTGCGACTTTTTTGCGACTTTTTAAATAGTCCCAATAGTAAATCTGTCTAGAGATTAATTTACATAAGAAAACACGCCCACTTTCAGAAAACTGGCGAGCGTAGTGCAGAGCAGAAAAAAGTTGCAAATTTGTGCACAGTTTTAGCGTTTGGGACTTTTTTGGGACTTTTTCACGCCATTATTCTGACCTGAGCTAATGATAAATCTGGCCCATAGAGTTCTGGGAATATTTTCTAAAACCGTGAATCTGAATTGTTCCTATACAAATCTTTAAGGCAAATTGTAACAAAAAACTACATTTACACAGAAGTGTTTTTGCTGCAGTTTTGTGGCTTTCTGAATTTTTATTTTTCACTCTTAAACAAGAAAACTTTTGCCCAATATCCAACCAAGGACAAAGACACAAAGATGTACAGTATAGCAAAGCAGACTATCCATTAAAATACTTCATCCAACCCATAATAAATAGACATTTGGCCGTGCTCTCAAACATGTTTTATTTTATAACACAAAATTGCTTAGTACAAATAAGCACTCCCTCCGAAGCTTTCTCGCTGACCTTGAATGTTTTATATACCCAAATAATGGACTCAATCCAACAAGGAAAACGCAATATTTATTTTATTTTTTAAATATTTATATTGCTTAAGAGATAAGTGACGATTTAAAAAACAAAGAAATAATATATTTCAAGGAGTGAACAAATAGAAAACATGAAGGAGAGGTTAGTTTAATATTTAAAACATCTATATATTTTGATTTATACCCTTTAGGAAATATCTGTGTGCCCATAGCAACTGGTTTCTAAGCTGTAGTAGATCTCAGCTTTTCTGAAACTACAACTCATAACATGTCCAGGCTGCCAGGTTATGCTGGGAGCTGTAGTTTTGCAACAGCTGGAGAGCCACCGGTTGGACATTTTCTTTTTTCTGAACAATGTATCCCAAAATCCCAGCCAACATTTTTTATGTAGAAATTGGAAATTCATAATGGATGATAAAGATTATAAGTAATACATGACTATATCTCGATACTGATAAGAACTCGTTACAAGCATTTACTGTGAGCTAGCTGTAAAATGATGATGATTACAACCAATATAATCTACTCAAGTACCACTAGCCTAAAAATAAATCACAGACACGTCTATTTTTTTCATGGACACAGAAAAATAGCAACCTACTTTTACGGAAATATCTGGACAGTTGGCCACCCCGGAGGTCCCTGGTCTGTTACTGTACAATGTATTACTATGCACTCCTGTGTTGTCTTTGCTGTGTGCTTAGCGTCATTGTTTTGTTGGAAGGTAAACCTTTGGCTCAGTCCGGAGCACTCTGTATAAGGTTTTCATTAAGAATATATCTGTACTTTTCTTCACTTTAGGAATGGTATTGGACAGATATTCAAAGTTTTGTGTATTAGATTATGTGCTGATATTAGCTGCAGTCCCTTTTTTGAAGTAGGTCCCGACTTGACTTCTTTTCGGTCCAAAACATATACAAAGGGGTTAGGGTCCGCTCTGCAATAAAGGAAAGCTTAGGGGTAACAAGAAAATTACAGATTATTTTTATGCTGCTTCTTCCAATCTCTTCCTTATCTTTCCTCCTTCGCAGCTTCTTAGTCTCTGAACCAATGAGCGTTAGTGGGTATGCTTCTCACACCTTCAAAGAGAGTATTACCATAGCACAGACCTGCATGTAAAATAGTTCACGCTTCTTTATTATACTTACAAAATCGTAATCTTGAACATCACATGGAACATATGATAAAGCCTGGTTTCTTCCAGACATGATGCTTAGGTTTGAGGCCAAAAAGTTAAATCTTGGCTTCATCAAACCATAAAATCTTGTTTCTCATAGTCTGTCCTTAAAGACTAAGTACACCTTAGGAGGCAATTTCTGTTTGATTGAATTTTACTCACTTTTGGCTAAAAAATATATTTTTAATTGGCCGTTATTACAAATATTGAGCCGTTTTTTTTATCTGTGTGACTGGTACTTTCACTATCACTTTGTGCCATTCAGGTAATAACCCTTATCTCTAAACTACTGAGAGGTCCTAAATACTTATTTTGTTTCTGGCTACTCTGCCATAAATCAAATCTTAGTGTAGTGGTGCAATGCAAGTTTCTCCCATCTACACATAGGATCTTTGGAGCTCAGCCAGAGTGACCATTGGGTTCTTGGTCACCACCACTTTTACAAAGGCATTTTTAAAAATGATTAAGAGAAGTGGGAGGTCCTAGAGATACATTTCAAGTGCCATAGCAAAAGGTCTAAATAATGATATCCACATGAAATGTAAGTTTTTCCTTTTTACTACTTTTGGAATGGGGGGACTACAATACCCTGAAAGATTATCAAAATTAGGGTTATTCACTTTAGAAAAAAAGACGACTGAGGGGAGATCTAATAACTATGTATAAATATATCAGGGGTCAGTATAGAGATCTCTCCCATCATCTATTTATCCCCAGGACTGTGACAATGGGACATTCTCTGCATCTGGAGCAAAGAAGGTTTGTACACAAACATAGAAGAGGATTCTTTATGGTAAGAGCAGTGAGACTATGGAACTCTCTGCCTGAGGAGGTGGTGATGGTGAGTTCGCTAAAAGAGTTCAAGAAGGGCTTGGTTATATTTCTGGAGTGTAATAATATTACAGGCTATAGCTACTAAGAAAAAAAAGCACATAAATCACTAAAACGGAAACACTGAAAAACTATAAGGAAACAGAACATGTAAAAAACAAATAAAAGTGGCCAAACTAGAGACCGAGAGATTAATTGCCAAAGAGAGTAAAACTAAAATTTTCTTCAATTATATAAATGTTAAAAAGTATAAATCTGAAGGTATCGGCCCTTTAAAGAGTAATGAGGGGGGAGTCGCAGAGAGCGACGAGGAGAAAGCAAAGCTGTTAAATATTTTTTTCTCCAATGTATTCACTGAGGAAAATAAACTGTCAGATGACATGCAGAATGTAAAAATAAATTCCCCATTAAAAGTGTCCTGTCTGACCCAGGAAGAAGTACAACAGCGACTTAAAAAGATTAAAATAGACAAATCGCCAGGATTGGATGGCATACACCCCAGTATCCTAAAGGAATTAAGTAATGTCATAGCCAGACCCTTATTTCTGATATTTGCGGACTCTATACTGACAGGAAATGTCCCACAGGATTGGCGCATAGCAAATGTGGTGCAAATATTCAAAAAAGGTCCAAAAACAGAGCCTGGAAACTATAGGCCGGTAAGTTTAAGCGGCGAATCAATGGATGTCGTATATCTGGACTTCTCCAAAGCATTTGACACTGTACCACATAAAAGGTTAGTATATAAAATGAGAATGCTCAGACTGGGAGAAAACGTCTGTATGTGGGTAAGTAACTGGCTGAGTGATAGAAAACAGAGGGTGGTTATTAGTGGTACACACTCAGTTTGGGTCACTGTCACTTGTGGAGTACCTCAGGGGTCAGTATTGGGCCCTATTCTCTTCTATATATTTATTAAGGATTTTGTAGAAGGCTTGCATAGTAAAATATCAATTTTTGCAGATGACACTAAACTGTGTAAAGTATTTAACACTGAAGAGGACAGTATACTGTATATATACTACAGAGGACAGTATACTGCTACAGAGGGATCTGGATAGATTGGAGGCTTGGGCAGATAAGTGGCAGATGAGGTTTAACACTGACAAATGTAAAGTTATGCACATGGGAAGGAATAATGCAAGTCACCCGTACATACTAAATGGTAAAACACTCAGTAACAGTGACATAGAAAAGGATCTAGGAATTTTAATAAACAGCAAACTAAGCTGCAAAAACCAGTGTCAGGCAGCTGCTGTCAAGGCCAATAAGATAATGGGTTGCATCAATCAAAAGGGGCATTGATGCCTGTGATGAGAACATAGTCCTACCACTTTACAAATCACTAGTCAGACCACACATGGAGTACTGTGTACAGTTCTGGGCTTCTGTAAACAAGGCAGACATAGCAGAGCTGGAGAGGGTCCAGAGGAGGGCAACTAAAGTAATAACTGGAATGGGGCAACTACAGTACCCTGAAAGATGTTCAAAATTAGGGTTATTCACTTTAGAGAAAAGACTGAGGGGAGATCTAATTACTATGTATAAATATATCAGGGGGTAGTACAGAGATCTATACAATCATCTATTTATCCCCAGGACTGTAACTGTGACGAGGGGACATCCTCTGCGTCTGGAGGAAAGAAGATTTGTACACAAACATAGAAGAGGATTCTTTACGGTAAGAGCAGTGAGACTATGGAACTCCCTGCCTGAGGAGGTGGTGATGGTGAGTACAATAAAGGAATTCAAGAGGGGCCTGGATGTATTTCTGGAGTGTAATAATATTACAGGCTATAGCTACTAGAGAGGGGTCGTTGATCCAGGGAGTTATTCTGATTGCCTGATTGGAGTCGGGAAGGAATTTTTTATTCCCCTAAAGTGGGGAAAATTGGCTTCTACCTCACAGTTTTTTTTTGCCTTCCTCTGGATCAACTTGCAGGATGACAGGCCGAACTGGATGGACAAATGTCTTTTTTTGGCCTTATGTACTATGTTACTATGTTACTAGAGAGGGGTGTCAATCCAGGGAGTTATTCTGATTGCCTGATTGGAGTCAGGAAGGAATTTTTTTCCCCTTAAGGCCCCTTTCACACGGGCATTGTGGATTAGGTCCGGATGTGTTCAGGGTGCGTTCAGTCAAAGTCGCACTATTTTGCAAGCAAGTTCAGTCAGTTTTGTCTGCGATTGCATTCAGTTGTTCAGTTTTTTCCACACGGGTGCAATGCGTTTTTCACGCACATGATAAAAAACCATCAGTGAAAAACACATCACACCCACACTTGCTTGCGGATGCGTGAAAAAATGCAGAATATAGAACATGCTGCGATTTTCACGCAACGCAGAACTGATGCGTGAAAAACAACGCTCATGTACACAGACCCATAGAAATGAATTGGTCAGGATTCAGTGCGGGTGCTATGCGTTCACGTCACGCATTGCACCCGCGCAGAAAACTCGCTCGTGTGGAAGGGGCATAAGTGGGGAAAATTGGCTTTTACCTCACAGTTTTTTTTTCCTTCCTCTGGATCAACTTGCAGGATAAGAGGCCGAACTGGATGGACAGATGTCTTTTTTCGGCCTTAAAAACAATGTTACTATGTTACTAAACATTTTTCAAATTCTGTTCTCACTTTCTTTTTATGGGCTATTGAGTGAAGTTTAATAATAATTAATTATAGGTAAATGGTAGTTAGTCCAAGTGGCCAAAATAGCTTTGCTTCGTGATCCTTGACCTATACATGATTAATTTGTGGATCCAAAAAAAAAAAACATTAAAAGACATTTTCTTTTTCTTTTTTCCCTTTTCTTTTCTCTATCTTTTAAAAAAAATTACATGTTTTTTTATTTAAAAAAAAATGATTAAGGAAATACTGCACCTGCCTCAACTCATCTCACTATTATTACATATATAAAAATTTTTGCCCCATAGACACGCCTCTAGTTTGCACATAAAACTTAGAATCAAAGCAAAAATAATTGCGTTTTTTTGCTAAAAAAGTGACCCCCACAATGTAATCAATATACTCCATTGAATGTCTGCTGTACCTGTGTAAATGATATTCCAGTGCTTCTAGGGCTATATTATGGGGGATGGAAGGATATAGAGAGACCACATCCATAGTTAACCACTTGTAATCCCTTTGCTCAACCAACTAAGGTTTTTGATAATGCTATGCACACAGAAAGTTTTTCTATTAAAAGTTATATTAACTGTAATACGGAGGGAGTGGTTTATGTAATCAAATGCATCACTTGGCATATTGTGTATTAATAAGCACAATAGGAAGATGGATAGTTTCAGTACTTATGCTTTTGAAAAAGTGTCCATGCCACCTAGAGGTGGTGATTACAAGCATAAAATCCTCCTACGTGAAGCATATTGGATCCTGAAACTAAACACCTGGGTTCCCATGGATCTTAATTTAAAAAAGGAATTCATGTTTTTATATCAACATTAGATCAATAAGTCAATATATGTAATAATAGTGACATGAGTTGAGGCAGGTGCAGTATGTCCTTACAATTATTTATTTTATATATAAAAAAATAATTTTGACATCTTTTTTTTAAAGATAGAGAAAGGAAAATGGGGGGGAAGGGGGAACATTTCTTAAAAGTTGATGAGATCAGATGAAAGAGATGAGTTGAGGCAGGTGCAGTATTTACTTAATCATTTTTGTATTTTATTTTTTATAAAAAAATAAAAAATAAAAATGTTTTTAGATAGAGAAAAGAAAAGAAAAGGGAAAAAAGAAAAGGGAAATTTTTTAAAAATTGTTTTTTTTAATCCACAAATTCATCATGTATAAGTGAAAGATCACGAAGCAAAACTATTTTGACCACTTGGACTAGCTACCATTAACCTATATCTCATTATTAATAATTTTAAGAGATTTTAACTATTTTTGTATAGTGGTGTAGGGTGTCTGTTCACGCCATGTGGTTTTTGGATCCGGTATGCTTGACCAGGGGAGGCGCTGTTCCTTATCTGTTAGCAGGTGTACAGTCGTGGCCAAAAGTTTTGAGAATGATACAAATATTAATTTTCACAAAGTTTGCTGCTAAACTTCTTTTAGATCTTAGTTTCAGTTGTTTCTGTGATGTAGTGAAATATAATTACATGCACTTCATACGTTTCAAAGGCTTTTATCGACAATTACATGACATTTATGCAGAGTCAGTATTTGCAGTGTTGGCCCTTCTTTTTCAGGACCTCTGCAATTCAACTGGGCATGCTCTCAATCAACTTCTGGGCTAATTTCTGACTGATAGTGTCACGACCCATGATCTTGGTCGTGACTCTGGATCCGCATGCAGTTGCCTGAGGTTCGGTTCTATTGTCAACCACATGGTGAGGGCTGCTTGTAGGTTGCCTCACGTGTGGTTGCCGTTAGCAACTTGATTGGGTACTTGGCAGTATAGCAGCCTGAGCTGTTGCTAGGCAGCTAGGCAGCTTACTGTCAAGTGCGTGCGGTTTCACCTGTTGTGTGTGTGTATGTATGCACTTGGGAGCCGCATGCAGTTGCCCGCGGTCTGGGTGTTGTGTCAACCGCAGCTGGGGGCACTTAGTTGTATGCTTCAAATGCGGTTGCCGTGGACAACAGATGTGCATGCGGTTGTCTTTGGCAACGTGTAGTTTTATGTATGTACTTTGTCTGTTTGTTGTGCACGAGGTTATGTTTGTATGCACTAAGACACCTCCCTTAACTTGCGGTTGTCCGCGGCAACGTCTGGTGTTGTGTGCATGTGGTGGCAGTGTCTCGGCCTGCTGGCTGTTCTTCAGGACATGGTTGTGGCTACTTTGGGCTATAAAGCCTCTGCTTAGAGCAGTAGTCACAGGGGGTTCTTCAGCCATGCTGTGCTGGAGACATCCTACTGGGTAATCACCATCTGCCAGTGGGGGCCACCCTTCTGGTCATAAAATTATGTTACACGGTGTTATGAAGGTGTGTGTGGGGTTTCCTTATTATTGCAGCTTATGGTCCTGGGTTCCTGTGTGATGTCTGGTGTGTGCTGTGTTCGTTTGTGTTCTGAAGAGCAGCACTTGCACATGGGTTCCAGGCTTTGTTGTCTGTGGCAGGTGAGTGTTGTGTTGGTTGCATTTGCCTGTCACTGCCATAAGTTGTTTCTGTTCCCCTTGTAGCTTGGCCACTTTAGACTCCTGTTTCTCAGTGTCCAGGAGGAACGGGCTGTCTACCCAGCTCCTACTTCAGGGAACGACGGAGGGTCAGTAGGGATCCGAGGTTCCTGAGCATGGGCCCTCCTACCTTTTAAGGGCGGCTCATGCAGCTAGGAGTCAGGGTCAGATTAGGGAAGCGCTAGGAGGTGACCTGCTCCCTAATTCTGTGGTTCTGGCCAAGTAGCAACCTTACTATCACCTGGCACCGCACGGCTGAGGGTTTTCCCTATCCTCAGCCGTGACAGATAGCAACCCATTCTTTCATAATACCCTTCTTGGAGTTTGTCAGAATTAGTGGGTTTTTGTTTGTCCACCCGCCTCTTGAGGATTGACCACAAGTTCTCAATGGGTTTAGGATCTGGGGAGTTTCCAGGCCATGGACCCAAAATGTTAACGTTTTGGTCCCCAAGCCACTTAGTTATCACTTTTGCCTTATGGCACGGTGCTCCATCGTGCTGGAAAATGCATTGTTCTTCACCAAACTGTTGTTGGATTGTTTGAAGAAGTTTCGGTTGGAGGGTGTTTTGGTACCATTCTTTATTCATGGCTGTGTTTTTGGGCAAAATTGTGAGTGAGCCCACTTCCTTGGATGAGAAGCAACCCCACACATGAATGGTCTCAGGATGCTTTACTGTTGGCATGACACAGGACTGATGGTAGCGCTCACCTTTTCTTCTCCGGACAAGCCTTTTTCCTGATGCCCCAGACAATCGGAAAGAGGCTTCATCAGAGAATATGACTTTGCCCCAGTCCTCAACAGTCCATTCACCGTATTTTCTGCAGAAGATCAATCTGTCCCTGAAGTTTTTTTTTGGGAGAGAAGTGGCTTATTTGCTGCCCTTCTTGACACCAGGCCATCTTCCAAAAGTCTTTGCCTCACTGGGCGTGCAGATGCACTCACAACTGCCTGCTGCCATTCCTGAGCAAGCTCTGCACTGGTGGCACTCTGATCCCGCAGCTGAAACCTCTTTAGGAGGCGATCCTGTCGCTTGCTGGACTTTCTTGGACACCCTGAAACCTTCTTAACAAGAATTGAACCTCTTTCCTTGAAGTTCTTGATGATCCTATAAATTGTTGATTGAGGTGCAATCTTAGTAGCCACAATATCCTTGCCTGTGAAACCATTTTACGCAACCAATGATGGCTGCACGCGTTTCTTTGCAGGTCACCATGGTTAACAATGGAAGAACAATGATTTCAAGCATCACCCTCCTTTTAACAGGTCAAGTCTGCCATTTTAACCCAATCAGCCTGACATAATGATCTCCAGCCTTATGCTTGTCAACATTCTCACCTGAGTTAACAAGACGATTACTGAAATTATCTCAGCAGGTCCTTTAATAACAGCAATGAAAAGCAGTGGAAAGTTTTTTTTGGGATTAAGTTAAGGAATAATGCAAGTCACCCGTACTTATTAAATAGTAAAACACTCGGTAACACTGACATGGAAAAGGATCTAGGAATTTTAATAAACAGCAAACTAAGCTGCAAAAAACAGTGTCAGGCAGCTGCTGCCAAGGCCAATAAGATAATGGGTTGCATCAAAAGGGGCATAGATGCCCGTGATGAGAACATAGTCCTATCACTTTACAAATCATTAGTCAGACCACACATGGAGTACTGTGTACAGTTCTGGGCTCCAGTGAACAAAGCAGACATAGCAGAGCTGGAGAGGGTCCAGAGGAGGGCAACTAAAGTAATAACTGCAATGGGGCAACTACAGTACCCTGAAAGATTATCAAAATTAGGGTTATTCACTTTAGAAAAAAGACGACTGTGGGGAGATCTAATTAATATGTATAAATATATCAGGGGTCAGTACAGAGATCTATCCCATGATTTATTTATCCCCAGGACTGTGACTGTGACGAGGGGACATCCTCTGCGTCTGGAGGAAAGAAGGTTTGTACACAAACATAGAAGAGGATCCTTTACGGTAAGAGCAGTGAGACTATGGAACTCTCTGCCTGAGGAGGTGGTGATGGTGAATACAATAAAGGAATTCAAGAGGGGCCTGGATGTATTTCTGGAGTGTAATAATATTACAGGCTATAGCTACTAGAGAGGGGTCGTTGATCCAGGGAGTTATTCTGATTGCCTGATTGGAGTCGGGAAGGAATTTTTTTATTCCCCTAAAGTGCGGAAAATTAGCTTCTATCTCACAGGGTTTTCTTTTGCCTTCCTCTGGATCAACATGCAGGATGACAGGCTTTACTGGATGGACAAATGTCTTTTTTCGGCCTTATGTACTATGTTATGTACTATGTTACTATGAAAATAAAAATATTTAATATAAAAAAAAACAAGACGATTACTGAAATGATCTCAGCAGGTCCTTTAATGACAGCAATGAAATGCAGTGGAAAGTTTTTTTGGGGATTAAGTTAATTTTCATGGCAAAGAAGGACTATGCAATTCATCTGATCACTCTTCATAACATTCTGGAGTATATGCAAATTGCTATTATAAAAACTTAAGCAACTTTTCCAATTTCCAATATTTATGTAATTCTCAAAACTTTTGGCCACGACTGTATATTCCTCTCTCTGTGATATTTTTATGGATTCTGCTACATGCATGCTTTGGTGAAATGTATTTTAGTATTCAACATTTAAATGTGAGTGAAGCTTGGTGAATTTGAACATGACAAGTGGTCTATGGTGTGCAGACCGGCCTGGGGGGGGGGGGGGGGGGATTGTCTCCGCTCTCCAATTTGTTTCCCCCTTTCCTTCTCCCCCCAATGGGGGATGGCGACTATTTCACCCCAGTAGCCGGACAACACATCAGGTTATGAGTAAGAAGTGCTAAGTTTGAAACATTTTAACCGGTGGAGGGAGCTGATGTCTGTATAGCTGTATTTTAACCAAAGACAAATAAAGATAATGGCAACATATACAACCCTGGATGCTGGAACTTTTTTTCTGTGTTTGCACCAAGGACTTGTCCGGTCTGTTCCGCGCAGTGGGATCGTATGGTGAGCTGGAATGTAATCTGTTTATTGACTAAGGTCTAAACCAGGCATCCTAAAACTGCGGTCCTCCAGCTGGTGCAAAACTACAACTTCCAGCATGCCTACAGCTACAACTCCGATCAGCCTACAGCAGGCATTGTGGGAGTTGTAGTTGTACAACAGCTGGAGGGCCACAGTTTGAGGATGCCTGGTCTAAGCAATGTCAGGGGACTTCTATTCTAAGGAATACAGAAGCTGAAATTAAACAATACAAATAGGGAGCAGAGAGAGTCCTACCCAAGTCTACGATATACTACCTCTGTGCCAGGACCCTCGGTCACTGGACTGAGGCATGTCTGAAGTATGGCAGACCTTCCAGTTAGTGGTGTGCTCTCCTTATAAACTCACTTATAAATCTGTCTTCCGTAAGCTCACTCTAATGACAGCTGTAGGTAATTAGAATTTAATTGGACGGTTGTGTGAAAACCATCAGGGGATTTGGATTAGTAAAATGGATGTCTAACTTATATAACAATATATTGTGAAATTAGTGCAGAATTTTAGGCCTTGAAGCATTTTTTATTTTTATTTCAAATTAACGGATATTATTTTGCACAGTAGATGGCAAACAAAGTCATTATCCCCCTAACCCCACCTCATAACCCAGACAGAACCCTGACTGTTTCTCTTACATTCCGCCCAGCGTGCTGTGTACTTATATAACAGAATCATTCCAAAATGTATTCCATTGTTATACAGTTTAGCACCTAAACTTGACAAGTTTGCTGATATTAATAGACTATCATTTCAAGCAATGTGTATTCATTAGCCAGTGAGCTGTTTCGCTGTTATCCTAGTCATTAACTGCAATATCTCGCCGGAACATTTTGTGCAGTAAGCATTTGCTGAAACCAGTTTCCTCTTTTTGATTTTAATAAACATTTAGAAAGTCTGGAACTCTTAAGAATACAAAGTATCATAAGAAGGGGTTAGTAAATGATGTTCGTTACTTTTTTAAAGGCCCTTTACATGGACTGACAATTGAGGCAATTATTGGGTAGTAATGAGCGACAGGGGCAATATTCGAATTCGCAATATTTTGCGAAAATTTTGTAGAATATTCATCATATATTCGCGAATTTGAGATTATATTCTTGATTGCTAAAATTGGGAATGTATTATTCGTGTAATGCGCCCGAAATACCAGGGTGGGTAGGCAACTTTTCTATTGGTTTCTAGAGATGTTGCTAAGCTGTGACAAAGCCTTCTCATTGGCCCACAAGCTAGAAGAAGGGAGGGATGATCACCTGATGTGTACTGTGTAAAAAAATATATATATATATGAAACGGAAGGACTACATTCTTTTATGGGCATATCAGGAACAGGCTTCAACCTATGAAGGAAAGGTATGCTGGCAAGAAGCAGGCTGCAGCCTTGCGAGGTAAACTGGAGCTATTCCTGTGGCCGGACCCACCAGGAAGCTTTTTTTTTTTTTTTTTTTTTTTTTTTTTTGCTGAACAAGTTGCCTTTTCTAATGCCATTTAATATTGCATACAATGTAGTGGGAAGCTAGAAAAAATTCAAAATGGGATGAAATTAGAAAAAAAACGCAATTCTGCAACAGTTTTATGAGTTTTTTTACGTCCTTCACGATGCGGTTAAACTGACCTGTTACTTTCATTCTCCAGGTCAGGATGATTATGGCGATACCACATATGTATGTTTTTTCTTGCTGAAAATAAAATAAAAACCTTGAAAAAATTATTTTTTTCTTTTTTTCACCATATTGACCCCTATAACTTTTTCTGTAGTTATGTGTAAAGGACTGTGTGAGAGCTAATTTTTGTGGTCAATCTGCACTTTTTAGATATTAATGATGTGTAGTTTTTTTATTATGTATTTTTATTTTCATTTTGGGGAAAGGGGAGTTATTAGAATTTTTCTTTTATTTTTTATATTTTAAAAACCTTTATTTATTTTTTAACATTTTTTTTTTTTATAGTTCCTATAGGGAACTATAACAAGCAATCATCAGGCACCCGGTTTCTATAGTGCCTGCTTCGGTCCAGAGAGGGTGCCATCTTTAAAGACTCAACATGTGACATCACATGTCGGGAAAGGCTTAACCATCCATTGTGTTTATTTTTCATCCATTGTTTTGATCAGTCCCAGATCAAAAGAATGGAAAACAAAACACCACAACTTTACTTGATTGCAACCATTTTTGCAACTAAAGTTGATCAATCTGACTTAAATCCAGCTGGACAGGCTAAGGCTACTTTCACACTAGCGTTCGTCAGTCCGCTCGTGAGCTCCGTTTGAAGGGGCTCACGAGCGGACCCGAACGCTTCCGTCCAGCCCTGATGCAGTCTGAATGGATGCGGATCCGCTCAGACTGCATCAGTCTGGCGGCGTTCAGCCTCCGCTCTGCTCGCCTCCGCACGGACAGGCGGACAGCTGAACGCTGCTTGCAGCGTTCGGGTGTCCGCCTGGCCGTGCGGAGGCGTGCGGATCCGTCCAGACTTACAATGTAAGTCAATGGGGACGGATCCGTTTGAAGATGCCACAATATGGCTCAATCTTCAGGCGGATCCGTCCCCCATTGACTTTACATTGAAAGTCTGGACGGATCCGTCCCAGGCTATTTTCACACTTAGCTTTTATATGCTAAAATAATGCAGACGGATCCGTTCTGAACGGAGCCTCCGTCTGCATTATTATGATCGGATCCGTTCAGAACGGATCCGATCGAACGCTAGTGTGAAAGTAACCTAACTACGGCTAGTTACCCACCCACTTTTCAAAACTGGAGTGAGTGGAGTAAAAAGGCAAAAGTCACAAAATGCTAGCACACACAACTCCATAAAGTCGTGAAGACCTATTTTGTGTGACATTTCAAAGGGAAAAGGAGTGCAAGGCTTAATAAATTCCACCTACTGTACCTAAAAAAGAAGGCCATGAGACACAGAAAATCTAAGAAAGTCACAAATTTGTGGCGTACAATTTTAGTCATGTTCCCCTTTGAGTCTAACTCATACGACATCCTCAACACTATTGGATGGTGACCTTTTCTATTTAGCAGTCTGTAGAACATCAAAAATCACACTACATTTTGGACAGGATCAGAGTGAAGCTGGATGTTTGTTTTACATATTGGATTTCATTCAGCATACCATTTTCCTCCCGAATAAGAAATATAGTCATTTATATGCAAATGGACTCTACAATATTAACTACATTTTAATGGAATTTCCTCCATATTTCAGAATTCAGAAATATCTTATCAACTTATTCAAGGTACCGACATGTCAAGAAATGGTAAATATAAATAAGACACTGCACATTGTGGACTATACTGGTTTTTGGTCTGAAAATAGGCCAACACAAAGATATGAGAGAGCCAGTGAAATGAGCTCCCCCGGCCATATTACAGATTTGTACCATCTTGTTTGGATCCATAATTGGGCATCTGTAAAGATATACGGGCCTCACATATTTAATATGGTGGCGTAGAAAGCATTTATTCTGTCACATTCCATATTTAAGGCATGCTCCACTAGTTGCCATGTTGTGGAGCTATTCTCCACTAGAAGAACTCTTTATGCATGTTTGAAATACATGACTACAAATGACCATGATATAAAGATCAATAGTTGTGTGAGCAAATCGAAGTACACAAAATTTAAATTTGACACTCTATTATTTATATCAGATGCCACAATCATGTATGAATGCGGCATCTAATGGGTACAATGATGGGGAGAGGCACAATCGCCGCTCCATGTCATTGCACCCACTTCTTACTAAGAAATGCACTTTTTGATGAAATAATTTGTCACAAAGAAAATTCTTTGGTACAATTTGGCAAAGCTGCCGAATCAAACTTTTCAATAATTCACTCATCACTAATCAATAATTTGCCTTAATCAATGAGGGTCTCCACACTCTCACCTAAGTCTACTTTCACACTGGTGTTTTGGCTTTCTGTTTGTGGGATCCATTCAGGGCTCTCACAAGCGGTCCAAAACGGATCAACTTTCATTCTAATGCATTCTGAATTAAAAAGGATCAGTTTGCATCAGTTGAGTCTCCATTCCTCTTTGGATACGGACACCAAAACGCTGCTTGCGTCCTGGCACACAATGTAAGTCAATGGGGAAGGATCCGTTTTCTATGACACAATCTGGCACAATAGAAAACGGAACTGTCGTCCATTGACTTTCAATGGTGTTCAAGACGGATCCATCTTGGCTATGTTACAGATAATACAAACGGATCCGTTTTTAACGGATGCAGACGGTTGTATTATCTGAACGGATTCGTCCATGATGGATCCGCCCAAAACACAAGTGTGAAAGTAGCCTTAGAGCTAGCTAAATTGATTTCCCTAATATTAAATTTGAAGAATATAGAACATCCACCCTGCAAATGTTAACCTATTCTGCATTCAGTACTGGATCTTAAGAGCCTATCATTCCCCCTATGCCTCTTTTCGGTGTTAAAAAGTTGCAAAAACCTAGCTTTGAAACTTTTTAAATATCATTGTGACTTTTTCAGTTTCATCATTTTTAATGCCAGAAACTGGTGTAAATAATAACTGAGGTCTGCACCTCATCATAAATTACATGCCACCACTGGCAGAGCAGACCCAATTTTCACCGCCAGACATCTGAGAAGCTCTGACAGACGTTCTTCAGAACCTCCTGCTTGAGGTTCTTTTGTTTTGCTTTAGTTTTGTCATCTCGTTTCCCTCTCTCAGCTGTCATCTAGTTGCACTGATTGCATCCTTTAAATCCCCTACCATACTGCATCACTTTGCAGTTTATACAACTTCCTGGAGTGTGTACATGCTGGATGCTACAACTGAGGCTTCTACAGATAAGTCTGTTCATTTATTTGTGTTTTCCTGTTTGCTTGATCCTACGTGACCCTGACTCCCTCCGTATTAAGTGTAGGGAGCCGGTGGTCGTGTCCCCTCACTATTATAGGGTGTTTAGGTGTCATACAGTCGAGGCACGAGGGCATGCAATTTTCTATCATAGAGATCTTTGCATGGGCTGAGAAGACAGGGAGAGTTTCAGGGCTTAAATAGGGGTCACCCTTTTGTTCCTTAGTTTCGGATCAAGCCAGTCAGATCCTTATTTGAAACTTCTTGTTTTCTGTTACACCAACCGTGACATTATAAACCACCAAAACCGTCTCAAGCATGGATCCGGTTTCACTTTTGACTGAACACATGCAGGGTCTTTCATTGGAGGTAGCAGATCTCTGTAAAACGGTATCTCAGTTTCAGGTGACCGGTTCAGCTTGCGTTTATGGAGTTTGTTCTGAGCCTAAGATCTCGCTCCCGGATACGTTCTCCGGGGGTAGTGAGTATTTTGTTTGTTTTAGAGAGGCTTGCAAACTCCATTTTCGCCTACTTCCCCATTCCTCTAGTGATGAGGAGCAGAGGGTGGGGATCATCATCTCGCTGCTCAGGGATAGCGCTCAGTCTTGGGCCTTTTCGCTGCCGGTGGGGGCACGGCCCCTCCGTTCAGTGGATTATTATTTTTTAGCCCTGGGTCAGATATATCATGATCCGGATCGTATTGCTCTGGCTGAGTCTAGACTACGTCTTTTATGCCAGGGTAAACAGTCCGCAGAGATATACTGGTCAGAATTTCGGAGATGGGCAGCTGATACTGGTTGGAATGATGCTGTACTCCGAAGTCAATTTTGCCATGGTCTTTCAGAGGGATTGAAAGATGCATTTGCCTTTCATGAGAGACCTACCTCCTTGGACTCCGCCATGTCTCAGGCCGTTCGTATTGACAGGCGTCTTAGAGAGAGAGGAGAGATCACTCCTTCCTGTCATACTCAGTCCAAGGACAGTGCGGCGGTCTCATTCAGTGTGCAGGGGTCTGTCTCTCTCAAACCCCTCTGAGCAGGAGCCCATGCAGCTGGGTTTGCTTGCCTCTGACAATAGAAGATTCAGCTCTCAGAGGATGGTTTGTTTCTGTTGTGGAGGTATAAATCATTTGGCAAATGTTTGTCCCTCTAGGAGATTCAGGCAGTTTTTTGAGAGTAATAAAGAAACAAAAAGAAAAAAATCCTCTAAAAACGTTCCATCTGTTACCATTGGCAAGGTTGATGTGGAAATTGAATGTTTTCCGTTTGCTTGTAGTTCCTGTTTTGTCCTACCTGCCAGGGTGGTGCTAGAGAGCAAGAACATTTTTTTGTGAGATTTTTGTAGATAGTGGAGCAGCTGTCAATCTCATTGATAATCAATTTGCTATATAACACATGGTTTCCAGGTAGGCACTTTGGGAAAGGATATACCTGTTTTTGCTATTGATTCCGCTCCACTTTCTCAGAAATCGTTAAAGGGCATAGTTCACAATATCCGTTTGATTGTGAGTGATACTCATGTTGAGGATGTGTCATGTTTTGTCCTAAGCGGGTTGCCTACTCCTCTAGTGTTGGGGCTACCCTGGCTCACTAAACATAACCCCACCATTGATTGGCAAGCGAGGCAAATAAATGGTTGAAGTGACTTTTGCAGAGAGAATTGCCTCACGACATCTGTTTCAGAGGTTTCTACTAAGACTGTACCATTTTTTCTCTCAGAATTTTCGGATGTGTTTTCTGAGAGTGGTCTTCAGGAGTTGCCCCCTCACAGGGAGTACAATTGCCCTACTAATCTCATCCCAGGCGCCAAGCTGCCTAAATCTCGTTTATACAATCTCTCCCAACCAGAAAGGGTCACTATGCGTGCTTATATCTCTGAGAGCCTGAGAAAGGGACACATACGACCCTCGAAGTCACCTGTTGCTGCTGGTTTTTTCTTTGTTAAGAAAAAAGATGGTTCTTTAAGACCATGTCTGGATTTCAGGGAGCTGAACAGTATCACAATTCGTGACCCTTATCCGCTTCCTCTGATCCCGGACCTGTTTAACCAGGTTGTTGGGGCCTAAAGTTTTTTCCAAGTTGGATCTAAAAAGGGGCATACAACCTGGTCAGGGTCAGAGAAGGAGACGAATGGAAGACGGCCTTCAATACCCCTGAGGGCTATTTTGAGAATTTGGTTATGCCTTTTGGTTTGATGAATGCTCTAGCCATCTTTCAGCATTTTGTGAACAGCATTCTTTATCATTTAATGGGGAAATTTGTACTAGTGTATCTACATGGAGTGCAGAATTATTAGGCAAGTTGTATTTTTGAGGATTAATTTTATTATTGAACAACAACCATGTTCTCAATGAACCCAAAAAACTCATTAATATCAAAGCTGAATATTTTTGGAAGTAGTTTTTAGTTTGTTTTTAGTTTTAGCTATTTTAGGGGGATATCTGTGTGTGCAGGTGACTATTACTGTGCATAATTATTGGGCAACTTAACAAAAAACAAATATATACCCATTTCAATTATTTATTTTTACCAGTGAAACCAATATAACATCTCAACATTCACAAATATACATTTCTGACATTCAAAAACAAAACAAAAACAAATCAGTGACCAATATAGCCACCTTTCTTTGCAAGGACACTCAAAAGCCTGCCATCCATGGATTCTGTCAGTGTTTTGATCTGTTCACCATCAACATTGCGTGCAGCAGCAACCACAGCCTCCCAGACACTGTTCAGAGAGGTGTACTGTTTTCCCTCCTTGTAAATCTCACATTTGATGATGGAACACAGGTTCTCAATGGGGTTCAGATCAGGTGAACAAGGAGGCCATGTCATTAGATTTTCTTCTTTTATACCCTTTCTTGCCAGCCAAGACTCACTCTCATTTCATCAGTCCATAAAACCTTAGAAAAATCAGTCTTGAGATATTTCTTGGCCCAGTCTTGACGTTTCAGCTTGTGTGTCTTGTTCAGTGGTGGTCGTCTTTCAGCCTTTCTTACCTTGGCCATGTCTCTGAGTATTGCACACCTTGTGCTTTTGGGCACTCCAGTGATGTTGCAGCTCTGAAATATGGCCAAACTGGTGGCAAGTGGCATCTTGGCAGCTGCACGCTTGACTTTTCTCAGTTCATGGGCAGTTATTTTGCGCCTTGGTTTTTCCACACGCTTCTTGCGACCCTGTTGACTATTTTGAATGAAACGCTTGATTGTTCGATGATCACGCTTCAGAAGCTTTGCAATTTTAAGAGTGCTGCATCCCTCTGCAAGATATCTCACTATTTTTGACTTTTCTGAGCCTGTCAAGTCCTTCTTTTGACCCATTTTGCCAAAGGAAAGGAAGTTGCCTAATAATTATGCACACCTGATATAGAGTGTTGATGTCATTAGATCACACCCCTTCTCATTACAGAGATGCACATCACCTAATATGCTTAATTGGTAGTAGGCCTTCAAGCCTATATAGCTTGGAGTAAGATAACATGCATAAAGAGGATGAGGTGGTCAAAATTTTTTCTCCTGATTTCAAAACTCATAAGGACCACCTACGCCAGGTCTTGCTCATCCTGCAGGAGAATAAATTGTACGCTAAACTGGAAAAATGTGTGTTTGCGGTTCCAGAAATTCAATTTCTGGGGTTTCTTCTCTCCGCTTCTGGTTTTCGCATGGACCCCGAGAAGGTCCGAGCTGTGCTTGAGTGGGAGCTTCGTGAGAATCAGAAGGTGCTGATGCGTTTTTTGGGTTTTGCCAATTATTACAGGAAGTTTATTTTAAATTATTCCTCTGTTGTTAAACCACTCACTGATATGACTAGAAAGGGGGTAGATTTTTTACTCCTGGTCGGTAGAGGCGCGTAAGGCCTTTTCTAGTATTAAGGAGAGTTTTGCTTCCGCTCCCATCTTGGTACAACCTGATATCTCTCTGCCCTTCATAGTTGAGGTAGACACTTCTGAGGTGGGTGTGGGTGCGGTCTTGTCTCAGGGTCCCTCTCCTGCCAAATGGCGACCGTGTGCCTTTTTCTCGTAGAAACTCTCCTCCGCAGAGAGAAATTACGATGTGGGAGATAGGGAGTTGTTGGCCATCAAATTAGCTTTTGAGGAATGGCGCCATTGGCTAGAGGGAGCCAGACACCCTATTACCGTGTTTACCGACCATAAGAATCTGGCCTACTTGGAGTCAGCCAAGCGTCTGAACCCGAGACAGGCCAGATGGCCTTTGTTCTTTTCAAGGTTTAATTTTGTTGTCACGTTCTGCCCTGGGGTTAAGAATGTGAAGGCGGATGCCCTGTCACGTTGTTTTCCGGGAGGTGGGAATTTTGAAGACCCGGGTCCCATTTTTGCTGAAGGTGTGGTGGTCTCTGCTCTTTATCCTGAATTGGAGGCAGAGGTTCAGGCAGCCCAGACAGAGGCTCCTGATCTTTGTCCTCCTGGGAGGTTGTTTGTGCCTCTCGCTTTAAGACACAAGTTTTTTAAGGAGCACCACGATACTGTCCTTGCTCGGCACCCGGGGGGTAGAGCCACAGTGGATCTCATCGCTCGGAGATTCTGGTGGCCTGCGCTTCGTAAGTCGGTTGAGGGTTTTGTGGCAGCCTGCGAGACCTGCCCTCGTGCCAAAGTCCCTCATTCACGGCCATCAGGTCCTCTTCTTCCGTTACCCACTCCTTCCCGTCCTTGGACACATCTGTCCATGGACTTCATTACAGACCTGCCTCGTTCCTCAGGGAAGACTGTGATTCTGGTGGTGGTGGACTGTTTTAGCAAAATGGCGCATTTCATTCCTTTTCCTGGGTTGCCCAATGCTAAGATGCTGGTGCAGGCATTTATTGATCACATTGTCAGATTGAATGGTATTCCTTCAGACATAGTCTCTGATAGGGGCACGCAGTTTGTTTCCAGATTCTGGAAGGCTTTCTGTTCTCGCTTGGGGGTTTGGTTGTCATTCTCTTCTGCTTTCCACCCGCAGTCGAATGGCCAGACAGAGCGCGTCAATCAGAATCTGGAGACATATCTGCGCTGTTTTGTGGCGGAGGATCAGGTGGATTGGTGTTCTTCTTTGTCCCTTGCTGAGTTTGCTTTAAATAACCGTCGTCAGGAGTCCTCTGACAAGTCACCATTTTTTGGTGCATATGGGTTTCATCCGCAGTTTGGGACATTCTCTGGAGAGGGGTCTTCAGGTTTACCTGATGAGGAGAGATTCTCCTCATCTTTGTCATCTATTTGGCAAAAGAATTAGGATAATCTAAAGAGCATGAGTGAGAGATATAAGCGTGTGGCGGATAAGAGACGTGTGGCTGGTCCGGACCTGAATGTTGGTGATCTGGTGTGGTTGTCTACTAAGAATATCAAATTGAAGGTTCCCTCCTGGAAGTTGGGTCCTAAGTTTATTGGGCCTTACAAAATCTTGTCCGTCATCAATCCTGTTGCCTACCGTCTTGATCTTCCTCAGACTTGGAAGATCCATAATGTTTTTCATGAGTCCCTATTAAAACCTTATGTCCAACCGATTGTACCCTCCTCTTTGCCTCCTCCTCCAATTGTGGTTGATGATAATCTTGAATTTCAGGTTTCTAGGATTGTGGATTCTTGTGTTGTCTGCGGTTCTCTCCAGTACCTCGTTCATTGGGAGGGTTATGGTCCTGAGGAGAGGATATGGGTCCCAGTGACGGACATTAAGGCCACTCATCTCATCAGGGCTTTCCATAGGTCCCATCCTGAGAGGGTGGGCTCTGAGTGTCCGGAGTCCACTCGTAGAAAGAGGGGTACTGTCACCGCCAGACATCTCAGAAGCTCTGACAGACGTTCTTCAGAACCTCCTGCTTGAGGTTCTTTTGTTTTGCTTTCGTTTTGTCATCTCATTTCCCTCTCTCAGCTGTCATCTAGTTGCACTGATTGCATCCCTTTAAATCCCCTCCCATACTGCATCACTTTGCGGTTTATACAACTTCCTGGAGTGTGTACAAACCGGATTCCAAAAAAGTTGGGACACTAAACAAATTGTGAATAAAAACTGAATGCAATGATGTGGAGATGGCAAATGTCAATATTTTATTTGTAATAGAACGTAGATGACAGATCAAACGTTTAATCCGAGTAAATGTATCATTTTAAAGGAGGTAAATCAGTTGATTCAAATTTTTACGGTGTCAACAAATCCCCAAAAAGTTGGGACAAGTAGCAATAAGAGGCTGGAAAAAGTAAATTTGAGCATAACGAAGAGCTGGAAGACCAATTAACACTAATTAGGTCAATTGGCAACATGATTGGGTATAAAAAGAGCTTCTCAGAGTAGCGGTGTCTCTCAGAAGCCAAGATGGGTAGAGGATCACCAATTCCCACAATGTTGCGCAGAAAGATAGTGGAGCAATATCAGAAAGGTGTTACCCAGCGAAAAATTGCAAAGACTTTGCATCTATCATCATCAACTGTGCAAAACATCATCCGAAGATTCAGAGAATCTGGAACAATCTCTGTGCGTAAGGGTCAAGGCTGTAAAACCATACTGGATGCCCGTGATCTCCGGGCCCTTAAATGACACTGCACCACAAACAGGAATGCTACTGTAAAGGAAATCACAGAATGGGCTTAGGAATACTTCCAGAAACCATTGTCAGTGAACACAATCCACCGTGCCATCCGCCGTTGCCAGCTGAAACTCTACAGTGCAAAGAAGAAGCCATTTCTAAGCAAGATCCACAAGCTCAGGCATTTTCACTGGGCCAGGGATCATTTAAAATGGAGTGTGGCAAAATGGAAGACTGTTCTGTGGTCAGACGAGTGACGATTCGAAGTTCTTTTTGGAAATCTGGGACGCCATGTCATCCGGACCAAAGAGGACAAGGACAACCCAAGTTGTTATCAACGCTCAGTTCAGAAGCCTGCATCTCTGATGGTATGGGGTTGCATGAGTGCGTGTGGCATGGGCAGCTTGCATGTCTAGAAAGGCACCATTAATGCAGAAAAATATATTCAGGTTCTAGAACAACATATGCTCCCATCCAGACGTCATCTCTTTCAGGGAAGACCCTGCATTTTTCAACAAGATAATGCCAGACCACATTCTGCATCAATCACAACATCATGGCTGCGTAGGAGAAGGATCCGGGTACTGAAATGGCCAGTCTGCAGTCCAGATCTTTCACCTATAGAGAACATTTGGCGCATTATAAAGAGGAAGGTGCAACAAAGAAGGCCCAAAACGATTGTACAGTTAGAGGCCTGTATTAGACAAGAATGGGAGAGCATTCCTATTTCTAAACTTGAGAAGCTGGTCTCCTCGGTCCCCAGACGTCTGTTGAGTGTTGCAAAAAGAAGGGGAGATGCCACACAGTGGTGAAAATGGACTTGTCCCAACTTTTTGGGGATTTGTTGACAGCATGAAATTCTGATTCAATATATTTTTCCCTTAAAATGGTACATTTTCTCAGTTTAAACTTTTGTTCCGTGATTTATGTTCTATTCTGAATAAAATATTATAAGTTGGCACCTCCACATCATTGCATTCAGTTTTTATTCACGATTTGTATAGTGTCCCAACTTTTTTGGAATCCGGTTTGTACATGCTGGATGCTACAACTGAGGCTTCTACAGATAAGTCTGTTCATTTATTTGTGTTTTCCTGTTTGCTTGATCCTAGGTGACCCTGACTCCCTCCGTATTAAGTGTAGGCAGCCGATGGTCGTGTCCCCTCACTATTATAGGGTGTTCAGGTGTCATACAGTCGAGGCACGAGGGCATGCAATTTTCTATCATAGAGATCTTTGCATGGGCTGAGAAGACAGGGAGAGTTTCAGGGCTTAAATAGGGGTCACCCTTTTGTTCCTTAGTTTCGGATCAAGCAAGTCAGATCCTTATTTGTAACTTCTTGTTTTCTGTTACACCATCCGTGACACCAATCAAGACCTGTGTAACAGGGCCACGATGTTCCAAATAAGGCTCCAACCATCAATTAGGGTCCATTCACACGTCCGTTTTTTCATTCCTGATCTGTTCTGTTTTTTGCGGAACAGATCAGGACCAGATCTGGACCCATTCATTTTCAATGGGTCCTGAAAAAAATCGGACAGCACAATGTGTGCTGTCCGTTTCCGTTGTTCCGTTCCGCATGTCCGTTTAAATATAAAACATGTCCTATTCTTTTCCGCAAAATTCGGATCCTGGTACAATACAAAGTCAATGGATCCGCAAAAAACTGAAGACATTCGGATGTCATTCCGTATGTCATCCGTTGTATACGGAATCCGTACCTGGAAACACATAACAATTTTTTTTTTTTTTCAATTCTTTTTTCAAAGAAATCCAAACAACTTTATTTGATTATTGAAATTTATACATGTTTCCGTTTTTTGCGGATCCGCAAAAAACGGATGACATACGGATGACATACGGAAACATTTTCAGGAACAACGGATCCGCAAAAAACGGACCGAAAATCGGGATATAGGAAAATACTGACGTGTGAATGTAGCCTTAGACCACACCTTAAGTTACCCTCACTGGGAACAGCGTGCATCAACAGAGATGTGAGAACTTAGCAGTAGAGAATACAGAAAATAGATTGAGTGGTGGCACTGGAAGCCAGCAGGGGTTGAGTTGAGTATGGGTTTTTCATTAAGTGATGACAAACGATGCCTTTGGCCACATTTTTCCTTAACTTGAACAACCCCTTTAATGTTTGCTCAAATTCATTTGTTGGTAAAACTCAATCTTAGACCTTATGCACATCATAAAATTTGGGGTCTATATCTCATTGAACCTAAATATGATAGTCATGCATTTCAAAAGGCCATGCAGACCACTGTAAAAATTATAGAAGTGTGTGGAAGTCTTTCATGCTGAGTCCCCCAAAAATTGTGGCATGTTCTACCGAATGCTATACATTGGACAAGAGTTACACAGCCTATAAACCAGTGCATAATACTGTTCCATATTTGATACTTTACTAAGTTCTCAAATATGTTTAAAACATTTACGAAAGAAGATAAATAATCTTTCTGAATCTGGAATTTTCTAAACCGAGCTATGAGATGAATAATTGGGATTAGAAGAAGAGATAAATGATTATCTAGACAAATGACTGTTATTCTTGAAGATTTTCTGGATATTTCTGCTTGGACCTAATTGCACACAATGAAGCGAAGTTTTACTAATTGTGTTCTGTGCTCCACTTTGTTATCCTGTCTCTGTTAATTGACTTAATTTATTGGATATGTGCCCGAATATATTTCTCTACATGCTATTTTTAATCTTTAAAATGTACTGATGAAGCGGCTCAATCAGATTTGTTTCCTTTTCCTCTGCTAATTACTCTTTCATGCGAGTTTTTATCGGACAGCTTGTATATCTTGGTCAAGATTGATGTCAAATGTAGGAAATTATATTACTTCTAGCTTTGACCATGTCATTTGTTATAGTATATTATAGTATGTAAAACACAGTTGTACTTTCTTAGACTATAGAAAATAGGAGCCTGCAGATGTACCGTGTAAATATAAGGAAGCAAAGTCATAAGTTTGTGATGGGACTGGAGCTAAGACAACATTTTAGGTCTACATTACGGTCAAAAGACCCAAACTCCCTTAAGTTCTGGAGAAACAAAATTCTGATCACCACAGAAGCTGTAATGTAGGTTAGTTTTTTTTTCAACTATGGAGGGTTTAAGTTGGATTTACACAGCCGATTAACGGGCAGATTGGGAACAAACATTTCGTTCCCTACAATCTGCCCATCTAAATGTGCTGCCGATTACCTGATGAACAAGCGAAACGCTCGTTCATCGGATGATCATGACGTTCATGCAGGCACAATAATTATCATTTCTGTCAGCAGATTGTACGGGCTAAACAGTGATCTGCTGTCCAGAAACAATGCCTTCCCGATAGTCGGCTTTCTGGTTGGCACATGTAAACCCAGCCTTTAGGTCTTGTGGCCACAATACAGATGTTAAAAACGCTACCAGCTAAATGAAGCCTACGATGGAAGGACTCAAAAGAAACACAGTGATTTCATAATAGACTGCAATGGTAAAGTATTGCAGTCTATTTTTATAAGCAATCTAATTATAACATGTGTAAGTCCTTGAAGAGGGCTACAAATAAAACAAAAAAAAAGGGGGGGAAATTATTAAAAACAAATTATGAAAAATTCTAATCAGCTACTTTCTCTATTTTACAAATACAAATAAATAATAAAATACATTATTGGTATTACTGTGTGAAAACACCTGAACTATCAAAACAAACGTATTTATCCCATACACTAAACACTGTAAAATGTTGAATTGACATTTTTTGCTTGATTTGCCTCTCAAAAAAACTATATATAAAGTGATCAAAAATTGTATAATTAAAAACTACAGCTCACCCTGCAAAATATATATATATATATATATATATATATATATATATATATATCTGTAAACAATAATATAAAAAAGTTATGAAAAAGTTATGGGTGTCAGATTATGGCGATGGGGAAAAAATGATATATATATATATATAATACCACAGATAGTGCAGCAGCACAGTCAGATGTTGTGCACTGGGTGCAAAATTCCTCAGAGAGGCTGGCTTCTCCTCCAAGATATATATTCACCGAATGAAGAGGCAGCACTTCCAGTTTTTGGTGAAAGGGTGACGACCCCAAACTTTATTCCCAGCGCTTCTTTGGGCGTCTTGTCGCGCGTTCCCGTACATGGACTTTCGGGAACGCGCGACAATGGGCGTTCGCTTGTCTCTGTATGCGCGATTGCAAACGCCGGTACAATCGTGCATACTGGATTCACCAAAGTTATGCCAAGACCTCTTTATAACTTTGGTGATATAGGGGTTATTAAAACCGGTGTCTAAAACACCAGTCTTAATAAATGACCACCTATGTAAAATTGTTATTGCTGTAATTATACTGACCCGCAGAAGAAAGGTAACATTTCATTTTTACCATCCAAAAACCCTTAAAAACTTTGTTTGAAATGTATTTTTTATCCGATTCCACTCCATTTACAATCTTTTCTTTGCTTTCCAATACATTGCATTGAATATTAAATTATGCCAATGGAAAGTACAAGTTTTCCTGCAAATAATAAGGGTGGGTTCACATCTGCATTATGGATTATGTTTTTGTTTTCCGCTATAACATAGTAATAACGGAAAATAACAGAATCCATAAGACGGAAGTCAAAACGCAAGCCTTTAAGAGGAATTCTGTTTTGATCTGTCATAATAGAAGTCTACGGGATTCATAACGGATCCGTCTGGTTCCCGTTATGCAAGACGGAAAACAAAGTCCTGTCGACAGGACTTTTTTTTCCGTTCTGCATAATGGAAACCAGACGGATTCATTATGATTCCCATAGACTTCTATTATGACGGAAATCAAAACGGAACGCCTCTTAAAGACATCCGGTTTTGATCCGTCATAATACAAGTCTATGGGCAGCATAACGGATGATTTCTGTTTTCCGTTATGCATGACTGGGCTCCTGCATAATGGAAACCAGGACGGATCCGTTATGCTGCCCATAGACTTATATTATGAAGGATCAAAACCGAATGCCTCTTAAAGGCTTCCGTTTTGACTTCCGTCTTATCGATTCCATTATAACCAATCCATAAATCCATAAAGCTGATGTGAACCCACCCTAAGTCGGCATATGGCTATCTGAAAGGAAGAGTAAAAAAGTTGAGGCCCTTGAAAAAGCAAAAAAAAAATAAAAATAGTCTGCTCTTGAAAGGGTTAATTTGTGCCAATGCCTTTTGTGTCCTAACATTTTAATTTAGGCAAAAATCTTGATATCATTCTTTGTACTGTCGATCTTCCCATCCTTGCAATGAATAGACTGTCCGCCATGTTTCTCTAAGTGTGTGCAGTCTATTCTGAGCACATATGGGCCGACAGATGGATTGTATAAGCCCTGCAGCTTTATATGACAGAAGTTATAGGACTGATGGTAATAATATATGATTACAGCTACTGTTATTGTAAAAAGTGGTTTTAAGGAAACTCCATAAATAAAATGTAAATTAATCTGTTTAGTCAAAATCTAAAACCATGGAATGTGGACATTTTCACTCTAATTAATGTCAAATATACTTTGCCTGCTGACAGAGTTTACATGCAGTTAAAAAATGGTTATGTTTCAAGAATAGTGCCCCTCTTGTCCACGGACTGTATCTGGTATTGCAGCATTCAAGTGAATAATAGACTGCTGTATCATGTTGTTTATATTTGGTGACAATTTACTTTAGGTCATGTTCACACCAGCACTAGTCATTTCCATTGTTCTGATTTGCTAGAGGAGCAGAACAATGAAAATAATGAAATAATGGAAGTTCCAGATTTGGTACATAACTGAACTGAGCGGAGCTGAACAGTCACTTCGAATAGATCCTCTGCTGCAGATGTGAACATGCTGTTACTTATTTTTACTATTGAGATTTTGGTTAACAGGGATCTATTAGTTCCATTCTGTCTAATGGGAGCAGTTCATTATATCTGTATGCAGTGGTTTGCCTACAGAGACATGCAGAAAAGACACAGATGTCTTCTCTGCATTTCCTCCAGCCCTCCAGCATCTCAGTGATGCCATGGGGTTGTCTAGCAATGCTCAAATGCAGCTGCTTCTACATTCAGAAAAACATTTTTATGGTTTCAGGGAGTAGAATATTGATGACCTATACTATGTATAGGTCATTAATATCTGGGATTAGTTGGGTTCTGACTCCCAGCACCCGCTGCCGATGAGCTGTTTGAAGAGCCTGTTATACACCATTGAGCACTGCAGCCACTATTTTTTCTAGTGATGCCACGATCATTGGTCACATGGCCTATGTTCAGCTCAGTCCTATTCAAGTAAATGGGCCTGGGCTGCAGTACCAAGCACAGCCACTATACAATAAATGGTGCTGTGCATGGAATGCTGTGAGGAGGCTACAGCGGTCAGCGAGAGACATGGCCTCTTCAAACTGGGGTGCCAGTAGTTAGACCCCCACCAATCAGATATTGATGACCTAACCTGAGGATCTGCCATCAATATCATACTCCTGTTAAATCACTTTAAACTATACATGCAATAACCAAACAATACAGGTGAAGCATAGGGCTGGCTTCTCCAGTCTCCTCCCTGGCAAAAGAAGGATTTGATGCAGGGGAAAGGCCTGAGCTAGCTGTCCCCCTCTCTCTGAAGGCTGCTATCCTGGTAAAAGGCTGGAAGCCCAGGGTCTGTGGCAGACGTCCCCATCTATGCATCTTATTCTGGTTACTCAAGTAGTCTTGCAGTCTCCTAGGGGCTCTGACTGATCTCCTTATATACCGTTTCTAGCTGAACTAGAGCGTTCTAGTGGGAGGAGTGGAGAAAGTCAGCACAAACAAATACAATGTTGCTATTGTGGTCTTTCATAGACTTGCATTAGACAATCAGTAATGGCAATGACACAGCAGTTTTTCCAGATAAAAACAAGTTTTCAGACATAATAACATAGCATCACCTGGCATTCAAAAGGTTGGGTGATAAACAAGTCTGGCTTTTCCCCAAAAACATGCTTTTCTTTAAACCTCATGGTAGCTGTGGAAAATTACCAGCTTCTCATTATTCACTAGAAAGTCCCAAAAGTCTCTCAGTATTCATTGACCCATTCCGCAATGAGGTGAAAATAAGCAGGATATATATAACAACATATAAAATGCAGTTACACAGTATTAAACAGTATAAATCAATGCAAGTTAACCCTTCAAAGTGAAATAAAGTAAGGAGTTGATGACTTTGCGTAGGGGAAACAGGCAAATGTCCACAAATGTTCAGACATTAAAGTATCCCTGCTGCAGGGCACTACATACAACTGGTTTAAAGAAATCATTTGAGCTTCCACTTAGACCAATGGTCATATACTGCAAGGATACCAGTAGCTTTCTACCTGAAGTCAATGTGGGTAACTCACTGAAATAAATTATTTACTAAATTTAAAAGTTTTCTATTCCTTTAGATGCAGAAGAAATTTCAACTTCAGCCTGGACAATAGACGTAATTGTCTCCAATGAAATCCATTGGCTGCAGCATTACTGGCTTTTCCCAAAAGGTCCAGAACTACAAAGTCGGCTAGTAAGCGTAATATTCACTCTAAACTGCAATCAGTGAAGGAACAGCCAATTCATTATGTGTCCATTTGTGTGTGCTCTGTGAGTCTGTAGATTCCGATATTGGGAAGAAAAAGCTTAGTTACCACAGCAACTGCAAAAAAAAGAAATAAAATCAATTTGTTCTCGTAAGTTCTAAATGGACAACCACTTTCATTAGGTAAATAACAGTGACCCGGTGTCAGGCTGCACAGTGGACTGTGGTTTAGATGCAGATATGGCATGTCCTTATAGCAGAAGAGAGAAAATACAGTTTCTTCCAATGTATCTGATAGCATACTTTATAAGCTCTGCAGATACTGACTACTGACCCAATTCATTCCTACAGTGTCAGCATCAGGTGTATTTTGTCTGAAACGTACATTATTCTGATATTTGACTGACTTTTGAGGATATCCTAATAAGTACATTCCCAGTCATTAAAGGGTTTTTCTGAGATATTTTAACTGATGATCTATCTTCGGGATATCTGATCAGTAGGGGTCTGACACTTGGGACCCCTGAAGATCAGCTGTTCAAGAAGGCAGCGGCGCTCGCAGTAGCACTGCAGCCTTCTCACAGCTTTACCTAGGTCACGTGGCGTTGCGTTTATAGGTCACATGGCTTACGTGAAGCTCAGCCCCATCGAAGTGAATGGGGGTGAGCTGCCATATAAAGCACAACAGCTATACAATGTACAGCACTAGAAGCGCCGATGCTTTCCCAAACTGCTGATTGGAAGTGGTTATGGGTGTCGGACCACCACCGATCAGATACTGATGACATATCCTGATGATAGGTCATCAAATAAACTATCTCAGAAAACCTCTTAAACAAGGCACAAATGATGCTGTCAACAGAATTAGCACAAAGTCGCAGGATATCAGCTGATCAGCATATTTTCAAGGCTTCTGTCTAAGGCCATATGCACATGGCCATATTTGGTTTGCGGTCCGCAAATTGCGGATCCACAAAACATGGAAACTGGCTGTGTGTATGCCACCATTTTCTTTTTCCTTTCGATAGAAATTTCCTATCTTTTTGAAAAACAAACAAGTATAGGACTATTTTTATTTGCGGGACACGGTGTGCTGTCCACATTTTTTTAATCCCCATAGAAGATGCAGGTTGGATACAGGAAAAAATATAGTCATGTGCATGAGGCCTAATATAAAGGTTAACCTCCTTAGATTCAGCTATTACTGCCCTATGTTATGTTATGGCTGTCACAAACCAGCGGGTGTGGACCTACTCTTCCACGGGTCCTACCTCCTGTTAGGGCATTCTTCACAGTACACTTGATGGTAGGGATAGACTTTTTCGAGAGGAACACCAGGATGCTACCTCTTGAGGAGGATTGGCACAAGAGGCAGCTGGTCTAGGTAGACCAGGAGGAACCTGAGCAGGGTACCAAGGGTACAGTCGTAGTCAGCAGGCGAGTTGTAACCAGGAGCAACAGTGCAGGACCGAAGGATGAGGCAGAGGCTTAGTCAAACAAGCAATAGGTCAGGGCAGGTGGCACAGGTACAGGTCAGGCACTCCGGATCGGCAACAGGAGAGTCAAGGCAAGCAGGCAGGGATCAAACAGGTAGCGGAGTCCACAAACACAAGCCCTGTGTCATGTACCCCTATGAAAGCCCTATTTTACTTGTCACAAAATTGACCTGTATGATGTCATGTCATGCGCATGAGCTCTTAGTCTAAGGGGGAGCTTCAGTTTAGACTACTTTCACATATGCGTTTTTGCCTCATCTGGCAGGGATAAGCAAAAACGCTTCCGTTATTGATAAAACCACTTAACACCAAAAAAGACATTTTGTCTGCTACTGGGCAAAAACCATTTGTCCTATACTAAATCGAGTGTGAAGATTACAAATCAGAAGTCAGAATTGTTGTAACACGTCACTAAAGTATGCCTAAATGAATTAAGCACTTGGAAAGCATTGAATAATTTTGAACAGAACAAGTTTTACTCCAACAATTACCTGATCTACATCAAAGTTTGCAGAGTAAACAGTGTATGAAAATGTAATGAAATAACAAAATTTCAAAAAGTTTTGTTTTTCAGTTTAAAAGTCTTACTTGAGCAAGGCCCAGTACTGTTAAAAGTGCTTCAGGCATCAGCTTTTGTGTTTGTGAAGGGTCATATTTTCCCGTTGCAAAAACCAGCAGTAGTCCCCCATCATGATGGGATTCCTTCAGCCTTGATACCTGTTCTCCATTGTAGAAATATCTTCATGGAACCGCTCTCCATGTTTGTCACTTATGTTTCCCAAATTGAGTGGGAAAAAGTCAAGATGGGAATGTAAGAAATACACTTTCAATGACATTCTGCAGCCAAGTTGTTCATATGCTGTAAACATGTTGTCTACTAATTCAGCATAGTTTGCAGCTCCCCTATTCCCAAGGAAGTTCTGCACTAATTGCACAAATGCATCCCAAGCTGCAAAGCGCACTCGCTTTGTCAGATTCTTGCGCTGATCATAAGTAGTGCATTTGCCACATATGTAGCAGAAATTGCCTGGATCGTTAACACATCTTAAGTTTCAAAACTGATAGCACTATAACAGATCACTTTATCAAAATCTGTCCAGCTTGCCTTATATACTTACTTCTGACATCAGCCTGAGTGCGTCCGAACAGGTCTGGACATGTCCATTGGAATATCTACAATATAATGCATTCATATTATAACTAAAAAGGCTTTGCATGAATAACCCTTAAGGACCTACATGTATGGCAGAAGTCCGATCCCCAAACATAGCACCCGCTTGCACGTGCAGCGGGCAACATAGCCGCCGGGTTTCTGCTATTTTAAATAGCAGAGACCCGCGGTACATGTATGTGATCAGCAATAAGGCTTATCGCATACAATTTCCTTCTCAGATGCCGTGGTCAAATGTGACCACAGCATCTGCGCAGTCCGGAAGCGGAAGTTGCGCACTATCGCTCCAGTAACAGTGTTCCCCGGCTGAGATCGGGGAACCTGTTACAATGATCTAATAGGCTGAAGCCTCAAGCAGGCTTCGGTGCCTATTAGATGACTATACCAATACAGCATTGTATTGGTATAGTGCAACTGAAGTGTTCAATGGTGTCTATATAGACATCAATGAACACAAGTTATTGTCACCCAAAAAAAGTTAAAAAAAAGCATTTGCAAATATATAAAAAAAAATCAAATCACCCCCCCTTTCCTTAAAATGAAAATACTTAAACAATAAAAAAATAAACATCATGGGCATCGCGTGTGAAAATGCCCATACTATTAAAATATAACAATATTAATGGCATACGGCAAATGGCGTAACGGGGGAAAAAATAAAAACAGCCAATTTGCCATTTTTTGTCACTTCAACTACCCAATCAGTTTTTTAAAATGATTAAAAAGTTGCACACAATTCGAATTGGTATCACTGAAAATAACAGATCGTCCTGCAAAAAATAAGCCCTAACAGAGCCCCATACACATAACTACAAAAAAGTTATAGGGGTCAGAATATGGTTATAAAAAAGATTAATTTTTCCTTTAAAGGTTAAAATTCTTTTTTTTTTGTATTAAAACGCAAAAAAAAATTATACAAGTGTGGTATCATTATAACCGTAGTGACCTGGAGAATAAAGATAACAGGTCAATTTTACCGCATAGTGTACAGTGTAATAAAAAATAAAAAAAACGTTATCAGAATTGCGTTTTTTCCCAATTCTACCACATTTGAAAAAAAATCCCCCCTTCCTACTACATGGTATGCATACATAAATGGTGCCATTAGAAAGTAAAATTTGTCCCGCAAAAAATAAGCCCTCATAAGGCAATGTAAATGGAAAAATAAGGTTAGGACTATGGGAAGGCGGGGAGTGAAAAACGAAAACGCAAAAATGGAAAATCCCAGGGTTCTTAAGGGGTTAAAATCTAGACGTGTCAGGCAAATTCTGAGTTCATATTTGGAATCAGCGCGCTCATTTTAGTACAAATCACATGTTTTTCTCTCAGTAGCAAAATCATTGTTGTGCTGTAATACAACCGTCTGCATCCGTTATGAACAGATCCCGTTGTACAGTATTAGCTTAAATAGCAATGACGGATCCGGCATTAAAACCATTGTAAGTGTCGGTACCCTTTTCTATTGTGTCTGAGAAAACGGATCCGGCACCAATGACTTGCATTGTGTGTCATGCCGGTTCAATTTTGCTCTGCATCCCATGCCGGACATAAAAACGCTGCTTGCAGCTACTGCAAACCCGACGGCATTCTGGTGCACTCCATTCCCTTCAGTTCAGTTTTTTTCTCCATTGACAATGAATGGGGACAAAATGGAAGCATTTTTCTCCAGTATTGAGATTCTCTGTCGGATCTCAATTACGGAAAAGAAAGACACAGATGTGAAGGTAGCCTTAAAGAGTCTGTCACCAGGACATTCGCTGATAAACCAGGCCTAACGTCTTGTAGAGCTAGAACAGCTAAATGTTTTTCTAGACTGAAGCAACAAATTACTAAGTGAAAGGTATCATTACATTCATCTGAGCTAGCCCTACAAGGCATGGTGCCTTGTTTAACAGAATTTCTTGTACATAGACTCCCTTTAAATCTAATTACATTTTTTATTGTAAAAAATATTAACATTTTGGCCTAAAATTTTGCATTTATGTGAGCCAACGATCTTTTTCCATAAAGAATATAATTATAAAGCACCAAACTGCATTCACCTTTATATTTGTATTACAGAAGCAATAAAATATATAAATGAGCTGCATAACACACAGGCTTTATTTAATTCTTTGTTTTATAAATGTTCATTTTCTGTAGACCGAGGACCCATTTGGATCAAGGCCCTACTTCATTTTAGTAGCTTTTATTAAAGAGATTTGTAATTCCACTGAACAACCTTTTTTGGCATTTTCAAAAAGAAAGAGGGTTTTACATTTAGTATGTGACCTTGTTATGCTTCAAGAACAAAACACTTCAAGACAATAATATAAAAAATACAAAACGGAGAGATAAAATAAAATAGAAATAGCCGTCTAGATGCTACAGACTTAATATTAGCTTGAAGAAGCGAAAAAGACAAATTCAATTTCCAATTTATTATCTGTAGCATATTTTGCAGCAAACTTCATAAAACTTGCAATAAAGTTTCAATACTGTCAAAATATGAAATCAAACAGAAAATCACATTAACCCCCTTGGTGACATGCATTATGTATATATGATGCTGCAGTTGTATGTATGGTGCTATAATGGCGCAGGTTAAGGAGATGAAATGGCATCATGTGCTGTAATGACCAGGATTGGAAATAACTCCAATCCCAGCAGTTGAACCCTTTATACTCCATGGCATCAAAGTAGCTTATTTAGGCCCCTCCTCCCAAAAAGCTATCCCAGGGAGCCAATGGATTGCTTTGTTTGCCAAAGTCTCACAATGGGCCCATGTCTGCCATCCTACTACACCTATTAGGCCTTTCTAGACGTAGGGCCTAATAAGATACCTGTCAATATTATGCTGACTAGCAAAATACAGTGCAATACGGAAATGTTACAGTGCATAATAGAACTGACTAAGAAATCACACGTATACGCTCCCAAGTGGGGCAAAAATGTTTAATAGTTTAATAAAATGTATATAGTGTATGTAGTGCCCTGGAGCAGAGAGTACTTTGACATGTGTGGACATTTGTCTATTTCCCCTATGCACAGTTATAAACTTCTTACTTTCACTTGAAAAGGATAAATTGCACTGTTTAATACTTTGTAACAGCATTTTACATGTATGGTGTGATATAGATCATGTTCATTATCACTGTATTTACATGGCTGTGTGGAAAGGGTTAATGAATACCGAGCGACTGCTAGGACTTTGAATGAGAAGCTGGTAATTTTCCACAGCTGCCATAGAGTTTAACCCCTTCCCGACCAGCGCCGTAATAGTACGGCGCAGTGGGACATGACTTGCCGCCCAGCGCAGTACTATTACGGCCCGCTGATCGAGCGGGTGCAGGAGCTGCGCCCGCCCAATCAGCTGCAGGGGACCGGCTGTTCCCGTTAGATGGACCCCTGCTGTATGCGCCGGAATTGGTGAAAACACTGTTGCCAGAGCATTAACCCCTTCTATGCCACGGCCAGCGCTGACCGCGACTTAAAAGGGGTTTGTTGCGGGCGAGGGAGCCCATCGGGCCCCCGCGCTACTGTGGTGGGGACTCAATGGGTGAGAAGGTAGCCTGATGCTGTGCAGAGGCTGCCCAATGCCTTGCACAGCTTTGGGACCTGCCTTCTACGGGTGCCCAGGAGATCCAGCCTTAGGCTGGGTCTCCTAGGCAACCTGTTAGTGTATTACTCTGTGTAATCCACTAACAGGCAATGCATTACAATACAGATGTATTGCAATGCATTGCAGAGTGGATAAGACCCCCAAAATTTTAAGTCAGAAATAAAGTTAAAAAAAAAACAAAACAAAGTAAATAACAGTGCTTTTATTAAAAAAATTAGTTTCAAGTAAAAAAAGAAAAAAAAAAACGGTCCTTTTGCCCTGATTTTATAATAAAAAAAGAAAAAAAAACATATTAGGTATCACCGCGTCCGTAAAGACCGGCTCTATAAATATATCACATGATCCACCCCATCCAATAAACACCATAAAAAATAAATAAAATAAATTTTTTGTCACCTTACATCACAAAAATTGCAACACCAAGCGATCAAAAAGGCGTATGCCCCCCAAAAAAGCACTAATCAAACCATCACCTCATCCCGCTAAAAATAAGACCCTATCTTAGACAATCGGTCAAAAAATAAAAAAGCTATCACTCTCAGACAATGGAGACCATAAAATATGATTATTTTTTTTTGCTTAAAAAACTGCTATTATTAGTGAAATAAATTAAAAAAAGTAGACATATTAGGTATTTCCGCATCTGTAACAACCTGCTGTATAAAAATACCACATGCTTTAACCCCTCAGGTGAACACCGTAAAAAAATAAAAAAACTGTGCCAAAAATTGCAACACCAAGCAATAAAAAATGTTTATGCCCCCCAAAATATTACCAAACGGTCACCTCATCACGCAAAAATGGAGACCCTACCTAAGCTATGGCTCTCAGACTATGGATACACTTAAAAATAATTTTTCTGGTTTCAAAAATCGTATTATTGTGTAAAACTTAAATAAAATAAAAAATAGTATACATATTAGGTATTGCCACGTCCGTAACGTTTTGCTCTATAGAAATATCACATGACCTAACCCCTCAGGTGAATGCTTGAAGAATTAATAAATAAAAACTGTGCCAAAATTGCTAATTTTTTGGTCACCTTGCCCCTGGACTGCATCCATTTAGCTGGGACACCTTAAAGAGCGATTGAGCTAACGGCTATTATACCGTATATGCATTATCTTCATATCCCCTGATGAATTTGACAGCATTGTCTGTCAGAGGAAACGCGTCGGGAACAACTATTGAAAAATATCTGACTAGGCCGGTACCTGGAGGCGACTTATAGGGTGAGAACAATAGGGCCAGCCACCAATAAGTGGGGTCGCTCCCTAGGGGGTGATTCTCCCGCATATAGGCGGGAGACCTCTCCGCTTTCAGGCAGGGTAAAACTAGTTCACCAGGGACATTCTCCTACCTGCCTGATCCATCATTTAAGAGAATCAGTAACCAAACATCATTGGATCCATCTTTCCAGCAGACTAAGCGACTACTGCGGATCCAATTGGACCATCTAGCTGCCTGGATACCGAAAAACATCACAAATCTCTCATGCAACAAACCGTGAGTGGTGATCATAACAATTGGTCAGACTGTATTCTCATCCCTATCCAGTACATTGTACTGCCTATTTATCTGTTTATGCATGGTCAGATTTTTTCATATGCAGTCATTTATTAGTACAAATGTGGGACATATTTTTTATAAATTATCTGATAAAAGTTAAGTTTTAGTAGGATATCAGTGATACAGTTAATTGTTCCTACAATATATTTATCTCAAACCAATACTGTGAATTGTGTCACCATAAAGTGTAATAATAAATTATCAAAAAATCATATGTACACAAAAATGGTACCAATAAAAACGTCAACTCTTCCTGCAAAAATAGAGCCTCTGCACAAAACAATTGTCAGAAAAATAAAATATGGTGTTCAGAAAATGGAGACAATTTTTTTTTCAAAAATCATTTATTATGTAAAATTGACAAACAAAGTAGACATGTTGATATCATTGCATCCGTAACAACCTGCTCTATAAAAATAGCACATGATCTACCCTGTCAAATGAATGTTGTAAAAAAGATAAAAAACTGTGCCAAAACAGCCATTTTTTGGTTAACTTGCCTCACAAAAAAACGTAATATAAAGCAATTAAAAATCATATGTACCCCAAAATAGTATGAATAAAAATGGCACCTTATCCCGTTTCCAAAATGGGGTCACTTTTTGGAAGTTTCTACTGTAAGGGTGCATCAAGGGGGCTTAAAATGGGATATGGCATCTAAAAACCAGTCCAGCAAAATCTGCCTTCCAAAAACCATATGGCGTTTCTTTCCTTCTGTGCCCTGTCATGTGCGCTTACATCAGTTTATGACCACATGTGGGGTGTTTCTGCAAACTGCAGAATCAGGGTAATAAATATTGGGTGTTGTTTGGCTGTTAACCCTCAATGTGTTAAAGAATAAAATGGATTAAAATGAAAAATCTGCCAAAAAAGGGAATTTTAGAAATTTCATCTCCATTTTCCTTTAATTCCTGTGGAACACATAAAGGGTTAACAAAGTTTGTAAGATCAGTTTTGAGTAGATTCTACAATGGGGTCATTTACAGGGGTTTCCACTATGTAAGCCCCACAAAGTGACTTCAGATCTGAACTGGTCCTTAAAAAGTGGGTTTTGGATATTTTTTAAGAATTGCTTCTAAAATTCTAGAAGTACAATGTGTCACGAGAAAACAATCTCAGAATGGTTTGGAAAAATAAGTGTTTCAAAGTTATTACCACATAAAGTGACAGATGTCGAATTTGGCCTGGGCAGGAAAGTGAAAACTGGCCCAGGGTAGAAGGGTTAAAGAAGACCATGTTTCGTAGGGCAAAAAAACTGACGTTATTTACCACCAAACACAGACAGCCTGACCTTTTGAATGTATGGTTTTAGCTATGTCTGGAAACAGTCTGGAAACTTGTTTCTGTCTGAAAAACTGCTGTATCATTGCCATTGAGTATCATTAAAGCTCTAATGCAAGTATATGACAGATGGAAAGTGTTACAATGTATATGTTTGTGCTGAGATTCTTAACTCCAAACCTCCCACTAGAAGGTTCTAGTCTAGCTAAAACTGTATATATGAAGAGCAGTCAGGGCCACTAGTTTGCTGCAGTCAGGAACCAGTGCTTGGAGGGGAAGACTCATGCCAGCCTGCAGGAGTGACCAGAAGAAGACGGTGAGATAGGGACTAGCCTTGTGACCAAGGATCCACCTGGACTACTGAGTTACACACCGTGGACCCTTAAACAGGATGCCAGCATTATAATATACGCATATTGCGCGCTCAATACAGGCGTGGGTCACTGTTGCTACATTTTTCAAGCTGCTAGAAGTTTCCTGAGACTGGAGAAAATGGTTGGCATGGCAGAACATTAAAAATGGCTTTATATGCAGATAGAGTCCATATAAGTATTGTTGTGAACTTGTGACATCACAGCACTGTGTCGGAAGCATGCATGTATGCTACACCATATTGCTATCTAACCTACACTGACTATCTCCCACTATCTGTAACACATTACAGCATTCTCATTGGCCCACAAGCAAGAAGGGAGGTTACTGATGAAAAAAAAATCTAAAATATTCGCAAATACGAATATATAGCACTATATTCAAAATGTTTGCAAATTCTTAAAGTGGCGATATTCGCTATTAAAATTTGCGATGCGAATATTCCCGCCCAACATTACTGGATAGTCTTTAGACCCTCACTAATTACTATCAAAGAAAAATGGAGGAATACAGAGTTTGGGAGACAAAAGCTTCCTTAATGGCCTCCTTGATCCAGCGACTGATGGTGGGTTTAGACGCTTTACGGCCTTTAGACTTACCGGCAAACAGGATAAGGAGATTCTCATCTATCCTGAACTCTCTGGATCTATCCACATAGATCTGGAGGCATCTAGAAATATCCAGCGGATCTCTAGCTGGAGTATCAGAGGAGGAGGCTGTAAACAAAACTGGTAAGGAGATTACCTGGTTGATATTTTGAAAAGTAGGCACCTTAGGTCTGAAGTATGGTAAAAACTTCAGGAGTACTCTGTCCTGTAAGAAAATAATATATGGATGAATTGCAGAGAAAGCCTGCAATTCAGAAACTCTTTTGGCTGAGGCTATAGCCAGAAGAAAAACCATCTTTAAAGTTAAATATTTGAAATCAACCTCCTCCAAAGGCTCGAAGGGGGGAGATGCTAGACCCCTGAGCACTACTGAAAGATCCCACTGGGGAATGGGTTTCAGTATAGTAGGCTTTAGTCTTTCCGCTCCCTTCAGGAAGCGTTTGATGAGTGGATCCCGAGAGTATGGCCTGTTGAGACAGGCCGAGATGGCACACATTTGTACCTTCAAGGTAGCTGGAGATAGGCCTCTATCTAATCCGTCCTGAAGGAAATGTAGTATCGCAGGAAGGGGCGGATCTGCAGACGCCACCTGTTTGGAATCACACCATGCCACGAAGATTCTCATGATCCTGGAGTAGGCCTTGTTTGTAGACTCTGCTCGGGAATGCGACAAAGTTCTCAGGACCGACTCGGAAAGCCCTTCTATGTTGGGAAGGGGCTGATCAACCTCCAGGCTGTCAGGTTGAACCTGTGCAGATCTGGGCAGAGGTGAGTGTCCCACGACACCAGGGTCTGCTCCGGGGGGAGTCTCCAGTATTGTCCCCGACTCATCTGAATGAGCTGGGTAAACCAGGATCTTTTGGGCCAAAACGGTATGATGGCTATTACCGAGGCCTGATCCTGACGGATTTTCATCAATACCCTCGGTATCATGGAAAAAGGAGGGAAGATGTAAGCCAGCCTGAACCTCCACGGTATCGACAGAGCATCTATCGCCAGGGGGTTGTCTTCCCGGTACAGGGAACAGAACCTCAGCACCTTGGCGTTGAACCTGGTTGCCATGAGGTCCACCTCTGGCATACCCCAACTGTGAACTAGCTGCCTGAAGACCTCCGGATGCAGAGACCACTCCATGGTCGGTAATCCTCGACTTAAGCGGTCTGCTATCATATTGAGGGAACCTCGGATATGAACGGCAGATAGATGGGAAAGGTTCAGCTCTGCCCACCGAAGAATCACCCCGATCTCTGATAGAAGGGGTAATGACCTTGTGCCTCCCTGCTTGTTTATATAGAGAACCGCAGTCATATTGTCTGACTGGACTTTCACCGCTTTGCCCCGAATCTGAGGGGCGAAGTGAAGGAGGGCTAGCCGGATAGCTCGCATCTCGCGAAGATTGGAGGAAAGATGCCGCTCCAGGGGGGACCAAGATCCCTGCACTTGGGATCCGTCCAGGTGAGCGCCCCAGCCTACAAGGGACGCGTCTGTAGTCAATATGACCCAAACTGGTTGGGTCATAGACTTCCCTGCTGGCAGTCGAAACCACCATCTGAGGGAATTCCGGGTTTGACCGGACAGGGAGCACAGGGAATCTAGCCCCGCAGGGCTGCCGTTCCATAAGTGTAAGACCTCCGACTGAAGAGGACGGAGGTGCCATAGCGCCCAAGGGACTGCGTCCACAGCCGCTGACATGAGCCCCACCATCTTCATGAGAGTCCGAATAGAGACTCGACGAGGGACATGAAGGACCTTTGCCAGGTCCTGAATCCGCGCTTTCCTTTCTTGAGTCAACCGGAGGGACATCTCCACAGAGTCGACCACGAATCCTAAATATTGGATTGAAGATGATGGGCTCACATTCGACTTCTGCCAGTTGATGATCCAGCCTAGGCGGAGAAGAAAGGAGATTGCGATCTGAAGATGGTGGGTAAGGATCGGAACTGAAGAGGCTATGAAAAGCCAATCGTCCAGATAAGGAATGATAGTCAGCCCTTGGAGTCTCAATGCTGCCACCACCGATACCACCACCTTGGTGAAGATGAGGGGGGCAGAAGAGATTCCGAAGGGGAGCGCGGTGAACTGAAAGTGCCTGCGAACCCCTGAAATCTGGACCGCGATCCTGAGAAATTTCCGGAAGGCGGAATGGATCGGAATGTGAAGATAAGCATCTTTGAGGTCCAGAGTAGCCATGACATCCCCGAGGTTGAGGATATGGGTGACTGACCTTATGGTTTCCATGCGAAACCTTGTTTTCCTTATAAATCGATTGAGAAATCTCAAATCGATGATAATCCGGAGGTCTCCCGTCTTCTTGGGAACCAGGAACACTGGTGAATAAATGCCTAGGCCTCTCTCCCCTGCCGGCACCTCCTCTAGGGCTCCCTTGGAGATATAGTCCTGGATGTAAGATTCCAGGACCACTTGTTTGGCCGGCCCGAAGTTTCGTGTAGCGACGAATCTCTCTGGGGGGAGAGAGAGAAAGTCTACCCGGTACCCGACGGAGACTAAGTTCAGAACCCAAGGGTCTGCGATCAACTGACTCCAGGAGTCTTTGAAAAGGGAGAGACGGCCCCCCACGGGTGTTTGGGGGAGTGGTATGGGAAAGTCTAGAGGAGACACTGCAGGGGCAGCAGGGCTTATCCAAGAGCCTCGACGAGGCCCATAGTCAGGAGGGTTTTGCCTCCTTAGCGGGTTTACGGGAGCGCCTCGAATACTTACGAGACGGTCCCCCCCAATCTCTGCGCCTAGATTGCTGCCCCGGCCGTCCTTCGCGCTTCTTTTCCTGCCTGGGACGTCCCCGAAAGGGCTGCTGGGGGAGGCTCTTCCCCTTTTTGTCGGAGAGCCCCTCCATTATCTTGTCCAATTCAGACCCGAACAGCCTGTTTGGTTCGAAGGGGAGCCCACAGAGGTTGAATTTGGACGCGTTGTCCGCGATCCAGGGTTTCAGCCAAAGTGGTCTGCGGGCAGCCGAAACTAAGGCCATAGTTTTGGCGGCCAGCTTCAGCTGCATCTGGGTGGAGTCCACTAGGAAGTCCATAGCCAGGTTGGCTGATTTGAAGGCTGCCAGGATATCATCCCTGGATACGCTCTGGTCCACGTCTGTCTGGATCTGGTTGAGCCTAGAGCGTAAATAGGTGGCTACTTCAGTGGCCGCAATTGAAGTCGATGCGGAGGCAGCGGCCGCCGCATAACTCCTCCTAAGGGTGCACTCTGCCCTCCGATCTAGAGGGTCCTGCAGACTAGACCCATCGTCTGCGGGGACTAGAGTGCGCCGGGACAACTTGGCTATAGCCATGTCCACCTTGGGAACGGAACCCCACGATTCCACCAAGGGTTTAGCCATCGGGTACATGAGTTTAAACTTTCTGGTGAGAACTGGGCCTTTCTCAGGCTTGCGCCATTCTGTGCGCATCACAGAGAGAAGGGTCTCATCCGCTCTGAAGACACGCTGTGTCCGTACGGCGGGATCGGAGGACTCCCCAATGTCAACATCCTGGTCCCCCGACCTGATGGACTTAAGTAACTTCTGCGTCTTTTCTGGAGGGAAAAAGCAAGAAGTAATTTCTTCTTCCTCAGAAGAAGACCCCACCGACCAGGGGGTAGGTCTTTCGACTGGTGCGACTGGAGCGACCACATCCATGGGAGTCTGAGAGGGTGCTGGTAACCTCTCATTAAGTAAATGCACCACTCCCTTAATGGAATCATCCACGTATGTCTTCGTCCACTGAAACATTTCCTGCATCGTGGGTTCCGTGGATGTCGTGCGACAACTCTCACACCTGGAATAGGGACAGCCGTCGTCTAAGGGCGTGTTGCAATCAAAACACGCCAAATGCTTCCTCTTGGCCCCAGCCTTTCGCTGATCCGGATCCCTGGGGGAAGCCATAGTCTGTAATTGGAAAGAAAAGACAGGTCATAACACCTACGAAAATTGGAGGTGGAGAAACAAGACCTTAAGGGGGCCCACCAGCACTAGAAGAAAAATAGAGCTGCAGAAGAGGAACACACAAACCCACGTCAAGCAATACTACTAAGGATATCACAAGGCGCAGGGAACTCTGGAGCTAGCTTGTCAAAGCGATGCAACCAGAGCACTGAATGACAGGCTCTGGGCGCTTAAAAGGAGAAAGCCCCGCCCCCTGGGCGGGTCCCAGATCGTGAATAGCCCAGACATATAGGAGAGCCAATACTGGCTCAGCGTGCTGTAGATAGCTCCCCTGGTTCATCCTGGATCCTAGGATGTATATAGGGGAGCAACTTTAATCAGGGAGGTGAGGATAGAACCTCAGATCGCGCTGCGAAGAAACCGGAAGTGACGTAGCGCAGCAAGTGCGCGTCACTTCCGGAAGATGGCGGCGCCCATAGCGCCGCATGCATGTGGCAATGGGAAGGAATGGGACACCAGAAAAACTGAAAGCATGTGGCGATGGGAAGGAATGGGACACCAGAAAAAACTGAAGATCCTATATAGAAGAAAGGAGCCCCTGACACTCTCAGCTCCCTGAAAGGGAGCGATACGCCAGTCCAACCTGTCCAAAGGACAGAAAAAAACACGGTGGGCTGGGGGGTGATCTCCTCCCTTTCAGGGAGCTGAAGATCGTTTATTGGTTCTTGGGCTCATTAAAATTCCGCCGGTCCTACCAGTCCACAGGGGCAGTTAACCCCATCTGTGCTGCTGGTAGGACGTAAGGGAATTGGTGTTTAAGGCTGACAGAGACATTACTGTAGTGAGAGGGACATTGCTAAAACACCCTTCACACTTGGACACTGTTTGGCCCACCGTATCTACAATTGGCCTGTTCACTGACTCCAGCACCATTCTCTTGCTCCTTCACCTACAACTCCTGCCTTGTAACTGTATAGCACTCATACCACCAAGGGCACCCCAACTACCATCAGGCATGAGCCCCAACATCAGGGTGTGCCCAAAGGGAAGAAGGTTTGCGGCCTTCCATGACTGCACTGGCCCTAGTGAGTATCAGTGGATGGCCACTGTGAATAACTATTACAGCCAGAGCCACTACCACTCCGATCCTACACTCTGCTCCTCCAGGGTTTGTGGGAAAATGTTTTCCTGTTGACGAATGGAGGCCAAAATACCTTACTGCGAGCATAAACAGGGTACGCAGCTTGCCACAGCTTTCAGAGAGCAGATCTCTGCAGCCCACATGTCGGACCATGAGGCAACTCTCTGCCACTCTCCATATTAACCACCTCCTACCATCTCCACTACAACAAGCAGCAGAAGCCGCAGGAGCAGCCAGTTCAGTCTCACAAACATGATGAAGCAGTTTTTAAGTGCCGCTCCAGGCTGATACAAATCAGCAAAAGGGAAATACTGCCTGAGCAACTGGTTCAGTCATACCTGGACTGTGGCCTTTCTTTAGTGCATACCGTGTTCCCTGACCCAATATATTTCTGAGCAAGGAATATTGGAAAATTGTCTGGAACTGGCCTAGTTTTCTCTCTCTATAATGCCTTGTCCTGCCAAGTGTAATCTCAGAGAGGGTATCTAGCATGGCAGGTGGCGTTATTATACCCAAACGGAGAAATTGTCTTCTACCAGTGTACAAAACATCACGTTTGTCAGAATGAACGAGGCATGGATCTGAGAGGATTTTCAGAGACCCAAAACTGAGACCGATGAATCGATCTGCTGTTGTGGTAACTGGTTATTTATTGTTGGACAATCACACCACTGCTACTGCCTGCCATCATGATTAGAACTGTATGGCTGCTGCCTCTGCCATTGCTCTCCACTGCCAAACCCCCTACTACCAATTTCATTACTCTTACAAATACAATCACTAATTCTACTACTACTACCCCAACAGAACCCACACACTTCCACTGCCTTGTGTGTCCCTACACAACTTACCTATTCTAAGTCCACACTGTACTGCTGCTGCTTCCAAATAGAAGGAAGACTTTTTCCAGGCATGTTTAACTTTGGAACAAGCCATTGTTTCTTCTGACAATTAATACTTGTGTGTGTATAAATACAGGTAGGCATTCTGCCCCCATTAACACATGATTTATGGATGCTTGTGCAGAAAAAGCCACTTTATCATGACATTACCATGTATATGTATAACAGGGGTAGACATCATTTTTGGATGCTTTATCCGAGCAAGTCACTGTTTTCTTCCTATAACATTGTGTGTGTTTAAACACTATCTGCCACCTATAAAGGACAATTTTCGGAAAGTTTCTAATATTAAAAAGAATAAAAAATGTGATGGTGCAATGTGTATTTAAAATTGCTGTTTGTTCAACACCATCAACCATGATTTTGCCCATAGCTATATATTTCAGCATCACTGACATTATTTGCTATTGCTGTCATTGCTTTCAAGAGTTTAAAGGGAGCAGGGGGATAAGAAAGAACAAATATTCATAAATACATATTAAAAAAGAGACGGCAAGATATTTTTAAAAAAAGTCATAGAAGACCTCAACTTAGCCTAAATATCATAAATATACGTATCATACATTTTCTGGCCGATTAGAGCACTTTGATTTCTGTAGAATCGATCCGGCCTCAAATAAAAAAATTTGAACAATTCATGGAATCTGACACAAAGTGAAATTCAAGAAGTTTGCTCAATCTACTACTCTGCTTTGAAAGGCAGGAACCTGACCTGCTCCTGATATATTGCAGGAACAGAAGCATTAATGCAGAGATGCAAAAAAACTTCATTGCAAACTAAGGACCTGCACCACCTGCCATTGAAAGAGAGTCTCCTGTTCATAAAGGGTTAGCAACGAAGGCAGTCAAAACCCCACTGAAACTGCAAAACAAAATACTATCATGATTGCAGAACTCAGTTTGACTCACAGTGACCCCACCCAGATGATAGTACTAACAACAATCTCCTACAAATCTCCCCACATCCACCACATGTCAGACATCAATCTCTGCCCTGTGATGAGAACCAGCCAGAAAAAAAGCAAAGTTGTAGAGAAAACCGTAAACCTGCTCAAGGGTAAAAAAAAAGAGCAAAGGGAAATATTTGTGGAACATATGTAACAGCATTAAGAGGATGTGCATGCAGAATTCAGACTGTGGAGCGAAATTGTCTGAGAGGCTTATGGATTTTGCAGCAAACCTATCCAGGAGATGAAAGTCTGGACACACTATAATGGCACACTATGGATCTGCTAAGGCCCACAGAGGACATTGTGGATCTGCTTGTGAATAAAGAGGGAACAAGAAATATTGTGAAACATAACAACTTTAAGAAGGAGTGCATGCAGAATTCAGTCTGTGGAGAGAAATTGGCTGAGAAGCTTATGGACTCTCCAGCAAACCTGTCCAGGAGATGAAAATATGGACATAATATAAAGTCACACTGGGGATCTGCTAAGGCACACTTCCATCAGAGGACATTGTGGATCTGCTTGTGAATAAATAGAAAAGTGAGAGAAAATGAAATAGAGCAGGAAACTGGAAGTGAAGTTCTGCACCATTTTTTCTGGATGTGTGTATTTGAGCTAGACACAAAAGTGCAGTTTGAGGAAGATTGCATCAGAGAAAGACCCATGCCTGTTAACTACCTTTGCAGCTGTGAGAACTGTAAGATCCTTGCAAAGTGCAAAACGGCATACGAACTGCGAGTCCATGCGTGCTGAGAACTGTGACTCCTGTATTTGAACTGCTAATACAGGGGTTTTCCAAAGTGGAAGCCTCCTATAAAGTTAAATGCACACATGTAAGTAAATCTATATACATGTACAGTTGTGTTAAAAATTATTCAACCCCAAATGCTGTAAAGGGTTTTAGGGAATTTAGTGTACATTTGTTATTGTGTTCAGAATGAAATCTTACAAGGACTTTTTAAAGAACCAAAGGCAACTAAAATGACATCATTTCTTTTTGTAATACAGTATTAAATGTTTTTTTTTGTGATTGCTTCATTGACACAATTATTCAACCCCTTAAAGACTACCACCCTTAAGAACAGAGGTTCATTCAAGTGTTTTCGATCAGGTATTGAAAATACCTGTGGATGTCAAGGAGCAGCAATCAAGCATAATAAGCACCAATTAGGCAGATTTAAAAGGACTGTGATACTCAGCTCCTTCTAGACATTTACTGGTATGTTTACAAACATGGTGAAGTCAAGAGAATGGTCCAGGAAGACAAGAGAAGAGGTGAGTTCTCTTCACAGGAAGGGCAATGGCTATAAAATTGCAAAGATGTTAAACATACCAAGAGACACCATAGGAAGCATAATTCGCAAATTCAAGGCAAAGGGCACTGTTGAAACGCTACCTGGTCGTGGCAGAAAGAAGACGCTGACTTCGACTGCTTTGCGCTACCTGAAGCGCAAAGTGGAGAAAAGTCCCTGTGTGACTGCTGAGGAACTGAAAAAAGATTTGTCAGATGTGGGTAATGAAGTTTCAGCTCAGACAATAAGGCGCGCACTGCGTAATGAAGGCCTCCATGCCAGAACTCCCAGGCGCACCCCCTTGCTGTCTCCAAAGAATAAGAAGAGTCGACTGCAGTATGCCAAAAGTCATGTGGACAAACTACAAAAGTTTTGGGATAGTGTTCTGTGGACTGATGAAACAAAATTAGAACTGTTTGGGCCCATGGATCAACGCTATGTTTGGAGGAGGAAGAACAAGGCCTATGAAGAAAAGAACACCTTGCCTACTGTGAAGCATGGCGGGGGGTCAATCATGGTTTGGGGCTGTTTTGCTTCTACAGGTACAGGGAAGCTTCAGCGTGTGCAAGGTACCATGAATTCTCTTTAGTACCAGGAGATATTGGATAAAAAATGTGATGCAGTCCGTCACAAACCTGAGGCTTGGGAGACGTTGGACCTTTCAACAGGACAATGATCCCAAGCATACCTCCAAGTCCACTAGAGCATGGTTGCAGATTAAAGTCTGGAACATTTTGAAGTGGCCATCGCAGTCACCAGACTTAAATCCGATTGAGAACCTCTGGTGGTACTTAAAGAAAGCAGTTGCAGCGCGCAAGCCTAAGAATGTGACTGAACTGGAGGCTTTTGCCCATGAAGAATGGGCGAAGATACCCGTAGATCGCAGCAAGACACTTGTGTCAAGCTATGCTTCACGTTTAAAAGCTGTTATAAATGGAAAAGGATGTTGTACTAAGTACTAAGATGGAATGTCACTTGGGGGTTGAATAAAACTGATAATGATGTGAGCACAGAAAATACATTTGTGGTTATGTCATTTTAAATGTTATGTGATATTTGTCTGACTTACAAGTGCCTCTTTGATTTAATTGTAAACAAGATGACTGAAATGATCAAAATAAATGTCAAACTGGCCAAAACACTCAATTTCAGTGGGGGTTGAATAATTTTGAACACAACTGTATATCAGCATATCCAGAATAGTGCATGTAACTATAAAACATCAAATACCTTTAGTTAAAATCTCTTTATGATAAGTACAGTGTGTCTGAAAAGGAGTGGATGAAACAAAGTAGGCTGCTTAATGAGCCTCATCTCAAATACCGTATTTTTCGCCGTATAAGACGCACCGGCGTATAAGACGCACCTAGGTTTTTGGGGAGGAAAATAAGAAAAAAAATATTTTGAACTAATTGTGGTCTGTGGGTGATGCACTGTTATGGGGATCTGTGGATGACGCACTGTTATGGGGGATCTGTGGGTGACACTTATAGGGGATCCTCTCTGGATGGCGCTGTTATGAGGATCTGTGTATGACAGTTATGGGGGGATCTGTGGATGACACATATATAGCATCTTATGCTATGTGTCATCCACAGATCCCTTCCATAAGTGTGGGGGTCGCATTTGCTTTTATAATGGGGGTGGGGGTCGCATCTGCATTTATAATGACAGCGGGGCCCGTGCAGTGACTGTATTCTACTACACAGGCCCCGCTTACTGTATAATCATATCCCTAATACCGTAGTTAATTGTTGTGTGCACTGCATGTAAAAGCATAATGAGCGATGATGAGCGCTATTACTTACAATTAGAAGCGCTCGCCGTTGAGAGGAGGCAGGAGGCAGGCCGGGAGGATGTGCGCTGGCAGTGTGAGTCAGTCCGTCATGTGCCCACGCCGCCTGCTTCATGAATGAAGCAGGCGGTGCAGGCGCGTGACGTATGACTCACACTGCCAGCGCCCGGCCTGCCTCCTCCCTCCTCTCAACAGCGAGCGCTTCTAATTGTAAGTAATAGCGCTCATCATCGCTCATTATGCTTTTACATGCAGTGCACACAACAATTAACTACGGTATTAGGGATATGATTATACAGTGAGCGGGGCCCGTGTAGTAGAATACAGTCACTGCACGGGCCCCGCTGTCATTATAAATGCAGATGCCGCCCCCAGCCCCTCCTCCCTCACAGCTGATACACCCGCCGCACGGCATCGCGGCGGGTGTATCATTGAAAACTAAGCAAAATCAGCTACATTCGCCGTATAAGACGCACTGCTATTTCCCCCACACTTTTGGGGGGGGAAAAAGTGCGTCTTATACGGCGAAAAATACGGTAGTTTGCTACAGCTCTGTGGCAACTATTAGTGCCTCTCAATAAATTAGAATATCCTCAAAAAGTAAATTTATTTCAGTAAGTCAATTCAATAAGTGAAACTCATATATTATATAGGTTCATTACATACAGAGTGATCTATTTCAAGCATTTATTTTTTTCATGTTGATGATTATTGTTAACAGCTAATGAAAACCCAAAATTCGGAATCTCAATTTGAATATTGTAAAAAAGTTCAATATTGTGTAGACTCATTGTGTGACATTCTTATTAGCTAATCAACACAAAACACCTGTAAACATTTCCTAAGCCTTTAAATGGCTGCCCAGTCTGGTTAAGAGGCTACACAATCATGGAGAAGACTGGTGACTTGACAGTTGTCCAGAAGACAGTGATTGACAGCCTCCGCAAGGAGGGTAAGCTACAAAAGTTTATTGATAAGGAAAAAGTGTGGTAGAAAAGGGTGTTCAAGCAACAGGGATGAGTGCAGCCCTGAAAGGTTTGTGAAGAAAAGGCATTTCAAGAATTTGGAGGAGATTCACAAGGAGTGGACTGCGGCTGGAGGCAGAGCTATCATTACATTTGTTGTGTCAAGCCACTCATGACCCAGAGACAGCCTCAGAAGCGTCTTACCTAATCTAAGGAGAAAAGGGACTGGACTGTTGTTCAATGGCTCAAAGTCCTTTTTTTCAGATAAAACTAAATTTTGCATTTCATTTGGATGTCCCAGAATCTGGAGGAAGAGTGGAGAAGCACACCATCCAAGTATCTTGAGCTCCAGTGAGTGATGGTTTGATGAAATTCTAATTTATTGAGATCCACTAGGATATCCACTAGTATATCCCTGCAACTAGGGTTGAGCAAAACACCTGGAAGTTGGGATTTGCCGGGGTCGGCCGAACTTCCCTGCAAAGTTCAGCTTCGAGACCCGAACGTGACCCTGAACCCGAACCCTATTGAAGTCAATGGGGACCTGAACTTTGGGGCACTAAACTGGCTCTAAAAAAGTCCTAGAAAGGGCTAGAGGGTTGCAAAAGGAAGCAAAATAGGGATAAGAGCAGAACAATTGCCCTGCAAACAAATATGTATTGTGAAATGAATTCAAATAACAGAATAAAAAAAAAAATTATGACCTTGAACTAGGAGGCGGAGGTCAAAGTGGAGTAGGAGGTTGAGGAGGCGGTGGACTTGGCGGTGTAGGTGGAAGCGGTGGTGGAGGAGGAGGATGTAGCCAACACTATTTTTGTATTTTTTTTTATTTTTATTTCTTAATTTTTTATAAATTTGGGAAGACCCCAAAAGAGAAAGTGTGCTGAAGTATAACAATGGCTGGGTGCGGCTAGTATAATTGTCTATTCTGCACAAGGTATGGAGAAGTTCTGTGGGATCCATGCCTGGTTCATTTTAATGAACATGAGCTTGTCCACAGTGGACAGACGGCTGCGCTTGTCTGTGTTCACCCCCCCCCCCCGCCATGCTGAACATACGTTCGAACAATACACTGGCCACGGGGCAGGCCAGCACCTCCAAGGCGTAAAGGGCAAGCTCACTCCATGTGCCCAATTTGGAGACACAGAAGTTGAATGGAGCAGACCCATCAGTCAGTACGTGTAGGCGTGTGCACATGTACTGTTCCACCATATTGATGAAATGCTGCCTCCTGCTAAGACATTCCATATCAGCTGATAGTGCTGGTTGTTGTGGCATGCTGACAACATTTTTCCACATTTCGTCCATGATAACTCTCCCTTCTGAGGTGCTGGTGGTGCCCCAGCTGCTTGGGCGACTTCTTCCTCCTCTGCCTTCGCCTTGTGCTTCCAGTGAATTCCCGGTGTCAGGTGGGAATGCCATCAGCAGCGTGTCTACCAGTGTGCACTTGTACTCGCGCATCTTCTGATCACGCTCCAGTGATTGAATTAAGGTCGGCACGTTTTCCTTGTAACGAGGATGCAGCAGGGTGGCCACCCAGTAATTAGCACTGGTTAGAATGTGGGTAACTCAGCGGTCATTGCGCTGGCACTGCAGCATGTAGTCGCTCATGTGTGCCAGGCTGCCCAGAGGCAACGAAAAGCTGTTCTCTGTAGGAGGTGAATCGTCTGTGTCCTCTGTATCCCCCAGCTACAGTGATGCCCATGAGCTGCTTTGGGTGCCACCCTGCTGTGAACATGGTTCCTCCTCCTCCTCAACCTCCTCATCCTCCAGAACTGTGCTGTGACTGGACAATTGTGTACCTGGCCTCTGTTATGCAGAAACCCACCCTCCGAGCCACATGTGAATGACTCGCCTGATAACCGTGGAAATCATCCCTCTTCCTCCTCCTCTTCCTCTTGTGCCACATCCTCTTCCATCATCGCCCGAAGTGTTTTTTCAAGGAGACATAGAAGTGGGTTAGTAACGCTGAGGACTGCGTCATCGTTATTGGCCATGTTGGTGGAGTACTTGAAACAGCGCAACATGGCACACATGTCCCACATGGAGGCACACTCGTTGGTGGTGAAGTGATGCTGCTCCATTGAACGACTCACCCGTGCGTGCTGCAGATGAAATTCCACTGTCTCCTGCTGATGCCCGCACAGTCTCTCCAGGATGTGCAAGGTGAAGTTCCACCTTGTGGGCACGTCGCATATGAGGCGGTGAGCGGGAAGGCTGAAGTTATGCTGCATTGCAGACAGGCGAACAGCAGCAGGGTGAGAACGCCAAAAGCGTACAGACGGACCGCACTTTCTGCAGCAGCTCTCACATATCAGGGCGATTTTTCAGGAACCTCTGCACCACCAAATTCATCACATGCGCCAGGCAAGGGATGTGCGTCAAACCGGCTAGGCCCAGAACTGCTACGAGATTTCACCCATTATCGCACACCACCAGGCTAGGCTTGAGGCTCAGTGGCACCAACCACTCATCGGTCTGTTGTTCCATGCCCGTCCACAGCTCCTGCGTGGTGTGGGGTTTTTCCCCCAAACAGATCAGTTTCAGACTGCTGTCGTTTCCCCCTGGCTGTGCTGAAGTTGGTGGTGAAGGTGTTACGCTGACCAGATGAGGAGGCGGTAGAGGAGGAAGCGGAGTAGGAGGCAAAGAGAAACGCCCTGCAATCCTCGTTGGCGGAAGGACATGCTCTAAACTGCTATCTGCCTCAGGCCCAGCCGCCACTGCATTTACCCAGTATGCAGTTAGGGAGATATAACAGTCCTGTCCGTGCTTACTGGTCCACGTATCGGTGGTTATGTGGACCTTGCCACAGATGTCGTTGCGCAGTGCACACCTAATTTTGTCCACCAATTGGTTGTGCAGGGCGGGGATGGCTCACCTGGAAAAGAAGTGGCGGCTAGGAACCAGGAACTGTGGGACAGCCACCACCATAAGTTTTTTAAAAGTCTCCTCCACCAGACGGAATGACTGTCCAGGAATTTTGAAATGCTGGCATTTAGGGCCAGGGATCGCGGGTGGGTAGGGGGGTACTTCCTCTTTCTCTCCAGTGTTTGGGAGATAGACAGCTGAACGCTTTCGTGGGACATTGTGGAGATGCTTGGTGATGGCGATGGACATGGTGGCGTTGCTGCCACATCCTCTGTTTGTGGGGTGGCAGGTGCCACTGTCACTCCAGAGGGAGAGGAAGAGGCCGAGACTGCAGCAGAAGAGGGATCATGAGGAGCCTGAGATCTGTTGTGGTTTTTGATCTGTTTACTCCACTACAGCTCGTCCTTTGCCTTTAGATGCCTGGTCATGCAGGTGGTGCTCAGGTTGAGAACTTTTTTGCCTCTCTTCAGACTCTGATTTGCAAACCACTCGCTTTTTGTTGGCATCACATTGTCTGAAGAACTGCCACGCCAGGGAACTCCTTGGAGCTGGCTTTGGTGTGCTCAGTCCCTGGGTGCTGCTTTTGCACCCTGATCCCTCTTTTGCTGTGTGGCTGGTGCTGTGTGAACACCACCTCTTCCTCTGAACTGCACACGTCACTCGCATAACCTTGATTCCATGTGGAGCAGTGGCGTACCTACCATATAGGCAGACCACGCAGCTGCAATGGGGCCCGTGAGGAAGAGGAACCCGCAGCCGAGGAGAGGCCCCGCCCCCTAATTATTTTTGTCTATATTTCTAAAGCTAATGGACCTTTGATGATGTCATCACAGGTCCTGTAAGGGAACTGCACAGTGTTAAGTGTAGTTCCCAGGTTAGAACAGTGCATTTGCCAGGACCTTTGATGACATAATCTTCAACATCACAGGTCCTGCAGGATGTAGCTAAGAAACTGCACCAAGAATGGTGTAGTTCCTAGTTTTGAAAGGTACATCTGCCAGGACCTATGATGACATCATCCCAGGTCCTTCAACCCCTAACAGCAAGTATTAAGTGCAGTACATCACAGGTCCTTCAACCCCTAACATTAAGTATTAGAAGTTCACATCAGCTCTGCATTGATCCATACGGAATGGAATGGTAAGAGAGGCCCTCCACTTCTCATCATTTACCCCCCCCCCCCTCCGTGCCCTGTTTTTACTCATTGCTCACTCATGTATAATACTTCAGACAGATACAGTGACCACTACCTCATGTACCTCACACACACAGTGACCATAATGTATAACTGACCACATCTGTAATCAATGCATCTATAGTATTATACCTTGTATGTCTCACATCAATACACTGCTCTGTGTGTGTGTGTGTGTATATATATATATATATATATATATACACATACACTGCATATATTACACAGTATTATAGATGCAATATGTACAGATATATAGTATATCTAGCAGTGTACTGATATGTGAGGTACGAGGTATAATAGATGCAGTGTGTACAGATATATACAGTAGTATCTACAGCAGTGTACTGATATTTGAGGTAGGAGGTATAATAGATGCAGTGTGTATAGATTTATAGTATATACAGCAGAGTACTGATATGTGAGGTACGAGGTATAATATATGCAGTGTGTACAGGTATACTATATATACTATATATCTGTACACACTGCATCTATTATACCTCGTACCTCACATAGCAGTACACTACTGTATATACTATATACCTGTACACACTGCATATATTAGACCCCAACCCTCACATATCAATACACTGCTATATATACTATATATCTGTACACACTGCATATATTATACCCCAACCCTCACATATCAATACACTGCTATATATACTATATATCTGTACACACTGCATATATTATACCCCAACCCTCACATATCAGTACACTGATATATATACTATATATCTGTACACACTGCATCTATTATACCCCGTACCTCACATATCAGTACACTACTGTATATACTATATACCTGTACACACTGCATATATTATACCCCGTACCTCACATATCAGTACACTTCTGTATATACTATATACCTGTGCACACTGCATCTATTATACCCCGTACCTCACATATCAGTACACTACTGTATATACTATATACATGTACACACTGCATATATTAAACCCCGTACCTCACATATCGGTACACTGCTGTATATACTATATACCTGTGCACTCTGCATCTATTATACCTCGTACCTCACATAACAGTACATTGCTGTATATACTATACATCAGTACACACTGCATCTATTATACCTATTTTGTGTGCCAGGGCTGTTTTGTAATCCCAATCCGGCCCTGAAGGCATAAATTATAAAACGCAGCAGCAAGAATAGTTCATGAAACAAAGAAAGAGGCCTGGAATGGGTAGTGGGAGGGGCTATAAACGGGGAATGGGGGCCCAATTTCGATTTATGCTATGGGGCCCAGTAATTTCTATGTACGCCCCTGATGTGGAGTCTAGGACCTCATCATCCTCCACATTATCTTCCATCCACTCTTCACCCCTGCCCTCCTTGCCGGTCTGCACACTGCAGAAAGTCGCAGCAGTTGGCACCTGTGTTTCATCATCATCAGAGATGCTGTCACATCCTGAAACATAAGTGGTTGGGCATCAGTGAACTCAATCTTTTCCACTTCTAGAGCAGAACTATATGGACGGCACTCAGAAACCCTGCCAGCAGAGTCATCAAAAAGCAAGGAGGTGAGGTGAAAGACAGATGCCCATGGGCTGTAGGTGCCAATTCTGTGCTTTCAGCAGGGGACCGGGTGAGAGACAATGTGAAGGAACTGGAGGCACTGTTAGCCATCCAATATACTTGTTCTAGCCTCACCATTCGTACACCGGTATTCGGGCTTACTACATAACGCTGAACGTTCTGTCGCCTACATGCACCTGAGGAAGGTGTTTCATTTGGGCGTATAGCTGGCACAGATCGACCACGTCCTCTCCCTGCAACAGGAACTCCACCAACCCCAGCACCACCAGGACCAGGGCCACGTCCTTATTTTGATGCTCTCCTCATTCTTTGAGGTCACCCACTGAACTAACAGACGGATTAACTATATTATTTTCCCTGTCACGGATGCAGTGCTGGTGTACTTCATGCAATAAATGGGTACATGACGTGCACCTAACTAACAGACGGATTAACTATTATATTTGTCTGTCAGGAGTACAAAGTACAATGTTGCATTGCACCCACAAAAAAAGAATTGCTGCACGTCACCCACAGAATTAACAGCCAGATTAACTTTCTGTGTCAGGCAGGGCCGGTTTTAGACAAAATGTGGCCCTGGGCAAAATCAAAAGAGAGGGCCCACATCTTGTAATAATGTGCTAAAATCGCAGTCTGACACACCCGCCGATCAGCTGTTTGAAGAGACGGCGCGTGCTGTTCACTGCTGTTGTCCCATAGACATACAGCAGCAGAGCAGGAAGAGAGAAGGGAGACAGCACATGCGTACAGTGCATACTGTCTACTCAAACACCAGATCGTCGGGAATGTCGGGTGTCATACCCCCGCCGATCTAATATTGATGACCTATACTAAGGATAGGTCATCAATATGAAAAAACCTGTAGAACCTCTTGAAGCTGCTACCCTCAATACTGTGCCTGTTCTGCTCCCCCCCATGTCCACAAATACTATATTATACACCCAGACTGCCCTCATTAGTAATTGTGCCCCCAATAGTGATAATACTCCTCAAGATAGCCTCCATTAATAGCAATGCCCTCCATATTGTGTCAAATAATAATAACGCCCCTACAGTACTCTAGTAGTAATAATATAACCATAATGCTCCCAGTGCCTCTATTGTCCCCCTGTAGTGCCACCCCACTAGTTCCAAAATATAATGCTCCCCTCATAGTGCCAGTATATATAATGTTCTATTCCACCCCAGTATATAAAATTATCTGCTTCCCCCTTCTCTGGTGCCCCAGCAGTGCAGACATTTTGTATTAAAAAAAAAACTTGCCTCTGTCCCGTCCCCCACCACTGTTTGCAATGCAGACCACAGTTTTATCTGTGGCTTGTGTTGCTGCGTCCTGATGCATGTGGTCCCAGTGACATTACCACTCCTGCCTCGGGTCTCACATGATGACGTCATCATGTGAGACCCAGAGCAGGAGGTTGCAGTGATGTCATTTCGGCTTCTCGCTCTGTTCTAACGCTTCACAGCAGCCTGAGGCTTGTGAAGTTGGACCGCCATGAGTGTTCCCCCCTTTATGGGTAGCAAAGTGGTGCCCTAGGTGGATGACTACCCTTCCCTATCCATCGTCCCAACCCTAATTCAGAGCACATTACTGCAGGAGGTATAACAGGAGAGGACTAAAATTCCCAGCATGTCTATTATTTAATATCAGAGCACATTATATGGGGACATATAAAAGGATGGGACTACAACTCCCAGCATGTCTAAGCCATTATTATTTAATATCAAAGGATATTACAGGGGGAGGTATAAGAGAAGACTACAACTCCCAGCATGTCGAAGCAGTTAATATGTAATATCAGAGTACATTATAAGAGGAGGTATACAACTCCTGGCATATCCAGGGTGTTGTAATGTACCCTAATATTATATAATAATAGCCTGGACATGCTGAGAGTCGTAATCCCCTCCTTTTATACCTCCTCTTGTAATGTACTCTGATATTACATAACAAGCTGGGAGTTGTAGTCTTCTCCTCATACCTCCTCTTGTAATGTACTCTGATATTACATAACAGGAGGTATAAGAGGAGAGGACTACAACTCCCAGCATTTCCCTGATACTTACATTAAATCCATACTTCTTCACAAGCATGGCTGATCTTCTTCTTCATTATTTTACTGCACGGCTGAGCTCCGCCTCCTGTTCTGGTCACATGATTGTGAGGTCATCGCAGGTCCTTCATCCCATCTTCTCTGCCGAGCTCCGGCTCCTGCATCTGACATTATCGCAGGGCCTTTCAGCACTGTGGTAATGATTTCTCTTATATGTGAGGGAGGAGACCTTACACTGCATTGTAAAGTGCAGCTGTTCAGCTGTCCACCCGTTTGCTTCCTCGGACGTTCAGCAGCACTGAAGCAGGGGACCACTTAGAAATGGGGGCCCTGGGCAATTGCCCAATTTCCTTCCCCCCAATACCGACCCTGGTGTCAGGGGTGCAAAGGTGGTCACCCACAAAAAAATCGCTGTAGGTCACCCACAGAATTAACAGCCAGATTTATAATTAGCTTTCTGTGTCAGGGGCACAAAGATGGTCGCACTAATGTCCCTCACTTCAGCTGCCTGCTTTCTGTCCTTTCACTACTGAGAGCTGATTGGCGGTGCTACACATGATCCAGCTTATATAGAGGCTGGGTCACATGATGCATCAGGCCAATCACAGCCATGCCATTAATAGGCATGGCTGTAATGGCTTCTAAGGGCACACAGCTTAAAAGCTTGTTGATTGGCTGCCCTGCAGCCTTTCAACAAGCTTTATCAAATGTACGAACACCGAACTCGAACCCGAAAGTTCGGGTTCGGGTCCGGGTACCAAAAATCGTAAAGTTCAGTACGGACCCGAACTTTACAGTTCAGGTTCGTTCAACAACACTACCTGCAACCAATTTTCTTTCATGCCTTGCCACCAGTGGTGGATAACAATAGAAAACCATGTTCATGTTTTGTCCTGAAAATTAAGGCACAATATGCCTACTGAATATACTTCAATAGGCACAAAAAGATGAAATTGAAACTACTCAACAATCTCTGTATCCATCTTTGAAGTTCATTATGGTTGTTTAATAGTACAATCCACTCATCATTCAAATAGCCATTCTAGCAATTTATACACTAGAATATATATTTTTTTTCTGGAATATTACAGGTTTTCATTCATATTGGATGAAATTGGTGTTATCGCTCCAATAAGCCTCCTATTGAAAACTGTATAGATTTTGAAAGGAGGGGAATTTGCACTGCAACACACCTGTTATCTAGCATTGGTTCATCCTTCTCCCCATTAACATAAACATGCATGCTCAGAATACCCCCATTGTCATTAGAGATATAGTAATAATAATTACTGCAATAATATACTGCAAGAGACTAGATAGGCATTATTGACAGGAAGGAACAGTTCTCATCCTGCTTGTAGAAACTGTATTAGACTATGGGACCTATTAGTACTAATGACACTCCTATCCTGTTACACTACCCAATATTGAATTCAGGATGTCTGCCTTCAACAAAACAGATGGGTTTTTTGGACCAGAGAGGATGGCAACTACTCTTTTAAAACCTGCCCATAAGATGCACATAAGTTTTAGAGGAGGAAAATAAGAAAAAAAATATTTTTCATCAGATCAGACCACCAATGTTAATTGGACCCCAGCTTAGACCTTCAATCAGATCTCAAAACAGACCCCCCCAATCTCAGATCAAACCCCCAATGATAATTATAATTAGATCTCAGCTCAGACCTCCAATGAGACCCTGCAGAGCGGAAGGGAAGCGCTTATTCGTTTTTGCTTTATAAGATGCATAAGATGCATTGACATTTTCTCTCCACTCTTGGGGGTCAATAAACCACACTTGTTCTTTGATCTTACTGGAGTGCTGCTGGCTTTTTTTCTCTCCATTGAATGGGACCTTGGTGCCAATTCATATTGGCCCGACCGACAGTGTGCTGCATTTTCATTTTCCATATATATATATATATATATATATATATATATATATATTATAGCTTACAGTGAATTACTGTAAATACTTACAGTTCTGAAGACTCCAGCAGGCTCAGGATCAGTGCTCTGGGCAGCTGGGCTCAGGGCTGGAAGCTTTGCAGTTCAGGAAGAAGACCGGGGCTCGGCTCACCCAGCCATAATGCAGCCCCCAGCCTCAGATCACAAAAAAAATAAAACACTTACCTCTCCTGCTCCTGGCCACTCCTCACTGCCCGTGATCTTCTTCCTCCTACTGTTGGCCTGTGCTCTGTGAACCGGCGCACACAGCGTGAGGTCAGAGCGCCCTCACGCTGTTCGCAGTGGACCAGGAAGTGGTGAGTACAGAGTTTTCACCGCTTCCTGGTCCTCCGGTACAAATGAGCGCTTCCATCACTAGTTTTCGCCCCATAAGATGCAGGGGCTTTCCCCCCCCCCCTTTGGGAGGGAAAAAAGTGCGTCTTATGGGGCAGTGGCCAGCGGGGCTCAAGAGGCAGATGCCCTGGGGCCCCCAGGAGCAACGTTAAAGACAGCCCTGATTGTAACCAGTGACGTCAACACAAACTTACTGCTGACACCCTGTCCACTCTGTCCGGGGGGCTCTACTTTTATCAGCGTTTAATAGAACATGTTCTGTAGACATTTATGTGGAATCAGCTGACGACGGTGTAAAAGGAGTGCGCTTCTTCTTCATCGACCTGTAAGACTGAGTTGATACTTCAGTTATTTTGTCAGTTTTGGCCCCGTGATTGCACAAATAAGTGAAGTATGCAGTAATTCTAAGAGCAACACTTGTCATGTCCATGTCATACTGACTCACAGTATTGTTTCACTACCACAGCAGACTCCCTATGCGTTTTACTGCAAGGCACAATGTTCTACACCCCTATAAAGGCTCTCTGTTGCCCCGGAATTAGCCGTTTTTTTAACTTGATTCGCCGCAAATAAATTCAGATCAAATCATATTTTTCTGAAAAATTCAGCAAACCATCCGAATAGAATTTTTGAAAAATTCGCTCAGCTCTAGTGATGATGGTTTTGGATCCATATAGATGGAGCATTTTCTTACTTGACTGTGATATCACATCACAAAAGTCATTAAAAACCATTGAAAAAGTCAAGAAAAATTAGACGTGGGACGAATTTTATATTTTTTTAATCCGAATCCGAAAAGGTTCTCGAATATATTGAGTCTTTTGAATCTCGAATCCTACGAATCCTGTACTTAAGAATTGTGTTAACGGTGTAAGAAACAAAGTGATCTGTGGATGACACACTATTATGGGGATCTGTGGATGACACGGTTATGGGGGATCTGTGGATGACACTGTTATGGGAGGGATCTGTGGATGACACTGTTATGGGAGGGATCTGTGGATGACACTGTTATGGGGGATCTGTGGATGGCGCTGTTATGGGGGGATCTGTGGATGGCATTGTTATGGAGGGGGATCTGTGGATGGCACTGTTATGGGTAGGGGGATCTGTGGATGACACTGTTATGGAGGGGATCTGTGGATGACCATGCTATGGGGGATCAATGGATGACACTAAACATAGCATCTTATGCTATATGTGTCATCCACAGATCCCCCCCCCCATAACAGCGCCATCCACAGATCCCCATAACAGCACCATCAACAGATCCCCCTTCCCCATAACAGTGCCATCCACAGATCCCCCCCCCATAACAGTGCCATCCACAGATCGCCCATAACATTGCCATCCACAGATCCCCCTCCCTATAACAGCCGTGGCCCGGCAGTAACTTTTACTTTAACTTTAAATCAGGTTCAGCGCATCTTAATTACCTTACAATGAAGCTCCAGTAACTGCTCTGCCCACTTTATGAATGAAGCAGGCGGAGCAGGTGCGTCATGTGAGAAAGTGACGTTACAACGCTGCCCGCTCTGCCTGTTACTGGAGCTTCATTGTAAGGTAATAAAGCTGCGCTGATTAAAAGTTAAAGTAAACCGCCCGCTCCCGCCTGCATAGCAACAAATTGGACCTAGATTCGTCGGATTTGAATTTGCGTAAATTACGTTGGGACTCAAGTCCACGAATCTCATGAATCCAGCCATTGTCTACTTAACTTGTTAAGCACCAAGATAAGGATTGCTACATCTGTACTTCTCCATTAGTAGCACAACACATTGGTAACATGCATATTTCTAAAGTTGATCATACACATGAGATTTGTCAACCGCTGGCCAACAGCTATCTCTTCCGATCCCGTCCATACTTATGGTTGCTCAGCTCAGCCGAGTATCCATATGTTGCGAATGAGGAGAGGAAAGTAAGCCAATACTAGACACCTCTGGCAATGGAGTATCTCCCCAAGAAGAAAAGAATCAAGCAGTTGAAATACAACTGCCCGATCCTTATCTGCAGTCGGCTGATAGTCAAGAGGACCGCTATGTGCCAAAATCGGCGGGTTCAGCTGACACTTATCTAACTTGTTTGGCCTGCTTACTCGTGAGCTCCAAAGACATCAGTAATACATTGGCACAATTATTACTTTCTGTTCAGCATCTGAGTTTCTACATAAATATATTCAAAAAAATCCTTGAAATATTTGCATTTCCATCCTGATTGTGTTTTTGCAGCAGCACCTTAAGTGACAGTTGTTGTAATTTACAAGAACATATTAAGGCACACAGCTTCTTTTATTTTCGCTTACTTAACAGAAATATCACAGTTTGATATTATAGCTCCTTAGAAATACAAGGCCATCTGCAATGCAGATTTACCTGGAATAATAAATAAGGGAAAATCAGAATGCAGCAGAACATCACTGGTACAATATACAGCTCATTAAGATTAATATATTTTCACATAAGCAAAAATAATGAACGTGCATTGTGCCATAGGAGAGCAATAGTGTGACCCTACAGTTTAAGACAGTGGTTTAGGACCAATTTAATTTGGACCCCATGGTTCTATTAAACCCTATTTACAGTAGTTTTTTTTTTAATTTGATATAAATATTCATTGTACAAAAACACACAGTTACATATATTTCTAAAGCACCCACCGAATCCAAACTGGAGAGAAAGGGAGACAAAAAGAAACAAAATTCACAAGCCCAAAACTCCCTCGGTTAGTGACGAGATCTAAGGAGACCAGGCAGCTATCATATCATTCAGCATGTTTTCAAAACCACAACTGAGAGAATACTTCACAGCTTAAGAATCTGCATCTTGACACACACGAAGGCTCTCACTATGGCACCAGATATGCCCATTGGAATCTTAAAGGTGTTCTGCAAGAATGAGGGTGGGGCATTGTGCCCCCATCTCTCCGCTTGACCAGACCTGTGAAGGGAAGATTACTTACGTAATTGGCTCACCTTCTCCTCCAGACCTGCAATGCTCCACTGGGCACATTCCAGATTGACATTTACTGGCCGCAGAGATACTAATTCCCCTTTTATAATGTGACCATTTGTCGTTACATAGAATTACATAATTGGCTGTGAGGGAGCCCAGAGGAACATCAAGTGCCAGGAAGAAAAGGAGCGGGGAGCCAGCATCGGAGAGCAGGTAAGTAAGTCCCTGTACAAGTCTGGCCAAGAGGGGGGGGGGGGGTTGCCCAAAGAAAACATTCTTGCACAACCCCTTTAAAGGGCTTCTGTCACCCCACTAAAGTGATTTTTTTTTTTTTTGTCTAGTGAAATTAGTTATATTGTGATATATGACAATATAATTGTGTTACTTACTTTTATCCAGCAGTTTCTGCAAAAAACGAAGTTTTATAATATGTAAATTCGGTCTCTACCAGCAAGTAGGGCATCTACTTGCTGGTAGCTGCTGCAGAAATCCGCCCCCTTGTCGTGTTGATTGACAGGGCCAGCCGGGATCTCCTCCTCCGGCCAGCCCTGTCAGTATTTCAAAAATCGCGCGCCTGTGTGGATTTGGCGCAGGCGCTCTGAGATGAGGAGGCTCGTCTCCTCAGCACTCCCTCAGTGCGCCTGCGCCGATGACGTCTTCTATTTCGGTGATGTCATCGGCGCAGGCGCACTGAGGGAGTTCTGAGGAGACGAGCCTCCTCATCTCAGAGCGCCTGCGCCAAATCCACACAGGCGCGCAATTTTTGAAATGCCGACAGGGCCGGCCGGAGGAGGAGATCCCGGCTGGCCGTGTCAATCAACACGACGAGGGGGCGGATTTCTGCAGCAGCTAGCAGCAAGTAGCCGCCCTACTTGCTGGTAGAGACCGAATTTACATATATTAAAACTTTCGTTTTTTGCAGAAACTGCTGGATCAAAGTAAGTAACACAATTATATGGTCATATATCGCAATATAACTAATTTGATTAGCCCAAAAAAAAAATAATCACTTTAGTGGGGTGACAGAAGCCCTTTAAGGGAAATAGTATCTGCTAATATACAAATAACAAGACAAAGTGGAATTGTAATCTGATGCTTTGTGCAAGATGACTTAGGTCTTCTGACCCTTGAAAAATTTTGGGACACTTAACTGAATTTTTCAAAATTCTGTATGATATAATCTGTGAATAATATGCCACTGTGAACCAAGAAGCATTGCATGAAGAATATTAATATTTGAAAAAAAGAAACTCCCACTGCAATTGTGAAACCTCACCTAGATCTTTTTCCCATATATTTGCAGCTTCCAAATTCAAAGTTTGAACAATTACAATACAGGGGAAACTCAAAAAATTTGAATATCGTGCAAAAGTCCATTTATTTCAGTAATGCAACTTAAAAAGAATTGCTTTAATGCAACTTAAAATTAGAATATTGTGAAAAGGTTCAATATTCTAGGCTCCAAGTGTCACACTCTAGTCAGCTAATTAATCCATACCCCCTGAGCAAAGGGTACCTAAAAATTGTGACTTTGGGGTTTTATAAGCTGTAAGCCATAATCATCCAATTTATAACAAATAAAGGCTTGAAATGTATCGCTTTGCTTGTAATGAGTTTATCTCATATTTTAGGTTCACCTTTTAAGTTGCATTACTTAAATAAATGAACTTTGCATGATATTCAAATTTTTCGAGTTTCACCGGTATATAATCAGGGTAAACCTAACTTGCCATCTTATTTCTGAGGTGCACTTCAGGAAAGAGATTCAGAATGGGGAAAATCTAAACATGAAAAAATAATTCTGATTTCACCTGAGCTTTAAGAGTATGACTTAAAGGGGACATTCCATGATTAATGTAAAAAAATGAAAATCAGATATCATATAGTCCATGACAATCCCGTTCCCAAAATGCTCGAACCAACCCTGGATCCAGAGATTTCCCCACTCCTTGCTCTGCTAGATTTATATCAAGCTGACAACTGAAGGGCCGTGTCTTTCTTCTGCAGCTCCGGCCCTGTAAAAGCTCAAGAGGCAGTCGAAGGATGAAACTGAGCATGTACAGCTGTCCTAGTAAGTGGGACAAAGAAATAAGAAAAAAAATAAAGAGCAGGTGGCGCTATACAGATACACGTCATTAAATAACTCAGTAGCTATAATAAGTGTTTAAATACATGCAATAATAAAAGTATTCAGATCTAGGTGCTGGTCTGAAAACTGTAGATTTTTTTTTTGTGGGACAACCCCATTAATCAATAATATCTAAATAATGCAGAGTGTGGTAGCCTGTATTGTTGTTTCAGTGTGTAAAATTAAATAGATCCCCGAAATCAATCACTTGAACAATTCTGATAATACCAAACTTAATCCAGAATTGTGGATCCAGATCAACTGTAAAATGAGGCAGTATAGTATCCTGTGATAGCAAAAATGTTATTAAAGAGTATCTGCCAGCCAACTGGCTGACCTGTTCCATGTGCGCTTGGCAACAGAAGGCATCTGTGTTGGTCCCATGTTTATATGTGCCCGCATTGCTGAGAATTTTTTTTTAATATATGCAAATTAGCCTCTAGGAGCAATGGGGGCGTTACCGTTACACCTAGCGGCTCTGCTCTCTCTGCAACTGCCGTGCCTTCTCCACTTTGATTGACAGAGCCAGGCAGTGAAAACGTCATCACAACTGGCCCTGTCAAAGTGCAGAGGGTGCAGCAGTTGCAGAGAGAGAAGAGCCTCTAGGTGTAACAGCAACGCCCCCGTTGCTCTTTGAGGCTCATTTGCATATATGTAAATATAATTTTTCTCAGCAATGTGGGCACATAGGAACATGGGACTAATGGGAGATGCGCACACCTACACTAATTGACACAGTGGTTCCACAACCATTGTCCATAACAACATGATTACTGGACATATCCCCTATATTTGAGCAAACACAATGTTATTGTAACACTGATTGTGCACAAGACTACAGAATTGGACTTCAACTATAGTAATAACCTTTCCCAAGGCCCAACAGTAATTCTTCATACTTAAATATCTCAAGGACTTATACTAAGACTGAAATACACAACATCTGGACAGTCGAAAGAACAAATATTTAAAGCAAGTAAAAACGCTGCAAAAAAAGAAAGTACTAAAATAATCTCACTGATAGATGACATGAAATGTATGATGAGGGCCACTGATAGAGGAGATGAGAGTCCAGCAATGGAGCAGATAAGAGATGGTAATGGCTTGTAGGTTGATACCCCAAGTCCAGCAAGGATTATAATATTAGATAGGTAAGGGTGGTGATTAATCAAAAAATTCCAGCAACAAAAACCCTTATAAATTTTTGGGATAGCTATTGTTTAATAAGAAAATAACAAACTAAGCTATACAGTTATCCTGGTAGGACCACAAAAGGCTCGGTATAACTAGCTAATGGGAGGGAAAGGTGTCCCTATACTGCTGCCCTCGTCTAGGACCTAAGCCCAGGGACGTCCCCTAATGGTGGGGACTCCCTGTCCTCGAGCCTTACCTCAACTCCTGTCTGTCCCTGACAGAAGGTGATGTAAGGTGAGAAGATGAGATCTGGTGCCAGAGTGGCCTACCAAAAGATGACCATCAAGTTAAATAGAAAAAACGGTGCCCACTGTATACGGCCCTCGTAGACAATAGGTCAGGAGGTACAGGGTACACTAGATATTAAAAAAGCACATACAAAAGAAAAAACACAAAAACACACTCCAATTATTAGATAGTTATTAAAGAGTGAAGAGATAGAACGAAACCCCGACGCGTTTCACCCACATAGTGGGATCATCAGGGGGTGATGACAAATGAATATGTGATAATATTCAGAGGTGCCTGTACCTAAAGTTAAAACAGACACAGGCGTCAAATAGGCCCAAGATTGGGCACCAATATATAAAACGATATTGTATTAAATAATGAGATCAGACCCAGCCTTAAGATGAAGGCGAATTAGATAAGGAACGAATGGCAAAATACATACGGTCCGTAGAGTACTGAATAATGGACACACAGGCTAGCATGGGCCCCTGTAGAGAAAAGGGGAACAGGATGTATATACATATATAGGTATACACATAAAGACGTGCTAGACAATACCTGTACACGGTCGGACAATTAGCAACAGTTACCTTGATTGAGGTTTTTTTTTTGCTACCTGGCAATTCAACGATATTAGAGGTCCAGTGCTATAAGATCGCACTGGGTAAAAGCCATTGACGACCTACAAAGTGATGAAAGCCTGATTAAGCATCATATATATCAGGCTGCCATAATAAACATCATGCGGATAGTTCATACTCACAGCAACGAGCCATCAGTTAGGGACAAGCAGGTTCCCCTAAGGTCTGATACAATGTGTGCTAAAGGTACCTTATTTAAATACACAGCCCTGCAATTACAAGTGAGGACACACACCTGGTCCTTGTAGCCTCCCCTTCCTTGTTAGCGGCGATCGGCATATGTGTGCGTTCCAGCGTGGAACGCATGCAGAGTAAGACACTTCCGGGTAGCTGTGCGGCGGATATCCGGTCAGTGGAACGCACAAGCGCCGATGAATGGAACGCAAACGTCCCAGTCATCAGACGCACTTCCTGAGTATTGTAAGAATAGGGGGCGTGTGTAGTCACCGATGGGCGTGCCCCCCCGGGGAGATGATAATAACGGTGACGTGTACAGATGTGAAGGATGCCGTCGCAATCTGAATATAATGATTAAACAAGGAACGGGGATCGGATGGAAAGCGGGGTAGGGGACAGGGGAGTGGAAAGCCATATAGCATAGTACATAGGTTTCTGATAGATGCCATCCCTAACTGATAACAGGGTGGCATAAAATTGGTCAGGACAGATAGAGGTCCCAAAATATATACTAAATTCGGGTACTTTACGTACCCAGGTCCAGAAAAGGTGACATTACTTTTTACTGATACCAAATATGCGAACGGGACTAACCCTGATAATAGGGACATCCAGCAGCTGGGCCAGAAGGTCAGGCAAACATGAAGATAAACAATTAGGGACACGGATATAAATGAAAAAGAGAGGGCTAATCGGGTAGAGGAGAATATAGGATATATTACAAGAAACATGCAAACGTGAGACGCTCATTGAGGCCAACAGGGGATTGCGATCGAAACCTATGAATCCACACACATTCTTTCTGTAAAATACGTCTGTCCCAGTCCCCGCCACGTGGGGAGGGAGACACCAGTTCGAGGACAGTGAAAGTGAGGGATGAGGGATCACCCCCGTGACATTCGTGGACATGAGTGGCCACCGGGGTAGCCTCCTTCTTGATCACGTCATTAACGTGTTCAAGTATTCTCCGTCTAAATTCCCGTATGGTTTTACCCACATAGTCCATGGGACATGGACATTGGCATACATAGACTAAGCCTTTAGATAGACAATTGGAAAAGTCGCGGACCTCGTAGGACTGTCCCGTGGCAGAGCAAGTAATTGATTTAGCGGTGGACACATATTTACAAGCCTTGCATCTACCGCATCTGAAGACCCCCATGGGTTTACGGTCTAACCAGGTGCCACTCTTCGCGGGTGGTGAGTAGTGGCTACTCACGAGACGGTCTTTTAAGCTTTTGCCACGTCTATACGAGACCGCAGGATGTTTTGTTAGAATGTCAGAAAGGTCAGAGTCCATATGTAGTATTGGCCAATATTTTGTGAGCACCTGCCTTACTTCCCTATTAGCAATATCAAAGTCGGCAATGATCCGTGTTGGCTGCGGACCATCAACCATCCTCCGTCTAGGGACCAATAATTCGTCTCGGGCTTTAGTGGATGCGTGTTTAAACGCATCCCGTAATACCCCATGTGGGTATCCCCTAGCAAGTAGGCGCTGTTGCAAACTCCCTGCCTCACTGAAAAATGATGTGTCGTTGGAGCAATTCCTCTTGACCCGGAGGTACTGACCCCTCCGAGCCCGATTCATCCGACACAGATTCGTATTCTAAACGTTACGGCGGGCCCACCAATCGAGGCCGACCCAATTTTAGACGGCAAGGAGGACGGGCATGGCCGAGACAGGGCGGGTACCGAGGAAAGGGAAAAGGGGGGCGAGGTTCAGGTTATCAAAATACTCTCTCCTCCTCACCTCCTCCCGCCCCTCTCAACAACAATACGTCACAACATCCACCATCCTCCTCTTCTTCCTCCTCTTCTTCTTTTTTAGAGAAGGGGCTGATCCCATACCAGCTACGGGATCGCAACCGTCAGGACAGGGGCCAATAGCAGATCTTCAGATTATCAATTTGTCTACCAGGAGGCTCTGCTCGGAGGAGGTGGGGGTCCTTAAGAGGGGTTTGTCGTTTGTACCCACCACGAACTTCAGCCTCTTCACTTGGACTAAGGACCTCCATCTCTTCTGTAGAAGACTGAAGTGGCATAAGTTCTTTAAGACCACCAACAGGGACACATGTCTCAGACTGGGCCTTGACGAGGATGATATTGGGGACCTCCAAAATTTGACTGACCTTAACAGAGAGCAGGGTCGAATCCCTGGTACAGGCCCATTCACTACACTTCGGTCAAAAAGCAGAAGAATGCCACCTCCAGCGAATTATGAACATGTGGATATTTTTCTCCAAATGGTCACACGTGATCTGGAACAGCTTGATCAAATGAGACCCAAAACCTTTAACCTCTCTGTCACAGAAATGCAGGCACTTCGATCCCTCGAAAAGGACGACACCATCGTTATTAAGCCATCTGATAAGGGTGGCAACCTGGTCGTCCTTGACAGTGATCTATACAAACGCATGTGCCTGGAACTTCTGAAGGACAGAAGTGGGTATGAGATTTTATCCAGCAACCCAACTCAATCCTATCTTGGGGATTTGAAGTACATCTTGACCAAAGGCTTAAATGAGAGGGTCATTAGTACAACGGAATATGATTTTTTACTTCCGAGAACACCATTGACAGCCACTTTCTATGGGCTCCCGAAAATACATAAGGGAACATCGCCCCTAAAGGGTCGCCCTATAGTTTCAGGCGTCAATTGTCTTACCCAGAATTGCGGTATATATCTGGATCAGGTCTTGTCGGAGTTCGTCGTGTCCCTCCCTGCCTATACGAGGGACACGATGGACTTCCTCAATAAAATCAATACCTTAAACCTTGATCCAGACTGCATGCTCGGTAGTATTGACGTCGAATCGTTGTATAGCTCCATACCACACGAGTGTGGACTTAGAGCCGTTGACCATTTCCTCCGTACTCGGGGGATTCAGTGTGCCACCCATAATGCCTTTGTCTTGGAGCTGCTGGAGTTCACCCTTAGCCATAATTTCTTTTTATTTGATGCACGGTTCTACCACCAGCTCAGGGGGACGGCTATGGGCAGCCCCTGTGCCCCATCTTATGCCAATCTCTTCCTGGGCTGGTGGGAGGACACTCACGTGTTTCCCGACCACGTCGTCTGGTGGGCGGACAAGATTCAGTTTTGGACGCGATACATAGACGACGTGTTCGTGGTCTGGAGGGGTGGACTGGCAGACTTTAAACAATTCGTCTGTGATCTCAATACAAATGAGGTGGGCCTCAGATTTACGTATGAGCTTGACCCTGTGAGTATTACCTTCCTGGATGTGAGGGTAACCAAAATAGGGGACTCTCTTTCGAGTCACATCTATAGGAAAAGTACAGCCACAAACTCCCTGCTTCACTGGAGCAGTTACCATCCCACTCCTCTGAAAAAGGGTATACCCAGGGGTCAGTACCTCCGGGTCAAGAGGAATTGCTCCAACGACACATCATTTTTCAGTGAGGCAGGGAGTTTGCAACAGCGCCTACTTGCCAGGGGATACCCACATGGGGTATTACGGGATGCGTTTAAACACGCATCCACTAAAGCCCGAGACGAATTATTGGTCCCTAGACGGAGGATGGTTGATGGTCCGCAGCCAACACGGATCATTGCCGACTTTGATATTGCTAATAGGGAAGTAAGGCAGGTGCTCACAAAATATTGGCCAATACTACATATGGACTCTGACCTTTCTGACATTCTAACAAAACATCCTGCGGTCTCGTATAGACGTGGCAAAAGCTTAAAAGACCGTCTCGTGAGTAGCCACTACTCACCACCCGCGAAGAGTGGCACCTGGTTAGACCGTAAACCCATGGGGGTCTTCAGATGCGGTAGATGCAAGGCTTGTAAATATGTGTCCACCGCTAAATCAATTACTTGCTCTGCCACGGGACAGTCCTACGAGGTCCGCGACTTTTCCAATTGTCTATCTAAAGGCTTAGTCTATGTATGCCAATGTCCATGTCCCATGGACTATGTGGGTAAAACCATACGGGAATTTAGACGGAGAATACTTGAACACGTTAATGACGTGATCAAGAAGGAGGCTACCCCGGTGGCCACTCATGTCCACGAATGTCACGGGGGTGATCCCTCATCCCTCACTTTCACTGTCCTCGAACTGGTGTCTCCCTCCCCACGTGGCGGGGACTGGGACAGACGTATTTTACAGAAAGAATGTGTGTGGATTCATAGGTTTCGATCGCAATCCCCTGTTGGCCTCAATGAGCGTCTCACGTTTGCATGTTTCTTGTAATATATCCTATATTCTCCTCTACCCGATTAGCCCTCTCTTTTTCATTTATATCCGTGTCCCTAATTGTTTATCTTCATGTTTGCCTGACCTTCTGGCCCAGCTGCTGGATGTCCCTATTATCAGGGTTAGTCCCGTTCGCATATTTGGTATCAGTAAAAAGTAATGTCACCTTTTCTGGACCTGGGTACGTAAAGTACCCGAATTTAGTATATATTTTGGGACCTCTATCTGTCCTGACCAATTTTATGCCACCTTGTTATCAGTTAGGGATGGCATCTATCAGAAACCTATGTACTATGCTATATGGCTTTCCACTCCCCTGTCCCCTACCCCGCTTTCCATCCGATCCCCGTTCCTTGTTTAATCATTATATTCAGATTGCGACGGCATCCTTCACATCTGTACACGTCACCGTTATTATCATCTCCCCGGGGGGGCACGCCCATCGGTGACTACACACGCCCCCTATTCTTACAATACTCAGGAAGTGCGTCTGATGACTGGGACGTTTGCGTTCCATTCATCGGCGCTTGTGCGTTCCACTGACCGGATATCCGCCGCACAGCTACCCGGAAGTGTCTTACTCTGCATGCGTTCCACGCTGGAACGCACACATATGCCGATCGCCGCTAACAAGGAAGGGGAGGCTACAAGGACCAGGTGTGTGTCCTCACTTGTAATTGCAGGGCTGTGTATTTAAATAAGGTACCTTTAGCACACATTGTATCAGACCTTAGGGGAACCTGCTTGTCCCTAACTGATGGCTCGTTGCTGTGAGTATGAACTATCCGCATGATGTTTATTATGGCAGCCTGATATATATGATGCTTAATCAGGCTTTCATCACTTTGTAGGTCGTCAATGGCTTTTACCCAGTGCGATCTTATAGCACTGGACCTCTAATATCGTTGAATTGCCAGGTAGCAAAAAAAAACCTCAATCAAGGTAACTGTTGCTAATTGTCCGACCGTGTACAGGTATTGTCTAGCACGTCTTTATGTGTATACCTATATATGTATATACATCCTGTTCCCCTTTTCTCTACAGGGGCCCATGCTAGCCTGTGTGTCCATTATTCAGTACTCTACGGACCGTATGTATTTTGCCATTCGTTCCTTATCTAATTCGCCTTCATCTTAAGGCTGGGTCTGATCTCATTATTTAATACAATATCGTTTTATATATTGGTGCCCAATCTTGGGCCTATTTGACGCCTGTGTCTGTTTTAACTTTAGGTACAGGCACCTCTGAATATTATCACATATTCATTTGTCATCACTTCCTGATGATCCCACTATGTGGGTGAAACGCGTCGGGGTTTCGTTCTATCTCTTCACTCTTTAATAACTATCTAATAATTGGAGTGTGTTTTTGTGTTTTTTCTTTTGTATGTGCTTTTTTAATATCTAGTGTACCCTGTACCTCCTGACCTATTGTCTACGAGGGCCGTATACAGTGGGCACCGTTTTTTCTATTTAACTTGATGGTCATCTTTTGGTAGGCCACTCTGGCACCAGATCTCATCTTCTCACCTTACATCACCTTCTGTCAGGGACAGACAGGAGTTGAGGTAAGGCTCGAGGACAGGGAGTCCCCACCATTAGGGGACGTCCCTGGGCTTAGGTCCTAGACGAGGGCAGCAGTATAGGGACACCTTTCCCTCCCATTAGCTAGTTATACCGAGCCTTTTGTGGTCCTACCAGGATAACTGTATAGCTTAGTTTGTTATTTTCTTGTAGGTTGATAGTATGAGAAAGACAGTGAACAGAAATGACCATATTACTAAACTGGCCATATCTAAATTCAACACAGCAAGTCAGTCAGAACAATACAACACAACAGACAAATTCCAAACACAGAAAAGAAATACAGTGGAACTGCAGATCCCAGAATACACAAAAAAACACACTAGACTAGAACAAGATACAAAACTGTCTGTTAGGAAATGCACATAGCAGTCATAATTCCAAGCAAATGAATAGATCAGAGACGGGATATATAAAGGAACAACAATCATCAACTCCACCCTAATTAAGCAGGCCAAGCTAGGTACTAACCAAACCCATATTCAAATGTCAGGAAGTTGCACAGCAACTGCTCAATGCTACACAGCGGGTTTGGGTCCATTGTGTCACTTGAATAGGTTCTATTCACCCTTTAACTCCTATACTGGAATCTGGACTACACTGTGCACATGTTGCCGCCACCTGCTGGTGAACCAGGCACATTGCACTTTAACTTTATTCTACAAGGAAATACATACACACATTGGAGGAAATGGCAATAAATATCTGAGATGACACAGTCTCAGATAATGCAGATAATGGGGGGTACAAACGGAGGTGGTAATTCCACTCTGGGGCGTTACATATTGATTGCAGCGGACTATTGCCAGCGTCTGGGGTATCCCTTGGCCCTTAGGAGGTTTCTACGAAATGTTTCCTTTTTATAGAGCAAGTAATCGTGACCCCAGTTGCAGTTAAGCAACGAGGACATGGAGTCCCCTTTGTAGATGGTAGTGTTGGTACCCAGGGTAGGATTGCCAGAGTTGCGTAGAGTGGCCTACAATGTCTCTGTAGATGTTGTATGCACGTGTCACGGTGCTTCTACCTGGATATCCTTGGGTCCCAGACGTGGTGTAGTCCAAAGCATGTGCAAAAAGGGGTTGTTGAACTTGAGTGATGAATGGGTAGAATAAACGGAGTCCAACTTTGTATTAACGTTGAATACAGCTTTACTTGGCATAAACGGTAATCCATACAGTTTCCAAACTGTATCTTGGTCATCAGCAGGTATTGGCTTAACTTTGGCAGGCAAATACTTCTGCAACAAACTCTAGAGAGGGCTGAAATGGAACTAGAAGGTTCCTCTCCAGAAACACTAGCTCTGCCGATGTTTCCGCCACCTGTTGGTGAACCAGGCACTTTGCACTTTAGCATTATTCTACAAGGAAATACATACACACATTGCAGGAAATGCCAATAAATATCTGAGATGACACAGGATTACATAATGCAGATAGTGGGGGGTACAAAGGGAGGTGGTAGTGCCACTCTGGGGCATTACAACTGCAGGGGAACCACAGGTCGCTACCCCATCAGAGTGGCCTCTGTTTTAGTGACTGCTGACTCACAGGGGTAAAGAGACACCAGTGTGGAACACTGAAGAATCAGGCAAAATTGTAGTCAGGAACAGGCCAAGGTCAAGCAGAACTGCTGCAATCAAACAGTCAATGGTCAGGGCGGGCAGCTTAGCATCATTACAGAAAAAAGACAGAAGTCAGGACTGTTAGCGAAGGATCAAAATCCAGGAAACTGGGAGAAGTTGGTACATGGTCAAACAAAAGTAAGCAGCTGACCTTAGCAGGAACTACTGAACTGGAACCTATTGCTTGGGCATCCTTCAGAAGGGAACAATGCCCTAGGTACTCCAAGGTGGCCAACCATTGTCTGGTGCAGATTTGGGTGCACATGCTGACCCTCTAAGGCCCACGGGGAGTGTGCGTTCACATCTACAGGCAGGGGAAGAGAGACCTACAAGTGGGCTGTGGAGGGACATAGCAACAGTGGCCGGGCCTGCTGTAAGGGGGAGAGAAGCAGAGGTGGGCACTAACCACTGACATAATACCCAAAGAAACCAGATGGACATGAAGCAACTGTGAAATTCCTGTTGCTTAAAAGTTATATTGGACTTGACAAAAATCTGTTTAATTACTTTTTATCCATTTACTTCGTTTTACTATATAATAAGGGCATTCTGCTAAGAGAAAGAAAACAGAAAGATGAGAGAAAACAGTGACAGGATGCTGCTGAAGAAATCTAAGTGAAATATCAAGCTTAGATAAAGTATATCCTAGTATATTCTAAAGATTATACCACACCATGATCATTGGAAATCTATAAAGTAAATGTTCCACTGATTAGCAGGTACCTGGAAATACAGTATAATGCATATCTATAAATGGAGGTGTCCCTGAGGCTCACCTATTTAGGCCCCTCTTCCGTACACGTATCTCAATCCTCTCATCCCATTCAACAACGGACGACAAACCGCACAGAAACCGCAGAGGAAACCGCAAACAAGGCATAATGCGTTTTAATGGAATAGAAAAGTTTTCTAGAATTCACTGATGAGACACACAACTTAGGAATATGTTCCATCTACAACCATTAGAATTAAGCAATTTGTGGGATTAGAAAAAGCTATTGAACTAAGAAAAAACACTAGTAGAAGAGCATCATAACGCCAGTTACCAACAGAAAGACAAATATTTAGACCCAAAATAAGAAAGAAAAAGAAATCCCAACCTTAAAACAAATCTGGATATCACAAAAAATCTATATTTCAAACAAAACGCACAAAAACCGCACGCAGGGACTGTGTGAACACCAACAATGGAGTAGTTTGCTCTCAAGACACATTCATACACAATTGAAATAACTAGATTAACCTAATGAAGAAAAAACAAGAACACTAACTATCTACCAGGCTAGACGTGGAGTGAGATACTATAAAGTGAGAGATCACCATAAACATAAGTTATATATACCGTCAAACAAATTCAGATGAGGTCTAAATAATAAATCCACAGTAAAATATGAAAAACACATAATCTGTATTACAACCGCACCCCAAAAAAAACTAAAAAAGAACCACCTTGAGAAAATCGCACAGAAATTGCATTATAAACACTACACAAAGTATTTCTCACAATATAAACACTTGTAAGAGTTCACCGACAAGTACTCACATTACAGGAATACACCTACATCCACAATATGAAGCATCCAACCCCCAAAAAAACAACTTCTTTAAAAAAACGCACTGAAACCGCACAACAAACCGCAAGCAGTATATAGCACCTTTTAGTGAAATAGAAAGAATTTTAAGAATCTATTGATGAGACCCACAATATATGAATATACTTTATCTACATCTGCAATACAAAACATTCCTAATAGAATATTATTTCAAATAGATCATAAAATAGGTAATGCGGACATACACTTATTTAGCTGTTTATCTAGCTGCCGATAAAATCCAGTTCAGGATTTATAAACAACTCAACAAATTGAGGGCAACACCCCTTAAAGAAGACTGCACATAAACCCTCACTCGCTCCGGACATACCATAACTTGACCACTGAGGAAGGGACCAAAAGTGTCCCGAAACGCGTCTGGTCTGAGGAAGCAGTGAGGACTATAAGGAAAATAACTACTTGGAATTGAAAAGCATCAGATGAAAATATTCGCCACCGCGATATTCTCTTAAATTTCCCGCTGCTAAAAGAATTAGCCAATCTGAAACAAGGCACCGTGTGACATCAGGCCGCATCATCATCATGTGCAGCATCACATGGTAAGGCGAGCGATCACGTGGGACACCACGCAGGTCCTTGCACAACGGAAGACACCGTAACAGATGAAGAGTGGTAAAGTAAAACATACTCTTTACTGTTCCTCTGTATTATAATATACACGCTTTGTCAACAATAACGGCTACACAAAAAAAACAATATTGGGAAAGTTTGCACCTGAATTCAAGTGAATTGGAAACCTGCTAGGAGAGTCGCTCTCTCTTTAAAAGGCGGGTGTTCTAACACTTGGAAACCCGGCGAACACAAGACTAATTACTGCTGTATCCACACCAGCAACTATTTTACAGCGTTTCAATATAGGAAGACTACCTATATGTTATATGTTTCACGTTTTTTTAAGAACACCTGTATGCTAACCAATTTTTTGTTGTGCACAACATATTTTATTCAACTGAGCACTTTCGCATGTTCTTAATTTTTGCACAGCTTTTTTGATTTATAATATATTGGATCTTTTGTTGCAAATATATTGCACACCTTCGAAGAACATCACTACCTCACAAAAGTGAATCAACATATTCTGTTCGGCCTAAGTGACTTTATATTCCAGGATCCATTGAATGAACTCTTTGAACATCTTGGACACTAGGGACACTTATAATTTGTCCAACATCATCCATTGGAATATACACCTTTCCCGATAGATTTTATACTCAAGAACACCTCGAGTTGTCACTTCACTTTACTATATATTTTTATATATATATATATATATATTTTATATATTTTTTATCCCATCATTATACATTTTTATCAAAATTCTGTACTATTCAATGATCTATACATAAACAGATAATATCTCAATTAAATATTTTAACTAAAAACATAAAATACTTTCAATTTGAACCAAATGTGAGTGTGCCATCACAATTCTTTCTTATAATGCATATCTAACCAGCATGCACTCTACTACTTGCCACCGGGGATCAAATTAGATTTACTACTTACTATCAAGGACCATTTGCTGAATGCTGACCTGATGTGGGTCCCTTCAAATATGTCTGTGAAGGTTCTCATTTACCCAGGTCATGGTATATCTGTAAAGAATAAATCAAGGCAACTGGACTTACTGTAGATTTCTTGAAAACGTTTCACTCGTTCTTCCAACGAGCTTTCTCAATTCTGAGTGACTGTACAAGAATTATCTGGGAATAAATATGTAACTGAATCCACATCTGGTAATTATAACCAGCATGGGGTCAGAGGTCATTATACCCAGCATGGGGTCAAAAGTGTTGATCCATTATCCTAATTGGAGTCAGTAGGTGATAATGACCTCCCAAAAAAAGGTGTCAAGACAGCATTGTATGTGGCAGACAATAGATGTCTAACCCCTCGCCTCTATTCAAGCTTCGCTTCTCCATTTTTACATAGATGGCCTCCTTCACACCTCGTTTCTACCAATCGGCCTCCTTATCCAAAACACGTACTTGACTGTCTTCAAAGGTGTGACCTGTTTCTTTTAGATGTAAGTACATGGCTGAAACTTGACCAGAGGTTTTGGCTCTTCTATGCTGAGCCATACGCCAATATAGTTGTTGTTTTGTTTCGCCGATATACAGTTCTAAGCATTTCTCATTGCACTGGACTGCATACACAATGTTGCCCAGCTTGAATAGAGGCGGGGAGGGGGGGGGGTTTAGACATCTATTGTCTGCCACATATAATGCTTAAAACCTTTTTCTGGGAGGTCATTATCACCTACTGATTCCAATTAGGGTAATGGAATCAACACCTTTGACCCCATGCTAGGTATGGGTATAATTACCAGATGTTGATTCAGTTACATATTTATTCCCAGAAATTTTGTACAATCACTCAGAACTGAGAAAGCTTGTTGGAAGAACGAGTGAAACGTTTTCAAGAAATCTACAGTAAGTCCATTTGCCTTGATTTATTCTTTACAGATGTCCCTTCAAATAGGGACCAAGTCTTGGTTGGTCCCATCCACTTTGACATTGCATGGTTAGAACCTAGGAACCTTTATAGAAGAACTGTGTTACTAGCAAACAAGGTGATTGGGAACTGGCTCAATGATCCTAGAAAAAGTGCAGAGGGGGAAGCCAAGCACCAGGTCCTTCTGGACCAAACTGGAGTCACAGTTTGATCTATATTCTGGGGACCTCTGTCTTCTATGAATGTTACTGACTACTGTACCACTGACCCAAAGATGTTCAATCTGCTAAACACTATTAGAGACACTGATTGTACTACGGACTACAAGACTTTGGAGATCAATGGATCACTGACTGGATATCCTGCAGACCTTGGCCTCTGTCTCATTCTAAGTATTTTGTGGGTTTCTAAAAATGTTTCTAGTTTCTCTATTTTCTACCTAAAACAGGGTGTATATGCCTCTTTTATACTGATAAATGCAATCCTCATGGTGTGAAATAAAACGTCCGTACTTTCTAATTTATCACTCTGTCACTTTGTTTTATATGTTTTGCAGTTTATAACCGAGCAAAAATTACAAATTCTCAATGAATCTTTTTCTTTCACTTTTTGGATTTGTATAACATCTTTTTTTTTTTTTCTTACCTTTATGTTTCAGCCAAAGAAGAGGATGATAGAATTAATCACCACAAAGATCCTATTATTTTTTGTTTCTGTAGCCATTCTAGCAAAGCTTGAGTAATATTCATAGTTCAGTAATGCATCGGGCGAATTTTGATAAATAGTTGTTTTGTGTGTTGTTCATATTTCCTGATAAAAAAAAAGTGATTTAAAGGTGCATTTCAGAGAAGAACATAATTTCAGAGCAATTTAACTTTCCAACCAGGCATTTCTAGATAAAATAAGAATTCTTTCAAATGGAAATTATTTGCTCGGAATCTTTCTCCAACACAAAGGAACATTCAAGCTTAAAACAAAATGTGATTTAGTTAAGTATTTGAAAATATAGGCTACAGTATTTTATATTGTCTTTAGTTTATTTAAAGCCTAAATGTTCACCTGGCTGTTATAGTAAATGCTTACATTCCCCCATAAAATTTGAATGCTGGAGCATCTTTTCTTAGATGTGAGCATTGTGCCTTTCCTCTGTTACCCTTCCTAAATTGTGTCCAATCAGTGATAACTATCAAACTTTAGGCATGTGTGGGGACGCTGACCCTCCACTTCCATGCAAACAGTCTCCGTGCGAACAGTATATATTTTGGGTATTATCGCACCTTTGGACTTTTTATGCTGAGGTATTTGCACTTTCTGTTGTTTGGATAAATGGTATGTGATTTGCATGAGTGGTACTTGACCTCTAAGGCCAGTGATCGGCAGTAGTTAAACGATGGATGTGAGATCATCGCAACATGGGGGGGAGCAGGAACACCCATCTATAGACCATCCATTTGTGCTGGTGACATCCGTGATGCGGAGTGCACACAGGCCGATGCCTGTGTATTGTGGACCCGCCGTATGCGACGGGCACGCAACGTTCGTGTGCAAGAGGCCTAAGTCTCTGCCTAGCATGCAACAAACAGAGCCTTGCACTGCATAATGCAGCACAAGGCAAGGGGGAGCATCAAAGTAAAGAAATGCCCCAATGCTCCTCTCATTCATAGTAAATAAGTAAAGAAGAGGTTGTATATGGCTTCAGCTCGGAACCTAGAGAAACCCTTTAACTCTGGGCTCACCCCTTTCACGTTACTCATTTATGGGCTGTGTCAGATATTTGCACCTTGATCTAGATGGACCTGAGGTGCAATGCTCAACAAAGCCCATGGACAAGAGAGACTCTAGTGTAAAAAGACGTTTCAGATTCCAAACAACCACCACAACCTGTAGATGCAGACCTTCGCTCATAAGAAAAATGAATTAATGGACTGATTACCATCTGCTATAAGATCAATACATCTGGAACTTTCTGTGTATCTTTCTGACTACAAGATTTTCTGTCCCGTATTCTTATTGCCAAGCCTGTATATAATTTCCGTATCCATGATTCACAGGACCATTGCAGCCAATCACTGCCATATCCACAAAGAGCAAGCAAGGGGTCGGTCCAAAATGCACAAATGTTTGTACAGTCTCCCCGTACAGTGTTATAAAGCAAAATACCACATGTATATAGTATATATGATTTTATGCTTTGTGCAAATCACATACCATTTATCCCCTGAGTGACCTCATAAAGTCAAACACATATTATTCCATTTACTTTACTGTTTTTATAATTAAAATAATAAACTATTTCATACACAACTATTCACCATCTAATGGCAGGGACATAATACATGATACAATCAGCATTTCATTTACATTTGCTCTCTTATCCTTTCAAAACTGTTCCTCAATTATTAGAGGTCGGCATGTATGTCATCCAATAAAAGGATATGAGTTCATTTGGAAAGGTTTTTTACGTGCACAACAAATGCTATATACAGTACATGCAAGGTCTATGTAGTGCTGACTACAAGGATGGTTAAATGACACAGATCAACCATTAGATTATACAGTACAGACCAAAAGTTTGGTCACACCTTCTCATTCAAAGAGTTTTCTTTATTTTCATGACTATGAAAATTGTAGATTCACACTGAAGGCATCAAAACTCTGAATTAACACATGTGGAATTATATACATAACAAAAAAGTGTGAAACAACTGAAAATATGTCATATTCTAGGTTCTTCAAAGTAGCCACCTTTTGCTTTGATTACTGCTTTGCACACCATTGGCATTCTCTTGATGAGCTTCAAGAGGTAGTCACCTGAAATGGTCTTCCAGTCTTGAAGGAGTTCCCAGAGATGCTTAGCACTTGCTGTCCTTTTTGCCTTCACTCTGTGGTCCAGCTCACCCCAAACCATCTCGATTGGGTTCAGGTCCGGTGACTGTGGAGGCCAGGTCATCTGGCGCAGCACCCCATCGCTCTCCTTCATGGTCAAATAGCCCTTACACAGCCTGGAGGTGTGTTTGGGGGTCATTGTCCTGTTGAAAAATAAATGATGGTCCAACTAAACGCAAACCGGATGGAATAGCATGCCGCTGCAAGATGCTGTGGTAGCCATGCTGGTTCAGTATGCCTTAAATTTTGAATAAATCCCCAACAGTGTCACCAGCAAAGCACCCCCACACCATCACACCTCCTCCTCCTTGCTTCACAGTGGGAACCAGGCATGTAGAGTCCATCCGTTCACCTTTTCTGCGTTGCACAAAGACACAGTGGTTGGAACCAAAGATCTCAAATTTGGACTCATCAGACCAAAGCACAGATTTCCACTGGTCTAATGTCTATTCCTTGTGTTCTTTAGCCCAAACAAGTCTCTTCTGCTTGTTGCCTGTCCTTAGCAGTGGTTTTCTAGCAGATATTCTACCATGAAGGCCTGATTCACACAGTCTCCTCTTAACAGTTGTTCTAGAGATGTGGCTGCTGCTAGAACTCTGTGTAGCATTGACCTAGTCTCTATTCTGAGCTGCTGTTAACCTGCGATTTCTGAGGCTGGTGACTCGGATGAACTTATCCTCCGCAGCAGAGGTGACTCTTGGTCTTCCTTTCCTGGGGCGGTCCGCATGTGAGCAAGTTTCTTTGTAGCGCTTGATGGTTTTTGTGACTGCACTTGGGGACACTTTCAAAGTTTTCCCAATTTTTCGGACTGACTGACCTTCATTTCTTAAAGTAATGATGTCCACTCGTTTTTCTTTACTTAGCTGCTTTTTCCTTGCCATAATACAAATTCTAACAGTCTATTCAGTAGGACTATCAGCTGTGTATCCACCTGACTTCTCCACAACGCAACTGATGGTCCCAACCCCATTTATAAGGCAAGAAATCCCACTTATTAAACCTGACAGGGCACACCTGTGAAGTGAAAACCATTTCAGGTGACTACCTCTTGAAGCTCATCAAGAGAATGCCAAGAGTGTGCAAAGCAGTAATCAAAGCAAAAGGTGGCTACTTTGAAGAAACTAGAATATGACATATATTTTCAGTTGTTTCACACTTTTTTGTTATGTATATAATTCCACATGTGTTAATTCATAGTTTTGATGCCTTCAGTGTTAATCTATAATTTTCATAGTCATGAAAATAAAGAAAATTCTTTGAATGAGAAGGTGTCCAAACTTTTGGTCTGTACTGTATATATATATATATATATATTTATATTTTTTTTGCGCTAATACACGTCACAAAAGGCTTTACAAGAAATAGCTGCACCGCTGAGTGGCAAACATATTTTTTTCTTTTTGCACTAATGCACATCACAAAAGGCTTTAAAAGAAATAGCTGCATCGCTGAGCAGCAAATATATTTTTTTCCTTTTACGCTAATACACGTAACAAAAGGCTTTAAAAGAAATAACTGCACCGCTGAGCGGCAAATATATGTTTTCTTTATGTGCTAATACATGTCACAAAAAGGCTTTACAAGAAATAACTGCACCCCCAGACAAATCTTGTAATAGGGCTTGATCCACAAAAATATTCTATAGTTTTCAAACCAGCAACCGGATCTGAATACTTTTGTAATTGCATGTGATTAAAAATTTAGCATAGCCACTGAGTTATTCAATAAAGTGTATCTGTATAGCACCACCTGCTGTTTTGTTTTTTTCTTATTTCTTTGACCTGCTAACTGAGATGGCCGCACATGCTCAGTTAAATCTTTCAACTGCCTCCTGAGCTGTGATAGGGAGAGCATGGACACGCCCCCTGAGCTGCAGCAGAAAAGACACTCCCCTGGAGCTGTCAGCTTGCTATAAGCAGATCAATAAATAATGAGATCTCTGGATCCAGGTGAGGTACAGGGTTGGTTCTAGCTTTTTTAGAAATAAATTGGCATGTACTATGTGATGTCTGATTTTCATTTTCTACATTAATCAGAGCAACCCCCTTAAAGCTGTATTCAAGACTAGTAATGGCTTATCTTGGTGGCAGTCTCTATTGATCATGAGAACAAAGAGGACACGGTCCCTTTGACATTTTCTGAGCACGGTTCCGCCCCAGTTCTGTGCATAGAACTTCGTCCTTAGTTGGACACCACCAATCAGCAAGTGACAGCATATCCCAGTGATATGCTATCACTTGCACCCAGTAACGTACCAGTTTAAACATACGTTTCCTTTGTTGATCCGGTTAATTACAATGCATTTCTATGTTGTGTTAAAACCTTGCTATTTAGTTTTCTTTCTTCCCTTTTGACGTCAAGCTTATTTGGAGATTTCACTGTAACAAATTCAAATGTGCTCCCAGCAGCTCACAAAACAATGGAATAAGAATAATAAGCAGGCAGTTTGCCGTATGTCTCAAGTGGTGAAGAAAAGATGCACACTTAAATACTACTAAAAATATACAGCCATGCCTGCTGAATGTTGACAATTAAGAAATCACTTTCAAAGACCACTTCCCATGAAGCATTGTGTTGACAGAAGCATATGTCACTGTGTCAACTGCCTTAATCTGGATTAACACAATATGCAAAAGATCCTCTTTTTTTTTTAGAAAGTGTTATAAAAAGCTATGGATTCTCGACTGCAGGGAAGAAATGAACAATATACTTCATGTACCAGGCCTATCATGAAACACATTCCTAGCAGAAAACATTGTTACTTAATATTTATTTTCCAATATTATAAATAAAAATATTTGTTTTTGTTATCGGTCTACTTTAGCCTCGGTCTACTTTAGCACCCTATAATGAGTATGCACTTTATGAGTTTTATTTATTTATAATTTTTTTTAACATACTCCCCAACCATTGGGACCTGTATTGACAAGTCTCAAAGTGGCACATGATGCAGCAGTGACTTGTCACTTGGACACACATCACCACCAAGGCCAGTCATTAGAGCAGAGAAGATGACCTCATCCATGCAGGAAGTTTATAGACCGAAACCGGAAGTCCAGTGAAAACAGCCAGGGAGCTAGAGCCAAGCTGCAGGGGACCAGGTAAGAATAGATTTCTCTATAGGTCCCACTGCCTAGGAGCAGTGGCGTAACCAGAAATGACTGGGCACGACAGGAAATTTTTGAAAGTGGCCCCCCTCCAGCAACTTCATTGCAAGCCTCACTCCTGTGGCTAGTCAGACGAAGCCCAGCAGCCGCTCCATCTGTTTACTACAGTTTGCAAAGAAAAGGGGGTTAGTCAGCACCTCCCAATGCGCAGGTGCACGCTGCCATGGCTAAAAACATAGAGAAAAAAGAGACAATGCAACAGCACCCTGCATACCAGATAAAGTACAATAATGCCATAGTCACAAAAGAAGTTATAGTGCTAATGCTGCGCTTATTTATAAAGTGAGATGCTTGGCAAATGCATTTTGTACAAAACCATCTGAGCCCGTCTGTCGTACGTCAAGGCGATCTCTGTAAGACGGGTCCTAACACTAAATACTACCTGTTATAATAGGTATATTGGACGCCATAAAGTTCAGGAAGTGTTGGATCCACATACATGCTGGGTCCACTCTGGCTTTTACCATTTTTTGGTGCCATAATGGCCTCCATTACTTACAAGAGATGAAGTTACTAACATGCATGCCGAGCCCACTCTATACCTTTCCTTGTACCAGACAGCTTCCAATTAATGTAGTGAAAGCAGGCCACAGCTTTATACTGAGACTAATTAAAATCAGCCTTTAAAAAGGCAGGAAAAGGTTAATTCACAGCCTGCAGGCTGACATTTCATTTTAAAACCAGCAGGTGGCACTCTTACATAACAAAAAGCGCTCCCTGATGGCTTTCAGCTTTTCAATGTAATACATGATTGTAGCAGAGTGCTACAAGCGTGTATTACTGCCTGACCGCACTTGCAGGTTACGGCACACCTCCCTGTGACCACAGTTGTCTAATGACAGCGCGGTCACAGCGATCCGCTTTTGTACGTCTGGTTTTTAGGTTCATCAGATTGTGCTGATGAATTGCATAACATAATGTTATAATGGATGGATTTCTGTTTATTTGATAAATATTTTTAAATCTTTTGCAATATAATGTGATCAAAATCATTTGTGCCCATCCACCACAGCAAGGTTATCTGTTTTGGACAAGAACCTAAGCTAAATTTTACCTCTTCTGGAGCCAGTTGACCTCCAATAAATTTAGGGAAGGCAGGCTCCACATATATACTGAACCCACTTAATTAGTTTAAATCTCATGATCGCCATTGCTACAGAGTGCCGCTGCAACTACTGTGAGATAGGAGGAAGGAAGGCGTTGAAGTGGCCTCTGTCGCCCTGTGTTATCCCCTGCACTGTCACTAAAGTACCTGGGTGAGTGACAGCTCAGGGGCTGACTTAAAAATTAACTGTGTGTTAAATATGACTATGACCCCTCATCCATAAAAATGCACCAATGTACTGCAGTAGATGGGTGTATTCTTAAGGATGAGGAGGGTTAAAGTCACTAATTTAATACAGGGAGTGCAGAATTATTAGGCAAATGAGTATTTTGACAACATCATCCTCTTTATGCATGTTGTCTTACTCCAAGCTGTATAGGCTCGGAAGCCTACTACCAATTAAGCATATTAGGTGATGTGCATCTCTGTAATGAGAAGGGGTGTGGTCTAATGACATCAACACCCTATGTCAGGTGTGCATAATTATTAGGCAACTTCCTTTCCTTTGGCAAAATGGGTCAAAAGAAGGACTTGACATGCTCAGAAAAGTCAAAAATAGTGAGATATCTTGCAGAGGGTTGCAGCACTCTTAAAATTGCAAAGCTTCTGAAGCGTGATCATCGAACAATCAAGTGTTTCATTCAAAATAGTCAACAGGGTCACAAGAAGCGTGTGGAAAAACCAAGGCGCAAAATAACTGCCCATGAACTGAGAAAAGTCAAGCGTGCAGCTGCCAAGATGCCACTTGCCACCAGTTTGGCCATATTTCAGAGCTGCAACATCACTGGAGTGCCCAAAAGCACAAGGTGTGCAATACTCAGAGACATGGCCAAGGTAAGAAAGGCTGAAAGACGACCACCACTGAACAAGACACACAAGCTGAAACGTCAAGACTGGGCCAAGAAATATCTTAAGACTGATTTTTCTAAGGTTTTATGGACTGATGAAATGAGAGTGAGTCTTGATGGGCCAGATGGATGGGCCCGTGGCTGGATTGGTAAAGGGCAGAGAGCTCCAGTCTGACTCAGACGCCAGCAAGGTGGAGGTGGAGTACTGGTTTGGGCTGGTATCATCAAAGATGAGCTTGTGGGGCCTTTTCGGGTTGAGGATGGAGTCAAGCTCAACTCCCAGTCCTACTGCCAGTTTCTGGAAGACACCTACTTCAAGCAGTGGTACAGGAAGAAGTCTGCATCCTTCAAGAAAAACATGATTTTCATGCAGGACAATGCTCCATCACACGCGTCCAAGTACTCCACAGCGTGGCTGGCAAGAAAGGGTATAAAAGAAGAAAATCTAATGACATGGCCTCCTTGTTCACCTGATCTGAACCCCATTGAGAACCTGTGGTCCATCATCAAATGTGAGATTTACAAGGAGGGAAAACAGTACACCTCTCTGAACAGTGTCTGGGAGGCTGTGTTTGCTGCTGCACACAATGTTGATGGTTAACAGATCAAAACACTGACAGAATCCATGGATGGCAGGCTTTTGAGTGTCCTTGCAAAGAAAGGTGGCTATATTGGTCACTGATTTGTTTTTGTTTTGTTTTTGAATGTCAGAAATGTATATTTGTGAATGTTGAGATGTTATATTGGTTTCACTGGTAAAAATAAATAATTGAAATGGGTATATATTTGTTTTTTGTTAAGTTGCCTAATAATTATGCACAGTAATAGTCACCTGCACACACAGATATTCCCCTAAAATAGGAGGCTGGGTATTTGCGCTTTCGTTCAAAGACCTGGGGCATGGACATCTGTTCGCTGCGCTGGTACACAGAAGGGGATGCGCTAGCTGATGGTGCTTGCGAAGGTCCAGATGCATGGCGGGAGGCATCTAGCCCTGCGTCTTGGACAGGGGATTGGCCAGCATGTAACACAGGGGAAGAGGAGCCAGTGGTGTGACCCACAGACACTGATTGTGGACCCAGGCGTTCGGCCCACCTATTAGGGTGCTTTGATGCCATGTGGCGGATCATGCGGGTGGTGGTGAGGTTGCTAGTGTTCACGCCCCTGCTCATTTTGGTACGGCACAGGTTGCAAATGACAATTCTTTTATCGTCCGCACTTTCCTCTAAAAAGCGCCAGGGAGAGATTCCCGCAAGGGTGTGCTTCGGGGAACAGTTGCGGGCCTGTTTGGTGTGGCCCGCCTTCTCCCTTTTGCCACCCCACTGCCTCTTCCTAGCCTGTTTCGGTGCTGCAGATCCCTCCCCCTCTGTACTGCTGTCCTCGCTCGGCTTGCCACCTTCCCAGGTTGGTTCAGTGACTTCATCATCCTCTTCCACTTCCTCACTCTAGTTATCCTCCTGACTTGTTGACCTAACAACAACCTCAGTTATTGACAACTGTGTCTCATTCTCGTCATCAACCTCTTGAGACACTAATTGCCATTGACTTATTGGCAACTGTGCCTCATCATCATCATCATCCACCCCCAGGGTACACCCCCAGACGAAGGTACGCCGACATGCGCGTTGGGGTTGGCGCCATCCTGGAGGAGACACAGCATGGGTATCTGTTCTATGTCCTTTGATCATATAAGACATGTTTGCATTTGCACTTTATCCTTCAACGTATCACACAGATGGATTGATATATGGACATGTACCCGCTGTGTTTATCCTACAGTGATGTTGTCTCTTATTTTCTCCTGCACCATACTTTCTTTTATTCATGTTTGTCAATTCATGTAATTTTGTAATAAAGTAATAATATCATAAGCGGTCTGGCAGTCTTTTGTAGGTTTTGTATTGTGGTAGTTTGCCATAGGCTTATGCCATTTAATTACTCTTTAGTAATTATTCCCTGGTTGGGGTATATATTGTTTTTTGTTATACAGGAGATGTAGTGCAGGTAATGTAACTGTCCGCAGCGGACACCGTCTACAGAAAAAGTACGCTGGATGTCACAGATATTTTTAGGTTGCACACACGTTACACAGGAGATGTAGCGAGGATAATGTAGCTGTCTGCAGCTGCCAAACAATTGCAAGCTAGATTTTGGGTCTCTAACAAGTTTTTTCAATAAAATATTACTATTTCACTCCCTACACTATCTGTCCCTTCTGCTGCAGCTCTCCCTGACTAAGACTGAGCCGAACACGTGTCATTGGGTGCTATATAACACACGATGTTGCGTTTCGGCCAGCCAATCACTGTAATGCCAGTAGCCAACATGGCTACGGCATTACAAGTTAATGGCAGCACTTACCTGCATGTTACTTGGCCGCGTAGCAGCCAACAAATGTGCGGTTAGGAGACTCGAGCATCACGCTTGAGCACACGCGGTGTTCGGCTAAACAACGCAATGTGCCGAGTATCGCAAAGCTCGAGTAAAATTAATGTTCGGCAGAGCATGCTCGCCCAACACTAATAGGAAGGAATCATTCCACAGCTGGCATAGCATATATGCTGAACAGGGTTCAGTAGGGGAGGTTACAGCCTGGGTAATAGGAACAATCCTATTACACCTTGCAGCACTGACTGGGGATCCAAATTGCCATTCTACAGCTCTGTAATTCCAGCAAATCGTTCTTATAAGGGTGCAATTGATACAGCAATTAACAGGGTTTATTTCAAGGCAATATTTCTATGTGTTTTTTGCCCTTGGGTGGTGCAGTTATATGTTCTAAAGCATTTTTTGTCTTGTATTAGTTGGAAAAAAGGGCTTACTAGCCGTTGTGTGGTGAAGTGCTAAAAATACAGCCCTTTTTGTCATGTATGAGTGGCAAAAGTAAAATATTTTTGCCGTTTAGCAGTGCAGTTATCTGTTGTAAAGCCTTTTGTGGTGTGTATTAGCGGGTGAAAAATGTTTGCCGCTCAGCGGTGCAGTTATCTACTCTAAAGCCTTTTGTGACGTGTATCAGCGGATAAAGAAAAAATATATTTGCCGCTCATCGGTGCAGTTATGTTTTAAAGCCCTTTTGTGTATTTTGTGCCATTGTGTGATGAAGTGTAAAAATTACAGCTCATTTTGGCATGTATTAGTGGTAAGAAAAAAAAAAAACGGCTCATTAACTGAAGTGTGCTGAAGTGAGAAAATTACTAAGTTTTTGGGGTGTTTTTACTTCCTTATTATTTATTTATTTGATCTAACCAGACAGAGAAGTGCCAGGCCCTGCACAGGGGAGTGGGGGAGGCCTAAATGTTTCTGGCGCAGGCAGAGGTCGCAGCAAAATAAGGGGGCGTGGCAGCAGGGGTCGCAGCGAGAGGACTTAGCTCCTGATGTCATCTAGCGGTAATGTCTTGACCAGCATTCCAGCGGTTTTTGAATAGTTGACTCGTTCATGCACTTTGTCCCAATTAACATCAGACACCCCCATGTTAATTGGGTTCCTCTGACACGACTCTTAGTTGACATGGTCTGGGAGAAGGCCCTGTTCCCACACCTTTCCTGAACCTTCCTCTGTCATTTTCAGTTCCCTCACCACGAGAAGTATTATATGCCTAAGCTCGGCTCCACTTTTCACCAAGGAAGAGCTACTAGAGGACAGTAAGCAGCTACTGCCCAGACAAGATCTGGAGGAGACATCCGCAACTTCCTCCACTAGGCGGCAAGTAGTAATGAGGAGAGTGGCGGGGGAGCTGGTGTTGCGAGCTGTCAGACTCCTGACCCAGAGAAGGTTGAGGAGTACATCAGTGACACGCAGACAGTACTCGATGATGATGATCCGGGAGCCGGGTAATGAAGGGGTTCATCAACATCGGGAGAAGAGGGTGGCAGCTTGCCCGTGAGGCAGCAGCGGAGCTAGCAAATCACTAGCGTGGCTGGGAGTCAGCAGGATGGAAGCAGTGGGAGGTCGGTAGCCATAAGTGCCCGCTATGCGGGAGCCTACCTGCCCGGGAAGTAGCGGTACAGGGGTTCACGGAGGCAGCGGCGGTAGCAATCAGTCAGTGCTTAGTGTTGGGGGTAAAATCACCTACTCAGTGGTGTGGCAGTTTTTTTGTTAAGCCGCCGGAGGAGATAAACATGGCCATATGTAGAATATGTAGGCAGAAAGGCGAATCGTGGCCAGGGAGCATAGCCATAAAATGGCCTGGGAGAACCGTGGCTCCGATGTAGTGGTCCATCCTGCTGCAGCAACCGCTGCATCACCCAGTGGCACGCACCCGGTTTCAGGCAGTCAAGGTTCCACCACCTCAGCCGAAGGGAGCTGTCTGTCCTTCCCATCATCAGCTGGCCCTGATGCTCCTGCTCCTTGCCCTTCTACTCCTCGTCAGTCATTCAATTAGCAATCGATCACTGAAGCGATTGCCAAGAGACAACAGTATGCGTGCACTCATCCAACGGCAAAGACGCTGATTGTGCTCCTGTCCAAGTTGCTGGTGCTGCAGCCCCTCCCTTTCCAGGTGGTGGACTATGCACCTTTCAGAGAACTGACAGCTTGTGCCAAGCCGAGGTGGAGAGTCCCAAGCCATAATTTCTTTGGCAAAAAGGCAGTACCAGCCCTGCACACACATGTAGAACAGAAGGTCGGACAGTCTTGAGCCTGTAGGTGTCTACTAAAGTGCACGGCAGCGCCGACGTGTGGAGATGTAACTATGGTCAGGGACAGCACGTCTTTTATGGCCCACTGGGTGAATGTGGTTCCTGCACAGCCACACCAGCAACTTGGCCAGGGGACGCCGCATCCGCCTCCACATTGCCACGCCATTGGTCCAGCGACGATGTCCGCCTCTGCCTCCTCATCCTCCACCGTGTCCTCAGCCTCCACTGCAGGGACAATTCCCAGTGCCCTCCAGCATACCACATGTGCAGGGCACAGCAGTGTCAAGCTGTTTTGCACCTTGTTTGCCTGGGCGAATGGAGTCACACAGGGGAGGAACTGCTCTGCTTTCTTCAGCAAGAAATCAAATCCTGGCTTTGTCCGTGACAACTGAAAATTAGAACCATGGTGACCGACAACGGCAAGAACATTGCGTTATAGCTGCATCAAGGAGGGCTGAGCCATGCGCCCTGCATGGCACATGTGTTCAATCTGATTGTCAATCTGTTCCTGAAGTCTTCCATCCATCTGCAAGACATCCTAAAAATGGCCAGGAAAATGCATGCACTCCAGCCACTGGTACACCGCAAGGCATACCATCCTTGAGCTGAAGCAGCAGAACGGCATCCACCAACATAGGTTGTTATGCGAAGTTTCCACCCATTGGAATTTCACCCTCCATATGTTGGACCGACTGTACGAACAGATAAAGGCCATAAATGATTTTCTGATGATCTAAGCAGACAGGGCTATCAGTAAGAGGAGGCAGAGGACCCAGACACACAGTGGCAGTATGCAGTGGAGATGGAGGCCGATAATCCCTCCGAGTCACTTGTGCAAATGACCTGCTGCATGCTCACTTGCTTGGGTGGTGACAGCCAAATAGTCACCATTTGACAGAGGGATGACTTTTCCACCTTGTTGGACCCTCGCTACCAATCCAAAATGGGGGCCTTTTTTACACCCGTTGAGAGGGAGGACAAACTGAACTACTATATAGACATCCTATGTAGTCAGTTGGCCGCTGCGCCATCGTCCATCCTCTGGCAGGTCTGACCTTGGGGCCCTTTGCGCTCACGTTCCACTGCCATGGCTGCTGGGAAGGGGTGGGGTGGCAGGAGCAGTAACAGCTCAATCAGCAGCAGCCTGAGTCTACAGTCGCTGATGAGCAGCTTTCTTCACTTGCCTAGTGAAGAAACTAGACGTAGAGCAGAACCCGAACCAGAAGATGGTGGCATACTTGGAGTGCACCCTGTCAGCCTTTATTGAAGATCTGCTGGACTACTGGGTAGCCAAGCTGGATTTGTGGCCGCAACTGGCCGAGTTTGCCCTGGAAAAGCTGTCCTGCCTGGCCAGTAGTGTGGCATCAGAGCGAGTGATTAATGAGGCGGGGGCAATAGTTACCCCAAGAAGAACTCGCCTATCCACCCAAAATGTGGAGAGACTGATCTTTGTCGCCACCTCCACACTATGTCACCTTGCCATTCTGTGGCCTCCTCATGCTGCTGCCACCTACACACTGTCACCTTGCCACTGTGTGGCCTCCTGATGCTGCTGCCACCTCCACACTATGTCACCTTGCCAGTCTGTGGTCTCCTCATGCTGCTACCACCTCCGCACTCTGTAATTGTGCCACTCTGTGGTCTCCTCATGCTGCTTCCACCTCACTGTTATGTCATAGAGCCACTCTGTGGACTTCTCATGCTGTCCCCCCCCCCCCCCCCACTTCATGACTGGGACACTATTTAGCCTTTTATGCTTGGCTGACATCATCATTTATTTGACCCTTCTGATCTGTCAGAAGGAAGTTAAAATGAGACGCACAACGGATCCTCTCTGTGTAGCAGCTGTAAGTCCTGTATGGTCCCATTAGAATTGGCTTATGATTTTTTAGCCAAAAGAAGGAGTGGGTGCAAAACATAGAAGACTTGAAAATATTCAGTTCACGTGTCATCTCTGTTTTGGATCTACTCCTGTTTCTTTTTGGCATTAGCAATACTGATGGATTACTGACCAAATGCTGACCGAGTAAAGGCGGATGCTCCACAGACATGATCCATTTTTTGTGGGTTATTGTTCTGACGGATCAGAGGAAGGGCAAAATAATCAGTGACGTCAACGCAAACTTATTGCTAACACTCTCTCTACTCTGTCGGCGGGGCTCTACTTGTATAAATGTTTAATAGAACATGTTCTGTTGACATTTATGTGGAATCAGCTGACGACGGTGTAAAATAATTGTCCTTCTTCTTGGCGCTAACATCAACCTGTAAGGCTGAGTTCATACTTGAGTTATTTGGTCAGTTTTGGCCCCATGACTGCCCAAATAAGTGAAGTGTGCAGTGATTCTAAGAGTGACGCCTGTCATCTGCATGTCATACGGACAGTATTATTTCACTACTAAAACAAACTCCCTATGCGTGTTACTGCAAGGCACAGTGTTCTACACCACTATAAACGCTATCTGCAGGCAGGAAATAGCCGTTTTTTTATGAAACTCGTTGCGAATATATTCGGATCGAACCAAATTTTTCCCAAAAATGTAGCAAATCGACGAATTGAATTTTTGAAAAATCCACTCATGCCTACTCTAATACTCATAACAGTGTGTCATCTGCAGATTCCCCATAACAGTGTGAAATCTTTTTATGTCACTTTATTAAATATTTTAGCACACTTTTTGGTTCAAAATATTTTTTTCTTATTTTCCTTCTCTAAAACTTAGGTGCGTCTTATCATCAGGTGTGTCCTATAAAGTGAAAAATATATAAGTATATATATATATTTATAGAATTTATAGAATTTACATCTTGCAGTCATGTCCTGAACACAACCAAGTATTACTTGTTTATTCATTTGAATGGCTACTATGTAGTATACACAAGAGAAGGATGTAGGGGTCCTGACATCAGGGCTGGGCAGGCATTTGAGAAGTAGAATGCTTGGCTGTATAGCTAGAGGTATAACCAGTTGGAAGAGAGATTTTAAAAGAAGGGGAAAAGGTTGTCACAGTACACCAGACACCACCTTTTACCACTCACTCCCCCTCTAAATCTAAATGGTGGCTTCCCTGTGGGTTAATACAGAAGGCTGTCCCCAGAATACCCCAGGCTATACAAAGATAGACTCTATCCAACAGGAAACCACCTTCATGTACTGGGACTCCTATTTATGCTAGGACTGTTCCTATCTACTGCACCAAAACTGCAGCCAAGCCTATACAGTGCTGTAGGAACAATAGATTGCAATCTAATTGTCATGGTCTTACCTTCTCACTGTTCTCCTTCGTTTGACATGTGCTGGCGGCCATCTTGGTTTCTGGGTTTCTTGTAGCCTCCCACCCTGCGGCTCCTCCTTCCCACTGGGAGGAGCTGGATGCCTAGCTCATATATATAGAAGGTCTGTGGCTTCAGTTCCTTGCTTGGTCCTCCTGTGTGCACATGCTTCAAAGACTGCTGCTGCTTCTGGTTCCTGATCCTGGCCTCGTCTGACTACCCCGTTGGTTCCCGATCCTGGCTTCGTCTGACTACCCCGTTGGTTCCTGATCCTGGCTACGTCTGACTACCCTCCTGGTTCCTGACCTCCGTCTACGCAAGACCCTGCTTCAGTTTAGCCATCCGTTTGGACTTTAGCTACGGCTTGATTTTCAATAAAGCCTTCTTATTCCACCTATCTCTGTTGTACGTCTGGTTCATGGTTCCATGACATTAGGACCAAGCCATGAATTCTGACGGTACAGGGCCATCCTCGCTACCTACGCTGGTTGCCAGACTTGATCAGCAGGATCACCTGTTGGGTCGGTTCGCTGTGGCGTTACAAACCCTGCTTGAACGCACGGCTCATTTAGCTTCCGTTGCCGATGGGTCGGTTGTCGCTCCTGGGCCCGCTCCTACTGCCGCTCCGGTTGTTGCGCCAGAGTCTACCCCGACACCTGTTGCTGCACCTGCGGTGTTTCGGGGTATGACCGGTTCTGCCCCCCTTCCACAGCGCTTTGGGGGAGAGCCAACTCAGTGCCGAGGTTTCCTTAACCAGGTGGCCATTTATTTCGAGTTGCTGCCACATGCCTTTCCTACTGAGAGATCAAAGGTGGGCTTCTTGATCTCGCTGCTCTCGGACAAGGCCTTGGCCTGGGCCAGCCCTTTATGGGAGAACAACAATCCGGTGGTTGCCGAGTTTTCCGGTTTTGTTGCTTCTCTTCGGAAGGTATTCGATGTGCCGGCTCGTGCTGCCTCTGCTGCGAAGCTCCTTATGTCCATCAGACAGGGTTCACGATCCGTAGCTGAATACGCCATTGAGTTTCGTACCCTGGCAGCAGAGGTGGGCTGGAATAATGAGGCTCTGGTCGCTGCTTTCTCTCATGGTCTCTCGGATGCCTTGAAGGATGAGATTGCAGCCAAGGACCTACCAGTGGAGCTCGAGTCCCTTATTTCTTTCCTGATTTTGATTGACACCAGACTCAGGGAGAGACCTTCCTTTAAGGAGAGCCTGCGGAGGCCTTCTAACAGATTGTCAGACGAGTGTTGCAACGCTTACGAGAGAACAAGCTGTTCGGTAAGCTTGAGAAATGCGAATTTCACCGATCCCAGGTAACCTTCTTAGGTTACATCATTTCCGCTGAGGGGTTCTCCATGGATCCTGAGAAGGTTTCGGCTGTCTTACAGTGGCCCCAGCCCAGTGGGCTTCGTGCCCTGCAGCGCTTTTTGGGCTTCGCCAATTATTATCGGAAGTTCATCAGGGACTTTTCCATGCTAGCCAAGCCTCTCACGGATCTGACCAGGAAGGGCAGTAATCCTCAGGTCTGGCCGCTCGAGGCCATCCGAGCTTTTGAGGCTCTAAAGTCCGCCTTTGTGTCGGCTCCGATTCTGTCGCATCCCAACCCTGGGTTGCCTTTTGTCCTCGAGGTGGACGCGTCTGAGACGGGAGTAGGCGCCCTCCTGTCTCAGCGTAGAACACCAGAGGGTCCTCTGCTTCCTTGTGGGTTTTACTCCCGGAAACTGTCTTCCGCGGAGTGCAACTATCAGATTGGTGACAGGGAGTTATTGGCCATCGTGCAGGCCCTTAAAGAATGGAGGCACTTGCTCGAGGGCTCGGTGGTTCCGGTTCTCATCCTGACGGACCACAAGAATCTGACCTACCTCTCTGAGGCCAAGAGATTGACACCACGTCAGGCCAGATGGGCTCTGTTCTTGTCACGTTTTAATTACGTGGTCTCCTACCTACCCGGCTCCAAGAACATCAGAGCGGATGCCTTATCACGGCAGTACTCCGAGCTGTCCGGGGAGGAGTCGATTCCGACTACGGTCATACCCCCGAATCAGATCCTGGCTGCTATTCGCACCAGCCTGACCTCTCCTCTGGGTGAGCAGATTTTGGCGGCTCAATCTGGTGCTCCCTCTGGGAGACCCAACGGCAGATGTTTTGTGCCTGAGGAGTTGCGCACTCGGTTGTTGCGAACCTACCATAACTCCAAGGCCGCGGGGCACCCTGGAAAGAATCAGCTGTCCTGGGCGGTTTCACGTCTGTTCTGGTGGCCTTCTCTACGTTCCGACATCGCCGCATATGTAGCGGCATGCTCCGTTTGTGCCCAGAGTAAGTCCCCTCGGCACCTTCCGTTGGGCCTTTTGCAACCCATAGCCACCGGGGAGCGTCCATGGTCACACCTGGGGATGGATTTCATTGTGGACCTTCCTGCATCCCGAGGCCATACGGTCATTCTCATGATTGTGGATCGGTTTTCCAAAATGTGCCACTGTGTTCCTCTCAAGAAGTTACCCTCTGCACAAGAGTTGGCCTCGATTTTTGCCAGGGAGGTCTTCCGGTTGCACGGTTTGCCCAAGGAGATTGTGTCGGATCGGGGGAGTCAGTTTGTGTCCAGGTTCTGGCGCGCCTTTTGCTCCCAGTTGGGGATTCATCTCTCTTTCTCCTCGGCCTACCACCCTCAGTCCAATGGGGCCGCAGAACGATCCAATCAGGCCTTGGAGCAATTCCTTCGTTGCTATGTCTCCGATCACCAAGACAATTGGGTTGACCTCCTGCCTTGGGCTGAGTTTGCCAGGAACACGGCGGTGAACTCTTCCTCTGGGACGTCTCCCTTCATGGCCAATTATGGGTTCCAACCTGCCGTGTTACCGGAGGTATTCTCTCCCCAGGATACTCCGGCTGTGGAGGATCACCTTTCCGTCCTACGTACTTCTTGGGTACAGATCCAGAGGTCCCTTGAGGTCTCTGCGCAACGCCAGAGACTCCAGGCTAATCGCAGACGAGCGCCCGCTCCTTCCTACCAGGTCGGAGACCGTGTATGGTTGTCCACCCGCAACCTCAACCTTCGAGTGCCCACTCCCAAGCTGGCGCCTCGCTTTGTTGGTCCCTTCCGAGTGCTTCACAGGGTAAACCCGGTAGCCTATGCCCTTGCGCTTCCTCCTGGCATGCGGATCTCCAACGTGTTTCATGTCTCCCTGTTGAAGCCATTGGTGTGTAATCGTTTCACTTCCTCGGTTCCTCGGCCCCGTCCGGTCCAAGTGGGCAATCGTGAGGAATATGAGGTGAGCAATATCCTGGACTCACGCCTGGTCCGCGGTCGGTTGCAGTTTTTGGTCCATTGGCGTGGTTATGGTCCAGAGGAGCGTTCCTGGGTTCCCTCCACAGATGTCCATGCTCCTGCGTTGCTCCGAGCCTTCCACGCACGCTTCCCTCTGAAACCGTTCCTTACTCCGCGGAGGAGGGGCCCTTGAGGTGGAGGTACTGTCATGGTCTTACCTTCTCACTGTTCTCCTTCGTTTGACATGTGCTGGCGGCCATCTTGGTTTCTGGGTTTCTTGTAGCCTCCCACCCTGCGGCTCCTCCTTCCCACTGGGAGGAGCTGGATGCCTAGCTCATATATATAGAAGGTCTGTGGCTTCAGTTCCTTGCTTGGTCCTCCTGTGTGCACATGCTTCAAAGACTGCTGCTGCTTCTGGTTCCTGATCCTGGCCTCGTCTGACTACCCCGTTGGTTCCCGATCCTGGCTTTGTCTGACTACCCCGTTGGTTCCTGATCCTGGCTACGTCTGACTACCCTCCTGGTTCCTGACCTCCGTCTACGCAAGACCCTGCTTCAGTTTAGCCATCCGTTTGGACTTTAGCTACGGCTTGATTTTCAATAAAGCCTTCTTATTCCACCTATCTCTGTTGTACGTCTGGTTCATGGTTCCATGACACTAATATATAAAGCTGAGTGTATGTGTGTATGTCCGCTAAAGTAATCCTCACCGTCGCATTTAAAATCCTGAAATTTGGCATACAGGTACATCAGGTGCCCAGAAAAGTTTAAGACCAGGTCTTAGCTCTCTAGAATGTTCCGTTCCTGAAATATTATAAAAAATGCTAATATGGTACATCACATGACCTACATTAGCCAATAGAAGCCTGCAGGTCTTTCTCTTCATATCCCAACTGCAATACACATGGTCACATGTCCTTTATCAGCCAATAAAAACCTGGTCACATGACCCTTATCAGCCAATAGAAGCTCACAGGCCCTTCGTTTCCACATACACACAGTTTAACACCAGGTTTCCTTAACAACCCAGCCATGTTACTTCACTGTTGTAGGTCAGCTTTAAAGGGGCAGGGCAGGGCCCTGTGGATGACACTGTAAAGGGAGCAGACTGCTGTGGAGGTCACAGTTCAGGGGGCAGGTAGAGTGGACTTAAAAATCCCACCCTTAGGTCCCACTAAGCCATGCCCCCGACCCAGTTAGGCCACACACACCCCCATTTCGCAGCCGACGGGGATTGAAAAAATGAAGGTAAAAATCAACTTCTGTCAGCTGCAGGGGTGGGAGGGAGGGTGACTTTTCCCTGCAGCTCCTGCTCAGACAGCACAGTGCTGCTGTCTGAGAGTGAGCTGTTCAAAAGGACATCCCTGTGTCTGTCCAGGCCCTGCGCTGGACAGAGGACAGGGAGTCTGCAAGCCGGTCTGGCTTAAAACTGGACCTCTGGCTACCCCAGGGGCAGGCCGCTGTGGAGGTCACAATTAAAGGGACAGACCGTTATGGAGGTCAGTGTTAAGGGGCAGATTGTTGCAGAGGCTTCTTTTAAAGGGGCAGGGTGTTGTGGAAATCACTGTTAAGGAGAAGGGGCGGCCGCTGTGGAGGTCATTGTTAAAGGGGCAAGATGCTGTGGAGGTCTCTGTTAAGGGGGTAGGGAACGGTGGAGGTCACAGTAACGACACACCCAAAAATTAAATTAAATAGATTAAATATACCAGTGCGAAGCCGGGTCCTTCAGCTAGTATTACATATAACCGGGTTCCATCAACATAACAACACAGCAGCTATTAAACTTAGCATTTCTAGCAAATGTGGCCACCCCGCTGTGACCATGCTTCATCCTCATCCTCCTCCACCTCCTCCTCATCCTCGTCCTCCTCGTCCTCCAGTAGTGGGCCCTGGCTGGCCACATTTGTACCTGGCCTCTGCTGTTGCAAAAAACCTCCCTCTGAGTCACTTTGAAGAGACTGGCCTGAAAGTGCTAAAAATGACCCCTCTTCCTCCTCCTCCTCCTGGGACACCTCCTCTTCCATCATCGCCCTAAGTGTTTTCTCAAGGAGTCATAGAAGTGGTATTGTAACGCTGATAACGGCGTCATCGCCACTGGCCATGTTGGTGGAGTACTCGAAACAGCGCAACAGGGCACACAGGTCTCGCATGGAGGCCCAGTCATTGGTGGTGAAGTGGTGCTGTTCCGCAGTGCAACTGACCCGTGCGTGCTGCAGCTGAAACTCTACTATGGCCTGCTGCTGTTCGCACAGTCTTTTCAGCATATGCAAGGTGGAGTTCCACCTGGTGGGCACGTCGCATATGAGGCGGTGAGCGGGAAGTTACGCTGTAGCGCAGACAGGCGAGCAGCGGCAGGATGTGAACGCCGGAAGCGCGAACAGACGGTCCGCACTTTATGCAGCAGCTCTGACATGTCGGGGTAGTTGTGAATGACTTTTGCACCACCAAATTCAGCACATGCGCCAGGCGAGGGATGTGCGTCAAACCGGCTAGTCCCAGAGCTGCAACGAGATTTCGCCCATTATCGCACACCACCAGGCCGGGTTTGAGGCTCACCGGCAGCAACCACTCGTCGGTCTGTTGTTCTATACCACGCCACAACTCCTGTGCGGTGTGGGGCCTGTCCCCCAAACATATGAGTTTCAGAATGGCCTGCTGACGTTTACCCCGGGCTGTGCTGAAGTTGGTGGTGAAGGTGTGTGGCTGACTGGATGAGGAGGTGGAAGAAGAGGAGGAGGAAGCTGAGTAGTAGGAGGTGGCAACAGGAGGCAAAGAATGTTGCCCTGCGATCCTTGCCGTTGGAAGGACGTGCGCCAAACAGCTCTCCGCCTGGGGCCCAGCTTCCACTACATTTACCCAGTGTGCAGTTAGGGAGATATAGCGTCCCTGGCCGTGCTTACTGGTCCACGTATCTGTGGTTAGGTGGACCTTGCCACAGATGGCGTTGCGCAGTGCACACTTGATTTTATCGGATACTTGGTTGTGCAGGGAAGGCACGGCTCTCTTGGAGAAGTAGTGCCGGCTGGGAACAACATACTGTGGGACAGCAAGCGACATGAGCTGTTTGAAGCTGTCTGTGTCCACCAGCCTAAATGACAGCATTTCATAGGCCAGTAGTTTAGAAATGCTGGCATTCATGGCCAGGGATCGAGGGTGGCTAGGTGGGAATTTACGCTTTCTCTCAAATGTTTGCGAGATGGAGAGCTGAACGCTGCCGTGTGACATGGTTGAGATGCTTGGTGACGGAGGTGGTGGTGTTGGTGGTACATCCCCTGTTTGCTGGGCGGCAGGTGCCAACGTTCCTCCAGAGGCGGAGGAAGAGGCGGAGGCGGCAGCTGCAGAAGAGGCCGAGGCGGCAGCAGCAGAAGAGGCCGAGGCGGCAGCAGCAGAAGAGGTAGCAGGGGGAGCCTGAGTGACTTCCTTGGTTTTAAGGTGTTTACTCCACTGCAGTTCATGCTTTGCATGCAGGTGCCTGGTCATGCAGGTTGTGCTAAGGTTCAGAACGTTAATGGCTCGCTTCAGGCTCTGATGGCACAGTGTGAAAACCACTCGGGTCTTGTCGTCAGCACATTGTTTGAAGAAGTGCCATGCCAGGGAACTCCTTGAAGCTGCCTTTGGGGTGCTCGGTCCCAGATGGCGGCGGTCAGTAGCAGGCGGAGTCTCTTGGCGGCGGGTGTTCTGCTTTTGCCCACTGCTCCCTCTTTTGCTACGCTGTTGGCTCGGTCTCACCACTGCCTCTTCCTCCGAACTGTGAAAGTAAGTGGCACCACCTTCATTCCATGTAGGGTCTAGGACCTCATCGTCCCCTGCATCGTCTTCCTCCCAGTCTTGATCCCTGACCTCCTGTTCAGTCTGCACACTGCAGAAAGACGCAGCAGTTGGCACCTGTGTTTCGTCATCATCAGAGACATGCTGAGGTGGTATTCCCATGTCCTCATCATCAGGAAACATAAGTGGTTGTGCGTCAGTGCATTCTATGTCTTCCACCGCTGGGGAAGGGCTAGGTGGATGCCCTTGGGAAACCCTGCCAGCGGAGTCTTGAAACAGCATAAGAGACTGCTGCATAACTTGAGGCTCAGACAGTTTCCCTGGTATGTAAAGGGGTGATGTGACAGACTGATGGGGTTGGTTTTCAGGCGCCATCTGTGCGCTTTCTGCAGAAGACTGGGTGGGAGATAATGTGAACGTGCTGGATCCACTGTCGGCCACCCAATTGACTAATGCCTGTACCTGCTCAGGCCTTACCATCCTTAGAACGGCATTGGGCCCCACCAAATATCGCTGTAAATTCTGGCGGCTACTGGGACCTGAGGTAGTTGGTACACTAGGACCTGTGGCTGTGGCAGAACGGCCACGTCCTCTCCCAGCACCAGAGGGTCCACTAACACCACCACGACCATGTCCGCGTCCTTTACTAGATGTTTTCCTCATTGTTATCGTTCACCACAACAACAAAAATATTATTTGGCCCAATGTATTGAATTCAAATTCAGGCCTTTTTTTACAGACACCTAACACTATCTGGCTTTCTATTTAGGTACCGTATTACACTAATACAGGCACAGCAGTAACCACAGATTTAGCTGACTATAAATTTGAGGCCTATTATTTAGGCGCTGGGTGACAGGTATAGGTTTACAGACAGAATTAGACTGGGATATGCACAGTAGCGTGTGTGTGAAGTTATTGAGAATGACCCTATCTGCACCTTGAATCTAATATACCCTTTTAGGGATAAATTTAAAGTAGGCCTGATACAGCAGAAACCACTAATTTAGAGAATTGCTAAATTGGGAATTGTATTTCAACCCAGAACAAAAACTGTGCTTTGACGGACACTAAATAACTTGCCCAGCTACAGCAATAACCACAAATTTAGCTGACTATAAATTTGAGGCCTAGTATTTAGGCGCTGGGTGACAGGTATACGTTTACGGACAGAATTAGACTGGGATATCCACTGTAGCGTGTGTGTCAAGTTATTGAGAATGACCCTATCAGCACCTTGATTCTGATATACCCTTTTAGGGATGTATTTAAAGTAGGCCTGATACAGCAGAAACCACAAATTTAGAGAATTGCTAAATTGGGAATTGTATTTCAACCCAGAACAAAAACTGTGCTTTGACGGACACTAAATAACTTGACCAGCTACAGCAATAATGACAAATTTGGATGAATATAAATTTAAGGCCTATTATTTAGGCGCTGGGTGACAGGTATACTTTTACAGACAGAATTAGACTGGGATATGCACAGTAGTGTGTGTGTGAAGTTATTGAGAATGACCCTATGTGCACCTTGAATCTTATATACCCTTTTAGGGATAGATTTAAAGTAGGTCTGATACAGCAGAAATCACTAAATTAGGAAATTGCTAAATTGGGAATTGTATTTCAACCCAGAACAAAAACTGTGCTTTGACGGACACTAAATAACTCGCCCAGCCACAGCAATAACCACAGATTTAGCTGACTACAAATTTGAGGCCTATTATTTAGGCGCTGGGTGACAGGTATACGTTTACAGACATAATTAGACTGGGATATGCACAGTAGTGTGTGTGTGAAGTTATTGAGAATGACCCTATGTGCACCTTGAATCTTATATACCCTTTTAGGGATAGATTTAAAGTAGGTCTGATACAGCAGAAACCACTAAATTAGGAAATTGCAAAATTGGGAATTGTATTTCAACCCAGAACAAAAACTGTGCTTTGACGGACACTAAATAACTTGACCAGCTACAGCAATAACGACAGATTTGGATGACTATAAATTTGAGGCCTATTATTTAGGCGCTGGGTGACAGGTATACGTTTACAGACAGAATTAGACTGGGATATGGCCAAAAAATAACCACACTATTGATGGTTAAATGCACTTGGTGTGACAGCTTCACCCTGATGTAGGCTTTAGCCAAAAAACAACCACAATATTGAGGGTTAAATGCACTTGGTGACAGCTTGCCCCTGATGTAATATATGGCCAAAAAATAACCACACTATTGATGGTTAAATGCACTTGGTGTGACAGCTTCACCCTGATGTAGGATATAGCCAAAAAACAACCACACTATTGAGAGTTGAATGCACTTGGTGGCAGCTTGTGCTGGCGCACCACAAGACACAAAATGGCCGCCGATCCCCCCAGAAAAAAGTGACTGAAAAACGCTCTGGGCAGCCTAAAAACAGTGAGCAATTCAATAGCAGCAGTTCAATCATCCACAGCTGCAGATTGATCACTGAATGAAGTCTTTTGGTGGAGTTAATCACTGCCTAATCTCGCCCTAACGTCGCAGCTGCAACCTCTCCCTATACTGATCAGAGCATAGTGACGGGCGGCGCTACGTGACTCCAGCTTAAATTAGAGGCTGGGTCACATGCTGCTCTGGCCAATCACAGCCATGCCAATAGTAGGCATGGCTGTGATAGCCTCTTGTGGCAAGTAGCATGACGCTTGTTGATTGGCTGCTTTGCAGCCTTTCAAAAAGCGCCAAGAAAGCGCCGAACACCAAACCCGAACCCGGACTTTTACGAAAATGTCCGGGTTTGGGTCCGTGTCACGGACACCCTAAAATTCGGTATGAACCCGAACTATACAGTTCGGGTTCGCTCATCCCTAGTCAAAACGTCACAAATTAGCATTGAGATTGAAGAAAAACAAGATCCCAATTAAGTTGGTCAATGAAAGTTTTTTTTCTGAGACCCTCGCCCCCCCAAAAAATTGTTTCCCATAATCTAATGAACATAATCAAACTATTTGGTACAAATATTCAATAATTACGAACATCCATGGTTGCTTCCGGAGTGATCGCGCCCCTGGAGACACCACACCTGGGGACAAGCAAGTGCTGGAGTATGATTGGTTCATACAGATTTTAAAATGTTTGATCCGCAGTGATGGCGCTACCCCCTGACGAAGGCACGCCGAAACGCGCGTTGGGGTAGCGCCATCTTGGTTAGGTCATCTCTTGGTCCGATTTACTGGTGAGTTCCATCCATTCATTCCTACATCCGGTCTTGTTCCACACGGATCATTTCTGTTGTTAGGGTTTCTACTTGCAAGTCGGATTTTAGGGTCCCGTGCATGGGTCCTTTACTTCTCTTTCCTCACATTCTGGGACTCACCCTTGTTACCTTACTTATTATGTATCGGCAGCATTATTATGTTACAGTATTTCTGTTTACCATTATGTATTTCTTCTGCTGACTACACCGTCTATGATTTATGACCAGAGTTTTCCATCCAGGGTGGCGCTGTTGTTTCTTTCCCTGTCTCTTTTGTTTCCCTGTCCCACTGCATCTATGTGTATGTAATTATTAATGTCTTTTTTATGAAATAATAAAGTATTCACAATATTTATTATTTTGGCTTTTTGAGCTCCATTCTTCCTTTAATCTGATTCATGCTCGGGAGCTTTGGCCGAGTTATTCCTTTGGGGGTAGCATGTTGGGTAAATTTTTGGGGGAGCACAGGCCCCCCGGACTTTTCTGTCCCCCTTGCTGTTTGATGCCCCTAGGGTCACCCCTTTTTCTTTCTGTTGATTTATTTACTGTGCTTTGTTTCACAGAGTCAGTGACCTCACATTACTATTATGGATTATAAAGCCAGAGAACTCTCCTGGCTGTCACAATTGGATGCCGTGTTCAGGGACGAAGGAGCAGTGGGTGGTCCCAGCGACGGCTTGATTAACCACTTCAGCCCCGCTAGCTGAAACCCCCTTCATGACCAGAGCACTTTTTACACTTCGGCACTACACTCCTTTCACCGTTTATCGCTCGGTCATGCAACTTACCACCCAAATTAATATTACCTCCTTTTCTTCTCACTAATAGAGCTTTCATTTGGTGGTATTTTATTGCTGCTGACATTTTTACTTTTTTTGTTATTAATCGAAATGTAACGATTTTTTTTGCAAAAAAAGGACATTTTTCACTTTCAGCTGTAAAATTTTGCAAAAATAACGACATCCATATATAAATTTTTCGCTAAATTTATAGTTCTACATGTCTTTGATAAAAAAAAAAATGTTTGGGCAAAAAAAAAAATGGTTTGGGTAAAAGTTATAGCGTTTACAAACTATGGTACAAAAATGTGAATTTCCGCTTTTTGAAGCAGCTCTGACTTTCTGAGCACCTGTCATGTTTCCTGAGGTTCTACAATGCCCAAACAGTAGAAAAACCCAACAAATGACCCCATTTCGGAAAGTAGACACCCTAAGGTATTCGCTGATGGGCATAGTGAGTTCATAGAACTTTTTATTTTTTGTCACAAGTTAGCGGAAAATGATGATGATTTTTTATTTTTATTTTTTTCTTACAAAGTCTCATATTCCACTAACTTGCGAAAAAAAAAAAAAAAATTCTAGGAACTCGCCGTGCCCCTCACGGAATACCTTGGGGTGTCTTCTTTCCAAAATGGGGTCACTTGTGGCGTAGTTATACTGCCCTGGCAATTTAGGGGCCCAAATGTGTGAGAAGTACCTTGCAATCAAAATCTGTAAAAAATGGCCTGTGAAATCCGAAAGGTGCACTTTGGAATATGTGCCCCTTTGCCCACCTTGGCTGCAAAAAAGTGTCACACATCTGGTATCGCTGTACTCAGGAGAAGTTGGGGAATGTGTTTTGGGGTGTCATTTTACATATACCCATGCTGGGTGAGAGAAATATCTTGGCAAAAGATAACTTTCCCATTTTTTTATACAAAGTTGGCATTTGACCAAGATATTTTTCTCACCCAGCATGGGTATATGTAAAATGACACCCCAAAACACATTCCCCAGCATTTTTAGACATTTGGATCCCAGACTTCTTCTCACACTTCCGGGCCCCTAAAAAGCCAGGGCAGTATAAATACCCCACATGTGACCCCACTTTGGAAAGAAGACACCCCAAGGTATTCAATGAGGGGCCTGGAGAGTTCATAGAATTTTTTTATTTTTTTGCATAAGTTAGCGGATATTGATTTTTTTTGTTTTTTTCTCACAAAGTCTCACTTTCCGCTAACTTAGGACAAAAATTTCAATCTTTCATGGACTCAATATGCCCCTCACGGAATACCTTGGGGAGTCTTCTTTCCGAAATGGGGTCACATGTGGGGTATTTATACTGCCCTGGCTTTTTAGGGGCCCTAAAGCGTGAGAAGAAGTCTGGAATATAAATGTCTAAAAATGTTTACGCATTTGGATTCCGTGAGGGGTATGGCGAGTTCATGTGAGATTTTATTTTTTGACACAAGTTAGTGGAATATGAGACTTTGTAAGAAAAAAACAAAAACAAAAACAAACAAAAAATTTCCGCTAACTTGGGCCCAAAAAATGTCTGAATGGAGCCTTACAGGGGGGGTGATCAATGACAGGGGGGGTGATCAATGACAGGGGGGTGATCAATGACAGGGGGGTAATCACCCATATAGACTCCCGGATCACCCCCCTTGTCACTGATCACCCCCCCTGTAAGGCTCCATTCAGACGTCCGTATGATTTTTACGGATCCATAGATCGGATCCGCAAAACACATGCGGACGTCTGAATGGAGCCTTACAGGGGGGTTATCAATGACAGGCGGGTGATCACCCATATAGACTCCCTGATCACCCCCCTGTCACTGATCACCCCCCTGTAAGGCTCCATTCAGATGTCCGTATGATTTTTACGGATCCATGGATACATGGATCGGATCCGCAAAACACATACGGACGTCTGAATGGAGCCTTACAGGGGGGTTATCAATGACAGGGGGTGATCAGGGTGATCACCCCCCTGTCACTGATCACCCCCCTGTAAGGCTCCATTCAGACGTCCGCATGATTTTTACGGATCCATGGATACATGGATCGGATCCGCAAAACACATGCGGACGTCTGAATGGAGCCTTACAGGGGGGTGATCAATGACAGGCGGGTGATCAATGACAGGGGGTGATCAGGGAGTGTGTATGGGTGATCACCCGCCTGTCATTGATCACCCCCCTGTAAGGCTCCATTCAGACGTCTGCATGATTTTTACGGATCCATGGATACCAAAACACATGCGGACGTCTGAATGGAGCCTTACAGGGGGGTGATCAATGACAGGCGGGTGATCAATGACAGGGGGTGATCAGGGAGTGTATATGGGTGATCACCCGCCTGTCATTGATCACCCCCCTGTAAGGCTCCATTCAGACGTCCGCATGTGTTTTGCGGATCCGATCCATGTATCCATGGATCCGTAAAAATCATGCGGACGTCTGAATGGAGCCTTACAGGGGGGTGATCAATGACAGGGGGTGATCAGGGAGTGTATATGGGTGATCACCCGCCTGTCATTGATCACCCCCCTGTAAGGCTCCATTCAGACGTCCGCATGATTTTTACGGATCCATGGATACCAAAACACATGCGGACGTCTGAATGGAGCCTTACAGGGGGGTGATCAATGACAGGCGGGTGATCAATGACAGGGGGTGATCAGGGAGTGTATATGGGTGATCACCTGCCTGTCATTGATCACCCCCCTGTAAGGCTCCATTCAGACGTCCGCATGTGTTTTGCGGATCCGATCCATGTATCCATGGATCCGTAAAAATCATGCGGACGTCTGAATGGAGCCTTACAGGGGGGTGATCAATGACAGGGGGTGATCAGGGAGTGTATATGGGTGATCACCCGCCTGTCATTGATCACCCCCCTGTAAGGCTCCATTCAGACGTCTGCATGATTTTTACGGATCCATGGATACCAAAACACATGCGGACGTCTGAATGGAGCCTTACAGGGGGTGATCAATGACAGGCGGGTGATCAATGACAGGGGGTGATCAGGGAGTGTATATGGGTGATCACCCGCCTGTCATTGATCACCCCCCTGTAAGGCTCCATTCAGACGTCCGCATGTGTTTTGCGGATCCGATCCATGTATCCATGGATCCGTAAAAATCATACGGACGTCTGAATGGAGCCTTACAGGGGGGTGATCAATGACAGGGGGGTGATCAATGACAGGGGGTGATCAGGGAGTGTATATGGGTGATCACCCGCCTGTCATTGATCACCCCCCTGTAAGGCTCCATTCAGACGTCCGCATGTGTTTTGCGGATCCGATCCATGTATCCGTGGATCCGTAAAAATCATACGGACGTCTGAACGGAGCCTGACAGGGGGGTGATCAATGACAGGGGGTGATCAGGGAGTTTATATGGGGTGATCATGGGTGATCAGGGGTTTATAAGGGGTTAATAAGTGACGGGGGGTGTAGTGTAGTGTGGTGTTTGGTGCGACTGTACTGAGCTACCTGAGTCCTCTGGTGGTCGATCCTAACAAAAGGGACCACCAGAGGACCAGGTAGCAGGTATATTAGACGCTGTTATCAAAACAGCATCTAATATACCTGTTAGGGGTTAAAAAATTCGGATCTCCAGCCTGCCAGCGAGCGATCGCCGCTGGCAGGCTGGAGATCCACTCGCTTACCTTCCGTTCCTGTGAGCGCGCGCGTCTGTGTGCGCGCGTTCACAGGAAATCCCGGCCCTCGCGAGATGACGCGTATATGCGTCGTTGAGCGCAGGGCTGCCGCCTCCGGACCGCACATCTGCGTTAGGCGGTCCGGAGGCGGTTAAGGAGACCCAGAATAGCCTACAATCGCTATTATATAAGAGAGCGCGCACTTGGTGGAATAAGGCCTTCCTGGAAAAGTACCTCCAGAGGGGCCTCATTCCCCGTGGTCTCAGGATACAGGTCTTTCCTTCTTTCCCCATAGAGGATGACACGTTTGTCTCCAAGTGGGAAGAAATCTGCAATTAGAGCTCATTTGGGTTTATTGAGCTCCTAATTGGCCACAACAAAAAAAGTCTGGAGCAGATGGACAGTGAAATTGATTTATTGCAGTCTCGTCTGTCCAAGGATTGTAGTGCTGCCAGTCTAAAGAGCTTCCAGGACCAATTGGACACCAAATAACCAATCTGGGAAAAAGAGATCCAAGAGGTGAAGATCCAGAAATTTTCCCGGGACAGCAACGATGCACAACTAAACCGGGTGTACAAGTGGAAAAACAAGGGACCCTACAATAATGGGACTAGGTCACGTAGTAGATCGGCCTCTGTGTCCTCTATGTCCTCAGCCGGTGAATCCCAGTCACAAGGCACCAATTCCACCCGCCTGACTCGCCACAGGAGAAGAATGCAACAGGGGAATGGTCTGGGGAGAAAAAGACAACCTGAGCCGGCCGTACAGTCAAAGGGACCTGCGAACGAACCCAAGGTAATTAATCTGTCAGGACATACATTCTCTGCTACAGACATTTCCCTTCTAGAGAAGGGTTTTTCCTATGTACCTAGTTGTAGTTTCGATCAGTTCACCGCCATCAAGGACCTACACCTTTTTGGGAGGTCCTTGATGATGAGGAGATGGCATGCGAGGGCAGATTCCACTGGGGGTCTGGACACTGAGGAAGAGCAACAGGCTCTCCGTGTGTTGGAGGACCTGTTATTGGAACAAACTGGACCAGTCAATAACGCTGCTGGCATTATTCCGCCTACAATCAGGAAGAAGTCTGCGAAGTTCCCTCCCTTGTCCTTGTGCCTGGCAATTGATCTCTTTGTCAAGATGGTCAGTAGGGATCTTGAACTAATCCCGACGTCTATACGACGTGACAATCTTGACAGGGATCAACGCCGGAGCCTTAATAAACTCAAGAGCATGGATGATGTGATTTTCAAACCAGCTGACAAGGGAGGGAACGTGGTAGTCTGGCCATGCAAGATGTATTTGACGGAGGCGTATCATCAACTCAATAATCCCATATGTTATAAAAAACTTACATTTAATCCTTCTATATCCTTCAGAAGTGAGCTTTTGAGAATTTTGGACAGCGGTCTAGAGAGGGACATCATTTCAAAACAAATGTACGAAACCCTTATCATCCAGGATTCATCCATCCCGACCTTGTACCTCCTACCCAAGGTACACAAGAGTGCCTCAGTACCCCCAGGTAGGCTGATTATATCTGGCTGTAACAGCATGGTGGAGAATATTTGTAGATTGTTGGATTTCCATCTGAAACCAATTGTAGAAACTCTGCCTTCTTATATCAGAGATACTTCTGATTTTCTACAGAGGATACAGGGGATCATTCTGGATGAGGACCACATCATGGTAACATGCGATGTGGAGTCTCTCTATACGAGCATTCAACATACAGATGGGTTGCTGGCAGTGGAGTTTTTCCTCTCTACCAGCAGCCTACCAAGAGACTTCACATCGTTCTTACTTCAACTTCTCAAGTTCATACTTACGAGTAGAGTTGAGCGAACACCTGGATGTTCGGGTTCGAGAAGTTCGGCCGAACATCCCGGAAATGTTCGGGTTCGGGATCCGAACCCGATCCGAACTTCGTCCCGAACCCGAACCCCATTGAAGTCAATGGGGACCCGAACTTTTCGGCACTAAAACGGCTGTAAAACAGCCCAGGAAAGGGCTAGAGGGCTGCAAAAGGCAGCAACATGTAGGTAAATCCCCTGCAAACAAATGTGGATAGGGAAATTAATTAAAATAAAAATTAAATAAATAAAAATTAACCAAAATCAATTGGAGAGAGGTTCCATAGCAGAGAATCTGGCTTCCCGTCACCCACCACTGGAACAGTCCATTCTCAGATATTTAGGCCCCGGCACCCAGGCAGAGGAGAGAGGTCCCGTAACAGAGAATCTGTCTTCATGTCAGCAGAGAATTAGTCTGCATGTCATAGCAGAGAATGAGGCTTCACGTCAGCCACCACTGCAACAGTCCATTGGCATATATTTAGGCCTAGCACACAGGCAGAGCAGAGAGGTCCCGTAACAGACGATCTGGCTTCATGTCAGCAGAGAATCAGTCTGCATGTCATAGCAGAGAATCAGGCTTCACGTCAGCCACCACTGCAACAGTCCATTGTCATAAATTTAGGCCCAGCACCCAGGCAGAGGAGAGAGGTCCCGTAACAGACAATCTGGCTTCATGTCAGCAGAGAATTAGTCTGCATGTCATAGCAGAGAATCAGGCTTCATGTCAGCCACCACTGCAACAGTCCATTGGCATATATTTAGGCCTAGCACACAGGCAGAGGAGAGGTTCATTCAACTTTGGGTAGCATCGCAATATAATGGTAAAATGAAAATAAAAATAGGATTGAATGAGGAAGTGCCCTGGAGTCCAATAATATATGGTTATGGGGAGGTAGTTAATGTCTAATCTGGACAAGGGACGGACAGGTCCTGTGGGATCCATGCCTGGTTCATTTTTATGAACGTCAGCTTGTCCACATTGGCTGTAGACAGGCGGCTGCGTTTGTCTGTAATGACGCCCCCTGCCGTGCTGAATACACGTTCAGACAAAACGCTGGCTGCCGGGCAGGCCAGCACCTCCAAGGCATAAAAGGCTAGCTCTGGCCACGTGGACAATTTAGAGACCCAGAAGTTGAATGGGGCCGAACCATCAGTCAGTACGTGGAGGGGTGTGCACACGTACTGTTCCACCATGTTAGTGAAATGTTGCCTCCTGCTAACACGTTGCGTATCAGGTGGTGGTGCAGTTAGCTGTGGCGTGTTGACAAAAGTTTTCCACATCTCTGCCATGCTAACCCTGCCCTCAGAGGAGCTGGCCGTGACACAGCTGCCTTGGCGACCTCTTGCTCCTCCTCTGCCTTGGCCTTGGGCTTCCACTTGTTCCCCTGTGACATTTGGGAATGCTCTCAGTAGCGCGTCTACCAACGTGCGCTTGTACTCGCGCATCTTCCTATCACGCTCCAGTGCAGGAAGTAAGGTGGGCACATTGTCTTTGTAGCGTGGATCCAGCAGGGTGGCAACCCAGTAGTCCGCACAGGTTAAAATGTGGGCAACTCTGCTGTCGTTGCGCAGGCACTGCAGCATGTAGTCGCTCATGTGTGCCAGGCTGCCCAGGGGTAAGGACAAGCTGTCCTCTGTGGGAGGCGTATCGTCATCGTCCTGCCGTTCCCCCCAGCCACGCACCAGTGATGGACCCGAGCTGCGTTGGGTGCCACCCCGCTGTGACCATGCTTCATCCTCATCCTCCTCCACCTCCTCCTCATCCTCGTCCTCCTCGTCCTCCAGTAGTGGGCCCTGGCTGGCCACATTTGTACCTGGCCTCTGCTGTTGCCAAAAACCTCCCTCTGAGTCACTTCGAAGAGACTGGCCTGAAAGTGCTAAAAATGACCCCTCTTCCTCCTCCTCCTCCTCCTGGGCCACCTCCTCTTCCATCATCGCCCTAAGTGTTTTCTCAAGGAGACATAGAAGTGGTATTGTAACGCTGATAACTGGCGTCATCGCCACTGGCCATGTTGGTGGAGTACTCGAAACAGCGCAACAGGGCACACAGGTCTCGCATGGAGGCCCAGTCATTGGTGGTGAAGTGGTGCTGTTCTGTAGTGCGACTGACCCGTGCGTGCTGCAGCTGAAACTCCACTATGGCCTGCTGCTGCTCGCACAGTCTGTCCAGCATGTGCAAGGTGGAGTTCCACCTGGTGGGCACGTCGCATATGAGGCGGTGAGCGGGAAGGCCGAAGTTACGCTGTAGCGCAGACAGGCGAGCAGCGGCAGGATGTGAACGCCGGAAGCGCGAACAGACGGCCCGCACTTTATGCAGCAGCTCTGACATGTCGGGGTAGTTGTGAATGAACTTCTGCACCACCAAATTCAGCACATGCGCCAAGCAAGGGATGTGCGTCAAATCGGCTAGTCCCAGAGCTGCAACGAGATTTCGCCCATTATCACACACCACCAGGCCGGGCTTGAGGCTCACCGGCAGCAACCACTCGTCGGTCTGTTGTTCTATACCCCGCCACAACTCCTGTGCGGTGTGGGGCCTGTCCCCCAAACATATGAGTTTCAGAATGGCCTGCTGACGTTTACCCCGGGCTGTGCTGAAGTTGGTGGTGAAGGTGTGTGGCTGACTGGATGAGCAGGTGGAAGAAGAGGAGGAGGAAGCCTGAGTAGGAGGAGGTGGCAACAGGAGGCAAAGAATGTTGCCCTGCGATCCTTGGCGGCGGAAGGACGTGCGCCAAACAGCTCTCCGCCTGGGGCCCAGCTGCCACTACATTTACCCAGTGTGCAGTTAGGGAGATATAGCGTCCCTGGCCGTGCTTACTGGTCCACGTATCTGTGGTTAGGTGGACCTTGCCACAGATGGCGTTGCGCAGTGCACACTTGATTTTATCGGATACTTGGTTGTGCAGGGAAGGCACGGCTCTCTTGGAGAAGTAGTGCCGGCTGGGAACAACATACTGTGGGACAGCAAGCGACATGAGCTGTTTGAAGCTGTCTGTGTCCACCAGCCTAAATGACAGCATTTCATAGGCTAGTAGTTTAGAAATGCTGGCATTCAGGGCCAGGGATCGAGGGTGGCTAGGTGGGAATTTACGCTTTCTATCAAATGTTTGTGAGATGGAGAGCTGAACGCTGGCGTGTGACATGGTTGAGACGCTTGGTGACGGAGGTGGTGGTGGTGGTGTTGGTGGTACATCCCCTGTTTGCTGGGCGGCAGGTGCCAACGTTCCTCCAGAGGCGGAGGAAGAGGCCGAGGCGGCTGCAGCAGAATAGGCCGAGGCGGCAGCAGCAGAAGAGGTAGCAGGGGGAGCCTGAGTGACTTCCTTGGTTTTAAGGTGTTTACTCCACTGCAGTTCATGCTTTGCATGCAGGTGCCTGGTCATGCAGGTTGTGCTCAGGTTCAGAACGTTAATGCCTCGCTTCAGGCTCTGATGGCACAGCGTGCAAACCACTCGGGTCTTGTCGTCAGCACATTGTTTGAAGAAGTGCCATGCCAGGGAACTCCTTGAAGCTGCCTTTGGGGTGCTCGGTCCCAGATGGCGGCGGTCAGTAGCAGGCGGAGTCTCTTGGCGGCGGGTGTTCTGCTTTTGCCCACTGCTCCCTCTTTTGCTACGCTGTTGGCTCGGTCTCACCACTGCATCTTCCTCCGAACTGTGAAAGTCAGTGGCACGACCTTCATTCCATGTGGGGTCTAGGACCTCATCGTCCCCTGCATCGTCTTCCACCCAGTCTTGATCCCTGACCTCCTGTTCAGTCTGCACACTGCAGAAAGACGCAGCAGTTGGCACCTGTGTTTCGTCATCATTAGAGACGTGCTGAGGTGGTATTCCCATGTCCTCAGTCATCAGGAAACATAAGTGGTTGTGCGTCAGTGCATTCTATGTCTTCCACCGCTGGGGAAGGGCTAGGTGGATGCCCTTGGGAAACCCTGCCAGCAGAGTCTTCAAACAGCATAAGAGACTGCTGCATAACTTGAGGCTGAGACAGTTTCCCTGGTATGCATGGGGGTGATGTGACAGACTGATGGGGTTGGTTTTCAGGCGCCATCTGTGCGCTTTCTGCAGAAGACTGGGTGGGAGATAATGTGAACGTGCTGGATCCACTGTCGGCCACCCAATTGACTAATGCCTGTACCTGCTCAGGCCTTACCATCCTTAGAACGGCATTGGGCCCCACCATATATCGCTGTAAATTCTGGCGGCTACTGGGACCTGAGGTAGTTGGTACACTAGGACGTGTGGATGTGGCAGAACGGCCACGTCCTCTCCCAGCACCAGAGGGTCCACTAACACCACCACGACCATGTCCACGTCCGCGTCCCTTACTAGATGTTTTTCTCATTGTTATGGTTCACCACAACAACAAATATATTATTTGGCCCAATGTATTGTATTCAAATTCAGCGGGATATAAATTTGAGGCCTAGTATTTAGGCGCTGGGTGACCGGTATGGATTTAGTGACAGAATTAGACTTGGAAATGCACAGAAGCGTGTGTGTGAAGTTATTCTGAATGACCCAATGTGCACCTTGAATATTATATACCCTTTTTGGGATAGATTTCAAATAGCTCTGATATAGCAGGAACCACTAAATTATGAAATTGCTAAATTGGGAATTGTACTTCAACCCAGAACAAAAAATGTGCTTTGACGGGCACTAAATAACTTTCCCAGCTACAACAGTACAGCGGTAACGAGAGATTTAGAGGGATTTAAATTTGAGGCCTAGTATTTAGGCGCTGGGTGACAGGTATGGGTTTAGTGACAGAATTAGACTTGGAAATACACAGTAGCGGGTGTGTGTGAAGTTATTCTGAATGACCCAATGTGCACCTTCAATATTATATACCCTTTTTGGGATAGATTTCAAATAGCTCTGATATAGCAGGAACCACTAAATTATGAAATTGCTAAATTGGGAATTGTACTTCAACCCAGAACAAAAAATGTGCTTTGACGGACACTAAATATCTTGCCCAGCAACAACAGTACAGCGGTGGGTAACGAGAGATTTAGAGGGATTTAAATTTGAGGCCTAGTATTTAGGCGCTGGGTCACCGGTATGGATTTAGTGACAGAATTAGACTTGGAAATGCACAGAAGCGTGTGTGTGAAGTTATTCTGAATGACCCTATGTGCACCTTCAATATTATATACCCTTTTAGGGATAGATTTCAAATAGCTCTGATATAGCAGAAACCACTAAATTATGAAATTGCTAAATTGGGAATTGTACTTCAACCCAGAACAAAAAATGTGCTTTGACGGACACTAAATATCTTGCCCAGCAACAACAGTACAGCGGTGGGTAACGAGAGATTTAGAGGGATTTAAATTTGAGGCCTAGTATTTAGGCGCTGGGTCACCGGTATGGATTTAGTGACAGAATTAGACTTGGAAATGCACAGAAGCGTGTGTGTGAAGTTATTCTGAATGACCCTATGTGCACCTTCAATATTATATACCCTTTTAGGGATAGATTTCAAATAGCTCTGATATAGCAGAAACCACTAAATTATGAAATTGCTAAATTGGGAATTGTACTTCAACCCAGAACAAAAAATGTGCTTTGACGGACACTAAATATCTTGCCCAGCAACAACAGTACAGCGGTGGGTAACGAGAGATTTAGAGGGATTTAAATTTGAGGCCTAGTATTTAGGCGCTGGGTCACCGGTATGGATTTAGTGACAGAATTAGACTTGGAAATGCACAGAAGCGTGTGTGTGAAGTTATTCTGAATGACCCTATGTGCACCTTCAATATTATATACCCTTTTAGGGATAGATTTCAAATAGCTCTGATATAGCAGAAACCACTAAATTATGAAATTGCTAAATTGGGAATTGTACTTCAACCCAGAACAAAAAATGTGCTTTGACGGACACTAAATATCTTGCCCAGCAACAACAGTACAGCGGTGGGTAACGAGAGATTTAGAGGGATTTAAATTTGAGGCCTAGTATTTAGGCGCTGGGTCACCGGTATGGATTTAGTGACAGAATTAGACTTGGAAATGCACAGAAGCGTGTGTGTGAAGTTATTCTGAATGACCCTATGTGCACCTTCAATATTATATACCCTTTTAGGGATAGATTTCAAATAGCTCTGATATAGCAGAAACCACTAAATTATGAAATTGCTAAATTGGGAATTGTACTTCAACCCAGAACAAAAAATGTGCTTTGACGGACACTAAATATCTTGCCCAGCAACAACAGTACAGCGGTGGGTAACGAGAGATTTAGAGGGATTTAAATTTGAGGCCTAGTATTTAGGCGCTGGGTGACAGGTATGGGTTTAGTGACAGAATTAGACTTGGAAATACACAGTAGCGGGTGTGTGTGAAGTTATTCTGAATGACCCAATGTGCACCTTCAATATTATATACCCTTTTTGGGATAGATTTCAAATAGCTCTGATATAGCAGGAACCACTAAATTATGAAATTGCTAAATTGGGAATTGTACTTCAACCCAGAACAAAAAATGTGCTTTGACGGACACTAAATATCTTGCCCAGCAACAACAGTACAGTGGTGGGTAACGAGAGATTTAGAGGGATTTAAATTTGAGGCCTAGTATTTAGGCGCTGGGTCACCGGTATGGATTTAGTGACAGAATTAGACTTGGAAATGCACAGAAGCGTGTGTGTGAAGTTATTCTGAATGACCCTATGTGCACCTTCAATATTATATACCCTTTTAGGGATAGATTTCAAATAGCTCTGATATAGCAGAAACCACTAAATTATGAAATTGCTAAATTGGGAATTGTACTTCAACCCAGAACAAAAAATGTGCTTTGACGGACACTAAATATCTTGCCCAGCAACAACAGTACAGCGGTGGGTAACGAGAGATTTAGAGGGATTTAAATTTGAGGCCTAGTATTTAGGCGCTGGGTCACCGGTATGGATTTAGTGACAGAATTAGACTTGGAAATGCACAGAAGCGTGTGTGTGAAGTTATTCTGAATGACCCTATGTGCACCTTCAATATTATATACCCTTTTAGGGATAGATTTCAAATAGCTCTGATATAGCAGAAACCACTAAATTATGAAATTGCTAAATTGGGAATTGTACTTCAACCCAGAACAAAAAATGTGCTTTGACGGACACTAATATCTTGCCCAGCAACAACAGTACAGTGGTGGGTAACGAGAGATTTAGAGGGATTTAAATTTGAGGCCTAGTATTTAGGCGCTGGGTCACCGGTATGGATTTAGTGACAGAATTAGACTTGGAAATGCACAGAAGCGTGTGTGTGAAGTTATTCTGAATGACCCTATGTGCACCTTCAATATTATATACCCTTTTAGGGATAGATTTCAAATAGCTCTGATATAGCAGAAACCACTAAATTATGAAATTGCTAAATTGGGAATTGTACTTCAACCCAGAACAAAAAATGTGCTTTGACGGACACTAAATATCTTGCCCAGCAACAACAGTACAGCGGTGGGTAACGAGAGATTTAGAGGGATTTAAATTTGAGGCCTAGTATTTAGGCGCTGGGTGACAGGTATGGGTTTAGTGACAGAATTAGACTTGGAAATACACAGTAGCGGGTGTGTGTGAAGTTATTCTGAATGACCCAATGTGCACCTTCAATATTATATACCCTTTTTGGGATAGATTTCAAATAGCTCTGATATAGCAGGAACCACTAAATTATGAAATTGCTAAATTGGGAATTGTATTTCAACCCAGAACAAGAAATGTGCTTGAACGGACACTAAATAACTCGCCCAGCTACAGCACTAGGGACAGATTTAGCTGGATATAAATTTGAGGCCTAGTATTTAGGCGCTGGGTGACCGGTATGGATTTAGTGACAGAATTAGACTGGGATATGGCCAAAAAATGAACAGACTATTGCTGGTTAAATGCACTTGGTGTGACAGCTTCACCCTGATGTAGGCTTTAGCCAAAAAACAACCACACCATTGAGGGTTAAATGCACTTGGTGACAGGCGCAGCTTGCCCCTGATTTTGTATATGGCCAAAAAATGAACAGACTATTGCTGGTTAAATGCACTTGGTGTGACAGCTTCACCCTGATGTAGGCTTTAGCCAAAAAACAACCACACCATTGAGGGTTAAATGCACTTGGTGACAGGCGCAGCTTGCCCCTGATTTTGTATATGGCCAAAAAATGAACAGACTATTGCTGGTTAAATGCACTTGGTGTGACAGCTTCACCCTGATGTAGGCTTTAGCCAAAAAACAACCACACCATTGAGGGTTAAATGCACTTGGTGACAGGCGCAGCTTGCCCCTGATTTTGTATATGGCCAAAAAATGAACAGACTATTGCTGGTTAAATGCACTTGGTGTGACAGCTTCACCCTGATGTAGGCTTTAGCCAAAAAACAACCACACCATTGAGGGTTAAATGCACTTGGTGACAGGCGCAGCTTGCCCCTGATTTTGTATATGGCCAAAAAATGAACAGACTATTGCTGGTTAAATGCACTTGGTGTGACAGCTTCACCCTGATGTAGGCTTTAGCCAAAAAACAACCACACCATTGAGGGTTAAATGCACTTGGTCGCAGCTTGTGCTGGCGCACCACAAGACACAAAATGGCCGCCGATCACCCCAGAAAAATGAGACTGACAAACGGTCTGTGCAGCCTAAAAACAGTGAGCAATTGAGGATCAGCAGCTCAATGATCCACAGCTGCAGATCGATCAGTTAATCAAGTCCTTTGGAGGAGTTAATCTGCCTAATCTCGCCCTACTGTCGCAGCCGCAACCTCTCCCTACGCTAATCAGAGCAGAGTGACGGGCGGCGCTATGTGACTCCAGCTTAAATAGAGGCTGGGTCACATGGTGCTCTGGCCAATCACAGCCATGCCAATAGTAGGCATGGCTGTGATGGCCTCTTGGGGCAAGTAGTATGACGCTTGTTGATTGGCTGCTTTGCAGCCTTTCAAAAAGCGCCAAGAAAGCGTCACAAAAGCGCGAAGAAAGCGACGAACACCGAACCCGAACCCGGACTTTTACGAAAATGTCCGGGTTCGGGTCCGTGTCACGGACACCCCAAAATTCGGTACGAACCCGAACTATACAGTTCGAGTTCGCTCATCCCTACTTACGAGGAATTTTTTCTCGTTTAACGGGTCCTTTTTCCTGCAGCTCCAGGGGACAGCTATGGGGGCGGTATGTGCGCTCGCGTATGCCAACCTGTTCCTGTGGGAAAGGGACCTGTTCCTGTCAGACAGACATGTCGCTATGGACCGCACCATTTTATGGGCACGGTACATAGACGACGTCTTCTTGATCTGGCAGGGAACGGAGTTACAACTTCATGATTTCTTTAAATTCTTAAATACCAACTCTAAAAACATCAGGTTGACGTATACATACCACAAACAAAGGGTTGATTTCCTCGATGTATCGGTGTTTAGAGGCAGTGGTGGCCAACTCAGGACGGATGTTTTCCGGAAAGAGACGGCCGTAAATTCATATCTACATGCTACCTCTCTCCATCCCAAAAGTACAATCTCAGCAATTCCGGTGGGTCAGTTCTTGCGTATCCGCAGGATATGCTCCGATGATACGACATTTGAGAAACAGGCTGGTGACCTTAAGGATCGGTTCCTCAGGAGAGGATACAGTCATCGGTTCATTAAGAAGGCCTACCGACGGGCAAAAAAACAGTGCAGTCCCAATTGTTATCTACTAAGAAAGAAAGAATACCGGATGGCAAAATACGATTCATTAGTACTTTCCACTCGCATTGGGATGACATGAGGTCTTGTCTGACCACGCATTGGCCTATCTTGCGCACTGATCCAATTCTGGAAAAAATACTGCCCATACGTCCTCTTGTCACGGCACGCAGGGCCAACACCCTGCGAGATAATTTGGTAAGAGGCTATTTACAGCCAATCCCTCTCCCACTTTTTGCCGGACTGGATGGCCCCAGGATGGGCTTTAGACCATGTGGTAGATGTGCTGCGTGTCCAAACATGGAGCGCTCCCTTGATTTCGCCAATTCCTCCGACACTATAACCTTCAGGATCAAACACTCCCTCACGTGTTCCAGCACTCAGGTGGTGTATTACGCCCAGTGCCCATGTCCCATGATTTATGTGGGGCTGACCACACGGGAGCTGCGGGTCCGTGTGAGGGAACACGTGAGGGATATCCTGAAGGCGCAGGAGCTGGAGGAGATTGAGGTTTCTAAACCCATCGCCAGACACTTTAAGGCACACCATTCCTGTAATCCCAGGCTCCTTAAAGTGAGGGGAATTGATTGTATCCAAGTAGACTTGCGCGCTGGTAATACTTCCAAGCGGCTAGCCCAACGGGAAAGCCGCTGGATTTGGACCCTGGGGACGCTACGCCCCAGGGGCCTTAATGAAAATCTGGGCTTCTCCGCTTTCTTGTAGTCGCTGGGTCCACGACTGTGGATTCCATCTTGTTTTAACAGTTAGCATGTAATTTTTATGAACATATGTTATTGACTCATATTTTTACTTGTTTTTCCTCCAGCACTTTTTAGTCATTCATAGGATTTCCCCTTTATCGATGCCAAAGGTTGATTCATTCGTTGATCCTTATCATCGGCCCTTCTCCATGGGCTTGAATATCAGCAACATCTTGGATCTATAAGGATACACAGCTGTAATTACGCCAGTTATTTGCAGGATACGGTTCCCATTAGTACTTCTTCTTATGTACTATTATGTAGTATTTTTCATATATATGGTCCCCTTTACGGGCTTTAATTAGCCGTAAAATACCTTGGACCCAGAAGAATGCACAGCTCTATGTGTATCAATACACTGACGCATGAAGGCTTCCTTTTTACACCCCCCCCCCCCCCCCTTCCCTTCCCTTCCCTATCCTTTTCTTCATCCCCCTTCTTAGCTTGTTCCCTCCCCCTTCATTCTTCCTGCTGATTCCTTTCTGGGGTCTTTTCTTATCTTTATGTATTCAAGCTCACTCCACATAGCTGCAGGTTTTTCCTGCAATTCCCACCTTGACCCCTTCATCTCTTTGAGGTCTTTCAATTCACTTATTGATTGTTAGCACTTTGCTTGGTATTACTTTTCACCATTCCCAGTTCTTTTTCCTATGAATTCATATCTGGGCACTTATGTCACAGTCCTATTCCACTTCTATTACTTTTTTGCACCATCATTATGTCAATATTTATTCTGTCCATTTAGGTCTTTTTCACTCACCAGTCCTTGCACCTTTTTATTATTATTATTAATTATTTTTTTCATTTTTAATCTTGGTATATCTATAATCTACGGTGCATTTTCGATGCACATTACATACATGGGATTATATTATCATGCTCATTTGACATGTACCTATCAGTCTTAATTGACATGTACACACATGCACTTGCACTTTATGTACTTTAATCGTTGTTACTTGTACCCATTAATTATTGTATATGTTTGTATATGTCTGTATATGTTTGTACATTGTATATGTCTGTATATATATGCGTATATTAATTGAATCTTAACCACTATTTCGGGCATGCTATTACATGGTACCTCACATATTGCAGCCACCAGATTCTTTTTGTAGCCCTATATTAGTACTTCAGTTATAATGTCTTGTAATCCCTTCTCTATTTCCCCCCCTCCCCTCTCCTTCTCTGCGATAGGGGCGTTCTGAGTCCTTTGGCATCGACTCCAAACAGACGGCTGTCTGTTGCTCCTCCCCTAGTGTGATGCGTGCGCGCATCATCTGGCGCCGCCTACGACGCCCTGGGCCTGTGCGTCTACGCACCATCCCCGCCCGATCATGTGCTTGGTCACGTGGGGGGCGGGTTCTTTGGTCTGACGCCGGGCTCAGGGTGTCCGGATGTGATTTGCTTCTGGAGTGATCGCGCCCCTGGAGACACCACACCTGGGGACAAGCAAGTGCTGGAGTATGATTGGTTCATACAGATTTTAAAATGTTTGATCCGCAGTGATGGCGCTACCCCCTGACGAAGGCACGCCGAAACGCGCGTTGGGGTAGCGCCATCCTGGTTAGGTCATCTCTTGTTCCGATTTACTGGTGAGTTCCATCCATTCATTCCTACATCCGGTCTTGTTCCACACGGATCATTTCTGTTGTTAGGGTTTCTACTTGCAAGTCGGATTTTAGGGTCCCGTGCATGGGTCCTTTACTTCTCTTTCCTCACATTCTGGGACTCACCCTTGTTACCTTACTTATTATGTATCGGCAGCATTATTATGTTACAGTATTTCTGTTTACCATTATGTATTTCTTCTGCTGACTACACCGTCTATGATTTATGACCAGAGTTTTCCATCCAGGGTGGCGCTGTTGTTTCTTTCCCTGTCTCTTTTGTTTCCCTGTCCCACTGCATCTATGTGTATGTAATTATTGATGTATTTTTTATGAAATAATAAAGTATTCACAATATTTATTATTTTGGCTTTTTGAGCTCCATTCTTCCTTTAATCTGATCCATGGTTCTGAGCCTAAACTAAGCCGAAATCTTAAAAAAAACAAAAAAAAAACACAGGAGAGGTTAGAGATGGATTGCAGACTGAGCCATCAGAGAGCTCTTTTGACATAGCTGGCACAGAATGGACTTGAGCAGTTTGCAATGTAGAGTATATGCGTGCAAGCTGCAGCAAAAATTTAATGAAAAACAATAGAAAAATGTTTATTTGTAAAAGTGCATGCAATACAATAAAAAAGATGTCCTTAGTCTTTAATAATATAATTCATTATATATTATATTATATTATATCTTATTTTGATTGGATATCAACAAATCCTGACAGATCCCATAAACTAATAATTGTGCTCCATGGTTTTATGGACAAGTTTCTGCTCAACAGCACAGCATGTTGTTGGAGAACATGTTTCAAGAAAATGTCTCCAATCATTTTACCGTGAAGCATTATCAATAAATTATCACGAGGTATGAACTAAGTCAATTTAAAATCGTTTTACTGTTTGCTATAATTGCATTTATTCATAACTACTTTCAGATTTTCTAACTAAAAGGGATTTTCTGGGACTTAAATGGTCAAAGTCATCTCAACAAACTTTTCATTAATCAATAGAATCAATAGTACGTGTGAATATAAGAAACTTTGTAATATAAAATCTTGCTAGAAAGTGCCTACATCTTATAGTCTGCAGTGGTCCAGCAGTGCCAGACCTCCCTGACTGCTTCCTTAATGACTTGTGGCTCTCACATACAACAGAACTGAAGCCTGTATCAATGCACCTATGGTCTCTGGCATCCTAAAGTCCGAGGAGGCTTGGGGGCACAGTCATCAGAAGATGATTAGAACATGATCAAATTGCTTTTCAGGACAATGACAAGCTCCAGAAGTGAAACGTATTGGATTGTTGGTTACGCCAGCCACCACTTAATCAGCTACACTTCTGGAGCTTGTAAACGGCCAGGGCAGCTCTGTGATCTTGTTATACACAGAAGATAAACCAGTACAACATGTGAGTCTTTCACTAAGGTAACTCCAGAGGATGCTGGATGCCATAGAGTTAATGTAATGTATTAGGACAGAGAGGGCAGAATGTTCTTTTCCCTACTGCACGGTCTATAGTTTTTAGAGATAGATAGACAGATAGATAGATAGATAGATAGATAGATAGATAGAGTGCCTTGGAAAACTATTTATACCACTTAAACAATTCCACATTTTTTAACGTTATACCCACAAACTTAAATGTATTTTATTGGAATTTATTTATAGACCAACACAAAGTAGCAAGTAGAGATGTCCAGAACTATTCACCAGCGAACAGTTCCCGGCGAACATCGCGCGTTCGCGTTCGCCGCGGCGGGCGAACATATGTGATGTTCGGTCTGCCCCCTATACGTCATCATTGAGCAAACTTTAACCCTGTACCTCACAGTCAGCAGACACATTCCAGCCAATCAGCATACCCTCCCTCCCAGACCCTCCCACCGCCTATCAAAAAGCAAAGACAGCATCCATCTTAGATTAATTCTGAAACTGCAGTTAGTTAGAGCAGGGAGAGTGCTGCTGCTGCTGAATTAATAGGGAAATAGTTAGCTAGGCCAGTGTTCTGTGTCCAATCCAGTCCTCAAAGACTCATCTGCTGTAAGGACAGCATCCTGACAGCACCCCAAAAAAGAACTTTTTAGGGCTGGTACATCAGTCTGCTTTTATTTTATATATATATATATATATATATATATATATTGCAGTTGCATGCCCATGTGCGAGAGGCCATAGGCCCACAGACTGCACTGTGTGCACACCACTCATATCGGGTGGCACAGTACCTTGCAGATAAAAAAGTCATTTAATTTTTACCCTTTAATATAATTGCAGTTGCCTGCCAGTGTGTGTCAGGCCCACAGACTGTATTGTGCCCACTGCCCACCACTAATATCGGGTGGCACAGTACCTTGCAGATAAAAAAGTCATCTAATTTTTACCCTTTAATATAATTGCAGTTGCCTGCCAGTGTGTGTCAGGCCCACTGACTGTACTGTGCCCACTGCCAGTGCCCACCACTCATATCGGGTGGCACAGTACCTTGCAGATAAAAAAGTCATTTAATTTTTTCTCTGTAATATACTTGCAGTTGCCTGCCAGTGTGTGTCAGGCCCACAGACTGTACTGTGCCCACTGCCCACCACTCATATCGGGTGGCACAGAACCATGCAGATAAAAAAGCCATTAATTTTTACCCTTTAATATAATTGCAGTAGTTGCCTGCCAGTGTGTGTCAGGCCCACTGACTGTACTGTGCCCACTGCCAGTGCCCACCACTCATATCAGGTGGCACAGTACCTTGCAGATAAAAAAGTAATTACATTTTTTCTCTGTAATATAATTGCAGTTGCCTGCCAGTGAGTGTCAGGCCCACAGACTGTACTGTGCCCACTGCCCACCACACATATCAGGTGGCACAGTACCTTGCAGATAAAAAAGTCATAAATTTTTTCTCTGTAATATAATTGCAGTTGCCTGCCAGTGTGTGTCAGGCCCCCTGACTGTACTGTCCCAACTGCCAGTGCTCACCACTCATATCGGGGGGGCATAGTATCCTTGCAGATAAAAAAAGTCATTACATTTTTTCTCTGTATATAATTGCATTTGCCTGCCAGTAAGTGTCAGGCCCAAAGACTGTACTGTGCCCACTGCCCACCACTCATATCGAGTGGCACAGTACCTTGCAGATAAAAAAGTAATTTAATTTTTACCCTTTAATATAATTGCAGTAGTTTCCTGCCAGTGTGTGTCAGGCCCACTGACTGTACTGTGCCCACTGCCAGTGCCCACCACTCATATCAAGTGGCACAGTACCTTGCAGATAAAAAAGTCATAAAAATGTTCTCTGTAATATAATTGCAGTTGCCTGCCAGTGAGTGTCAGGCCCACAGACTGTACTGTGCCCACTGCCCACCACTCATATTGGGTGCCACAGTACCTTGCAGATAAAAAATAAATTACATTTTTTTCTCTGTAATATAATTGCAGTTGCCTGCCAGTGTGTGTCAGGCCCACTGACAGTACTGTGCCCACCACTCATATCGGGTGGCACAGTACCTTGCAGATAAAAAAGTCATTTCATTTTCTCTCTGTAATATAATTGCAGTTGCATGCCAGTGAGTGTCATGTCCACTAACTGTACTGTGCCCACTGCCCACCACTCATATGGGGTGGCACAATACCTTGCAGATATAAAAGTCATTTAATTTTCACCCTTTAATATAATTGCAGTTGCCTGTCAGTGTGTGTCAGGCACACTGACTGTACTGTGCCCACTGCCAGTGCCCACCACTCATATCGGGTGGCACAGTACCGTGCAGATAAAAGTCATAAAAAATGTTCTCTGTAATATGATTGCAGTTGCCTGCCAGTGTGTGTCAGGCCCACTGACTGTACTGTGCCCACTGCCAGTGCCCACCACTCATATCAGGTGGCACAGTACCTTGCAGATAAAAAAGTCATAAAATTTTTCTCTGTAATATAATTGCAGTTGCCTGCCAGTGTGTGTCAGGCCCCCTGACTGTACTGTCCCAACTGCCAGTGCTCACCACTCATATCGGGGGGCATAGTACCTTGCAGATAAAAAAAGTCATTACATTTTTTCTCTGTAATATAATTGCATTTGCCTGCCAGTGAGTGTCAGGCCCAAATACTGTACTGTGCCCACTGCCCACCACTCATATCGAGTGGCACAGTACCTTGCAGATAAAAAAGTAATTTAATTTTTACCCTTTAATATAATTGCAGTAGTTTCCTGCCAGTGTGTGTCAGGCCCACTGACTGTACTGTGCCCACTGCCAGTGCCCACCACTCATATCAAGTGGCACAGTACCTTGCAGATAAAAAAGTCATAAAAATGTTCTCTGTAATATAATTGCAGTTGCCTGCCAGTGAGTGTCAGGCCCACAGACTGTACTGTGCCCACTGCCCACCACTCATATTGGGTGCCACAGTACCTTGCAGATAAAAAAGAAATTACATTTTTTTCTCTGTAATATAATTGCAGTTGCCTGCCAGTGTGTGTCAGGCCCACTGACTGTACTGTGCCCACCACTCATATCGGGTGGCACAGTACCTTGCAGATAAAAAAGTCATTTCATTTTCTCTCTGTAATATAATTGCAGTTGCATGCCAGTCAGTGTCATGTCCACTAACTGTACTGTGCCCACTGCCCACCACTCATATGGGGTGGCACAATACCTTGCAGATATAAAAGTCATTTAATTTTCACCCTTTAATATAATTGCAGTTGCCTGTCAGTGTGTGTCAGGCACACTGACTGTACTGTGCCCACTGCCAGTGCCCACCACTCATATCGGGTGGCACAGTACCGTGCAGATAAAAGTCATAAAAAATGTTCTCTGTAATATGATTGCAGTTGCCTGCCAGTGTGTGTCAGGCCCACTGACTGTACTGTGCCCACTGCCAGTGCCCACCACTCATATCAGGTGGCACAGTACCTTGCAGATATAAAAGTCATAAAAATTTTCTCTGTAATATAATTGCAGTTGCCTGCCAGTGTGTGTCAGGCCCCCTGACTGTACTGTCCCAACTGCCAGTGCTCACCACTCATATCGGGGGACATAGTACCTTGCAGATAAAAAAAGTCATTACATTTTTTCTCTGTAATATAATTGCATTTGCCTGCCAGTGAGTGTCAGGCCCAAAGACTGTACTGTGCCCACTGCCCACCACTCATATCGAGTGGCACAGTACTTTGCAGATAAAAAAGTAATTTAATTTTTACCCTTTAATATAATTGCAGTAGTTTCCTGCCAGTGTGTGTCAGGCCCACTGACTGTACTGTGCCCACTGCCAGTGCCCACCACTCATATCAAGTGGCACAGTACCTTGCAGATAAAAAAGTCATAAAAATGTTCTCTGTAATATAATTACAGTTGCCTGCCAGTGAGTGTCAGGCCCACAGACTGTACTGTGCCCACTGCCCACCACTCATATTCGGTGCCACAGTACCTTGCAGATAAAAAATAAATTACATTTTTTTCTCTGTAATATAATTGCAGTTGCCTGCCAGTGTGTGTCAGGCCCACTGACTGTACTGTGCCCACCACTCATATCGGGTGGCACAGTACCTTGCAGATAAAAAAGTCATTTCATTTTCTCTCTGTAATATAATTGCAGTTGCATGCCAGTGAGTGTCAGGTCCACTGACTGTACTGTGCCCACTGCCCACCACTCATATGGGGTGGCACAATACCTTGCAGATATAAAAGTCATTTAATTTTCACCCTTTAATATAATTGCAGTTGCCTGTCAGTGTGTGTCAGGCACACTGACTGTACTGTGCCCACTGCCAGTGCCCACCACTCATATCGGGTGGCACAGTACCGTGCAGATAAAAGTCATATTTTTTTTTCTCTGTAATATGATTGCAGTTGCCTGCCAGTGTGTGTCAGGCCCACTGACTGTACTGTGCCCACTGCCAGTGCCCACTACTCATATCGGGTTTCACAGTACCTTGCAGATAAAAAAGTCATAACATTTTTACCCTTTAATATAATTGCAGTCGCCTGCCAGTGTGTGTCAGGCCCACTGACTGTACTTTGCCCACTACCAGTGCCCACCACTCATATCGGGTGGCACAGTACCTTGCAGATAATAAAAAAGTCATTTTTTTTTTCTCTATAATATAATTTCAGTTGCCTGCCAGTGTGTGTCAGGCCCACTGACTGTACTGTGCCCACTGCCAGTGCCCACCACTCATATTACTGGGCACAGTACCTTGCAGATAAAAAAGTCATTAAATTTTTTCTCTGTAATATAATTGCAGTTGCCTGCCAGTGAGTGTCAGGCCCACAGACTGTACTGTGCCCACTGTCCACCACTTATATCGGGTGGCATAGTACCTTGCAGATAAAAAAGTAATTTTAGTTTTACCCTTTAATATAATTGCAGTTGCATGCCAGTTTGTGTCAGGCTTACTGACTGTACTGTGCCCACCACTCATATCGGGTGGCACAGTACCTTGCAGATAAAAGTCATACAATTTTTTTCTCTGTAATATAATTGCAGTTGCCTGCCAGTGAGTGTCAGGCCCACAGACTGTACTGTGCCCAATGCCCACCACTAATGTTGGGTGGCACAATACCTTGCAGATAAAAAAGTAATAACATTTTTTCTTTGTAATATAATTGCAGTTGCCTGCCAGTGTGTGCCAGGCCCACTGACTGTACTCTGCCCACCACTCATATAGGGTGGCACCGTACCTTGCACACATAGTACTACTAATCTAAAAAAATATTACAGACAGAGGCAGGCCACCCCGCAGGGGCCGTCGTGGTCATGGTGCTGTGATTTCCTTTGGCCCTAGAATAATGCCCAGTGTTCAGAGGCCACGTACCCTGAATTCGAAAAATTCTGAGGACATAGTAGACTGGCTTACACAGGACACCCAATCTTCTACAGATTCAGCTCGGAACCTTGACGCACCATCCTCCTCCAGCTCAGCTTCGGGCACCTCTCAAGTTACCACTCGCCCGCCCGCCGCCACCACCAACACTAGCGCTTAACTTGATCTGTCAGAGGAGTTATTTACACATCAGTTGGAAAAAATGAGTGATGTGCAACCATTATTGCCAGAGGATGTACAGGGATATGTCTCAGTCAGGCAGCATTACACACATGGACATACGGTGTGATGATGATGTACCCGCTGCTGTTTCCTTTGCTGAGTTGTCAGATACAAGTGAAGCGGTTGATGATGATGATGTGTCCGTGGATTTTGTACAAAATGCATTGGCCAAGCATCTCACATTATAAATAAGCGTAGCATTAGCACTATCATTTTTGGCAATATTGTATTTTATCTGATTTGCAGGGTGCTGCTGCATTGTCTCTTTTTTTCCTCTAAGTCTTTGCCATGGCAGCGAGCACCTGCGCACTGGGAGGTGCTGACTAACCCCATTTTTTGTTTTGCAGATTTACAATGCTGGAGATGTGCCCCATAGGTTGATTTTAATTAGTTTCAGTATAAAGCTGTTGCCTGCTCTCACTACATTCATTGGAAGCTGTCTGGCACAAGGAAAGGTATAGAGTGGGCTCGGCATGCATGTTGATACCTGCATCCCTTGTAATGGAGGCCATTATGGCACCAAAAATGGGAAAAAGCAGAGGGGATCCAGCATGCATGTGAATCCAACACTCCCTGAAATTTATGGCGGCCATTATGGCGCATAACAGGTAGTATTTAGTGTTAGGACCCGTCTAAGGCTACTTTCACACTTGCGCTTGATCGGATCCGTTCTGAACGGATCCGATCATATTAATGCAGATGGAGGCTCCGTTCAGTACGGATCCGTCTGCATTAATAACTTTAAAAAAATTTGCAAGTGCGCAAGTAGCCTGCGCGGATCCGTTCAGCCTTTTAATGTAAAGTCAATGGGGGACGGATCCGCCTGAAGATTGAGCCATATTGTGGCATCTTCAAACGGATCCGTCCCCATTGACTTACATTGTAAGTCTGAACGGATCCGCACGCCTCCGCACGCCTCCGCACGGCCAGGCGGACACCCGAACGTGCGGAGGCCAGACTGATGCAGTCTGAGCGGATCCGCATCCATTCAGACTGCATCAGGGCTGGACGGAGGCGTTCGGGTCCGCTCGTGAGCTCCTTCAAACGGAGCTCACGAACGGACCGACGAACGCTAGTGTGAAAGTAGCCTAACAGAGATCGCCTTGACATTCGGCAGACGGGCTCAGATGGTTTTGTACAAAATGCATTGGCCAAGCATCTCACTTTATAAATAAGCGTAGAATTAGCACTATAATTTTTGGCATTATTGTACTTTATCTGATTTGCAGGATGCTGCTGCATTGTCTCTTTTTTTTCCGATTTGTCCGTGGATGTCACGTGGGTTCCCGCTCGAAGAGAAGAACAGGAGGAAAGTTCAGATGGGGAGACAGAGAGGAGGAGGAGACGAGTTGGAAGCAAGGGGAGGTCGTCGCAAGGAGCTAGTGGCAGAGTTAGACAGCATGTATCGCCATCCGGGGTCAGCCAGACAGCACGCCAATCAACGCATGCTGTTGACACCACCAGAATGCCGTCATTGCAAAGCTCAGCAGTGTGGCATTTTTTTTTTGTGTGTCTGCCTCTGATAACAGTGATGCCATTTGCAACCTGTGCCAAAAGAAACTGAGTTGTGGGAAGTCCAACACCCACCTAGGTAAGACTGCTTTGCGAAGGCACATGATCTCACATCACAAACGTCTATGGGAACAACACATGATAAGTACAAGCAGCACACAAACTCATATCGACACTCTGAGGAGCGATGAACCCCTTGACTACTGGGTGTGCAGGCTCGATCTGTGGCCTGAGCTATCCCAATTTGCGATAGAACTTCAAGTGCCCTGTCAGAAAGGACCTTCAGTGCAGCAGGAGGTATTGTCACTGAGAAGAGAAGTCGTCTAGGTCAAAAAAAGTCTAGGTTACCTCACCTTTATTAAGATGAATGAGGCATGGATCCCGAAGGTTCTGACAGTGAAGGATGCATTTGACTAAAAAAGGCCTGATGAGATGCCATGGGCTAAAAATGGTCCACACGCTGCTGTATTTAATTTCTGCATGCCGGATGACTTGCGTGACTTCTCCGCCAACTAGGGTTTAAGCCGCAATGTTTTAGTGCACTGGATAACATACATTTTTCCGGCCGCTGCTATAGCAGCAGCTGCAACAATACCACATTTTTCAGGCATGTGTACATGCCTAATTTTTCTGGCCTCTGGTGCTGCACTGTGGCTGCAAAAACAAAACAAAAAAAAAGGCACATACATGTGACAATTCCCCTTCTTGATCGTTACCTTGTTGTGGTGAAGGGGCTTGCGTATCACAATGAATCGATCACCTCTATGAGTGTGTTGGCAATGTTGGCACACCCCAGATGATAAGGTCTTTGCTTCATTGTGAACAGACCAAAAGCGATCGGCTGGATAATTTTGCATAGAAAAAACATTAATTTTCTTTGTGATCATCAGGTGATCATTAAAGCCTACTAGGCCAACAATGGGCCCACACTGCAGAATCATTGTTTTCTGGGTCACTTAACTGTCACTGAACTGCCTCAGCACGACCATAGGCTTTGAAACACCATCATCGCCTGCAATCTCCCAAACGTGAGCACGAGCACAGTCATCACTACACCAAGACGTGTAGTGATGACTCATAGAGGAATAAAATTTATGTCATGAGTGTGTCAACTATTGACAACTCTTTGCGGTTGTCTAAAATCTATCCGATACGCGTCCCCTGATAGGGGACGTAACAGGGATTAAACTGATAAGAATAGTACTACTTAACACATCACTCATATAGGGTGGCACAGTACATTGCACGGCGCACACACAGTGCCCCAAATTGGAAGTAAGAGGACTGACCAATCATCTTTTTCCATCTCCCGATTCCTAAAATCTATTCCATACACCGGCCCCTGATAGGGGACGTAACAGGGATTAAACTGATAGGAATAGTACTACTTAACACACCACTCATATAGGGTGGCACAGTACATTGCACGGAGCACGCGCAGTGCCCCAAATTGGAAGTAAGAGGACCGACCAACCATCTTTTTCTATCTCCCGGTTCCTAAAATCTATTACATACACTGGCCCCTGATAGGGGACAATACAGATATTAAATTGGTATGAACCGAGTTTTTTTGTCCCACGGAGGCTAAGGTATCTTCAGAGGTGACGTTCGACGCTAGGTGAGCAAGGAGAACGTTCGTCCTCAAACACATACTAAAGAGAACGGCTAAGAAAGAAGAACTAAGAAGTGATAAGGGAGGAAGGGGGACACCAGAAATCCATAAAGGAAAGTAACGCAGAAGGACTTAAGGTACAGACACCATTGCTATTTCGAAGCCTCTGACGTTTATGCCAGCGATCATTGCACATATACATATACCTTTTACACAGATAGCCGGCTGACACACTGTGATTCCATACAATTCTCTGCACCACCTTCCCCCCCCCCCCTTTTTTCCAAGTGCCATTTAACTATTTATCTAACCTATTTAAAGGGTAGTAGCTGCTTAGTTTGTAATCCCAGCGCTAATGTCCAATATCACCCACGGGTGATATATTAGTATTTATATCATATATTTTTAACTCCTTTCTAGGGCATTCAGCCGCGGAATCACCCTATACAGGCTGATTTTTTATAATTCTAAGCAACTGGAGCGCAGGGAGGTCTATCCTGTTATTCTGAATGGAGAGGAAGTTACAGGGTCAGGATTAGAGATGAGTGAATCCAAATTGACAATTCGACAATTTCAGCAGCCAGCCAGCCAGCCAGCCAGCCCCTGTAATGTCACAGCTTTATAAATTTTCCAGTGTGCTTCGTGCAGGGAGAGATGTCAGCAGGCGCTAGGAACAGTGCTACGAAAGACTTAATTGTGCTGAAAAAATTATTTACAAGTTCAGGGAAATATTATTCAAGGTGTAGGGAAAGGATAGGGAGGCATCATCTACAATATAAAAGGAGAACAGGGTGCAATAGTAGAGTGTACAGCCTGGGTAATAGGAGAAATTATATTACACCTTGCTGCACTAATTGGGGTTCCAATGGCAGTTATACTGCTGCTTTTAGATCTTTTGCACTATATGATACATCACTAATTCCAGCAAACCTTGCTTGTGATTGGGGTGCAAGTTCTGTGTGATACATCCATTTACGGGGTGTAATAATAGGAAAGATACATACGTCCTATTACCTGTTTTTCGTTGAATTGTGTATTTATTAAAAAAATAAAGGAAAAAATGTATGTCATAATTGCCGTTCTGCGGTGAAGTTAGATTGTACTATAGCTATTTACGTGGTGTATTAATAGGAAAGATGCGTACATCCTACTAGCCGTTCTGCGTTGATTTTACAATGTTTTACTTTTTAGGGGTGTATATTAATAGGGAAAAAAAGCAGTGAAGTTACATTGTACTACAGCCATTTACATAGTGTATTAAAAGGAAATATACGTATGCCCCATTAGCCGTTCTGCTGTGAATTGTGATTTATATTTCTTTTTTGGGGCTGTAGTAATAGGAAAAAGAATACGTCTTAATTGCCATTCTGCAGTGAACTGTGATAGTTTTTTTTTGGGGGGGGGGGATTTATTAATCAGAAAAAAATACATATGCTTTAATTGCAGTTCAGCAGTGAAGTTACATTGTACTACAGCCTTTTTTGGGGGGGTATTATTTAAATTTTATTCTTTTATTATACAGTATGTCAGACAGACAGGTGACAGGCCCTTCAAAGGTAACGGGCAGTGGCAAAAAAAATTTTGTCGCAGGCAGCAGAAGAATGGGGGTGGCAGCAGGTGTCGCATCGAGATGCCTGAACTCCGGGTGTCATCTAGCGGTCGTGTCTTAACCAGCAACCCAGTGGTGCTTGAATGGTTGACTCGGTATTCAACTTTGTCGCAAGTGACATCAAACACTCCCAGCCAAGAGTCGGTGGGTTCCTCTAACACAACGCTTATTTGGCATGGCCTGGGAGCAGGCCCTTTGCCCCCTCCTGTCCTGAACCTTCCTCTGTCATTTTCAGTTCCCTCAGTGCGAGAAGTATTATATGCCATAGACTCAGCTCCACTTTTCAGTGAGGACGAGCTATGTAACTTCGATGTTAGCCAGTGGCAGCTCATGCATAACACCTGCCGTTTGCTCGGGCCCTTTCAGGAGGCCACTTTATTTGTCAGTTGCCAGGACTACGGGATGAACAATGTCATTCTAGTGAATTATGTCCTGGAACAGATGCTGCTAAATCTGGCTGGTCAGGGGACAGGAGACATGGCAACAACATCTCTCGGCCACATGAACCCTGTGGCTGCTGAACTAGAGGAGGATGAGACGGACATTTGAGCACAAGCAATGCTTAGAGAAATGGCTGGTTTTTCTACACAGGTGACAGGAGAGAAGGAGCAGGAGGAACAGGAATAGCCAGAGGTGCTACAGGGCGATGAGGAAGACGAGGAAGATGACCCAGACACCGTGGCAGTATACAGTGGAGATGAAGGCAGATAATCCCTCCGAGTCACTTGCGCAAATGGCCGATTCATGCCCAGTTGCTTGCGTAGTGACAGCCAAATTGTAACCATTCGGCAGAGGGATGACTACTGGCTCTCCACCATGTTAGACCCTCGCTACCGGTCCAAAATGGGGCCCTTTTATACATCCACTGAGGGAGGACAAACTGAACTACTTTCGAGTCATCCTATGTAGTCATTTTTCCTATGTGCACGATCGCCCATCCTCACGCAGGTCTGACCGGAGGGCCCTCTGCACTCACGTTCCACTGCCATGGCTGCTGGGGGGGGGGGGGGGCTTGGGGGGCAGGAGCAGTACTAGCTCCATCAGTAGCAACTTCACTCTAAAGTCGCTGATGAGCAATTTTCTTCACCCGTATAGTGAAGAAACTACTCACCAGCAGCAGCAGGTAGACATAGAGCAGAACCTTAACCAGCAGGTTGTGGCATACGTTGAGTGCACCCTGCCACCCCACATCGAAGATCCCCTAGACTACTGGGTAGCCAAACTGGATTTGTGGCCGCAACTGGCCAAGTTTGCCCTGGACAAGCTTTCTTGCCCGGCCAGCAGTGTGGCATCAGAGCGGGTGTTTAGTGGGGCCATAGGTACCCCAAGGAGTACTCATCTGTCCACCCGAAATGTGTAGAAACGGACCTTTGTGAAGATTAATCAGGCATGGATCAGCCAGGATTTTCAAACACCAGTGCCTGATGCATCAGATTAGATCATCCGTGGTGCCACACCTACACTTTAACAAAAGAGACCTGTTTCTTTTGGCTACCTGCTTCAGCTACTATTCTGATGCTGAATACCAATCTAAAGCCACACATACCATATAGATAACAATCAGCCATTATACAACAGCGATCACCAAATCCCCAGTGACAAACAACTGTGGGCGTTCTCTACCTGACGTCATGAGTAACGTCATACACACCAGTTCCCCGCCCAGCAATCCACTGGCCTGCGCGCCAATATACCTTTTAAAAGACTATGTTTTAATGTGACTCAACATATGCTTTTATTGTCCTGATGAAGAGGGCTGTGAGCCCTCGAAACGCGTTGACAAAAGAATAAATAGCTACTTTCCTTTTTTTTTTTATACTACATGAGAATTTGGCTCCTGTTTTCAGCGCCGTAAAAAAGGTTCAGAAAAACTATTCCTTTTTTATCTCCAAATACTATTTCTCTTGCCACACCTGGGGCAGAGAAAAAGGAACCTTGGCAGCAGTACAGGACCCCGCACGCTGGACGGGAGAATACCCGCATAAGCAGTATACAGTTGTTGTCAGGGCCGTCTTTAATATTGATTGGACCCCGGGCAAAAATTTACTTGGGCCCCCTGGATCCCGCCTTCCCACACCTTAGCATGCAATCACGCTCTCCACCACAACACACACACAAAAAATCCACATATCTGGTAGAGTCCAGTGAATGACTGTAAATACTTCTAGTTCTGAAGACTCCAGCGGCTCAGGATCAGTGCTCTGGGCAGCTGGGCTCAGGCTGGAAGTGGGCACCGCTCTGCAGGAAGGAGACCAGGGCTCGGCTCACCCTAGCGTTACAGTGCACCGCAGCAGCCCACAGTATGCAGTATAGCACCATATAGTATGCAGCACCCCACAGTATGCAGTATAGCACCCTATAGTATACAGCACCACACAGTATTCAGTTTAGCACCCCACACTTTACAGTACCCCACAGTATATAGTAGAGCAGTATAGCAGCCCACAGTATACAACACCTCACGGTATACAACACCTCACTGTATACAGCACCCCAAACTATACACGATACAGCCCCCCACACTATACAGTACAGCAGTATAGCACTCCCCCCCCCACTATACAGGCCCCCCACACAGTATACAGGCCCCCACACAGTAAACAGGCCACCACACAATATACAGCCCATTACACAATATATAGCCCACCACACAATATACAATATACAGCCCACCACACAGTATACAGCACCCCACTATACAGTAGTTTACAGTATATTAACATAACAGCCCCTGTCACCTTTTTCTGATGTAATCTTTACACAAAAAAGCTCCACAGTTAACTTCTGCAACACTCCACAGGACCTGTGATGACCTCATAGCCATGTGACCAGTAATTGCTAGGTTACTGGTCACATAGTAATGATGTCATTAAGGTCCTAAAGCAAAACTCATTAAGGTCCTAGAATTAAGATCATTAGCACAGTACGATCATGATGCCTGTGTAGCCGACAGCCTGACACCCGGGGCAGTAGCTAGCAGGGCTCAAGAGGCAGCTGCCTTGGGCCCCCCAGGAGCAACTGGGCCCAGGGCAGCTGCCCCTTTTGCCCCTTGGTAAAGACGGCCCTGGTTGTTGTGGCTCCACACAACAACATGTGATAAGCGCTTCTTGTATATAGTGCGAAAAGATCAAAAATACAGCCTCACACACGAGGCGCAGCCTCCTGTCTCTTTTCTCTCCTCTTCTTTTACTATTCTGATGCTGCCACCCTCCTGATTCCATACCTGCTGCCAGGTGCTCCTACTGCCACCCAGCATCTTTAGCTGGTACTGGTATTGCCCCCCACCTCCCCACTATGTCAATGGGCAACTCTGTGGTCTCCTCATGCTGCTGCCACCTCACCGCTCTGTCATTGGGCCAATCTGTAGACTTCTCATGCTATTCCCACCCTACCCACTCCATGAGTAGACCACTATTTTGCCTTTTTGGCCTGGTTGACAGCATCATTTATTTGACCCTTCTTCTGATCTGCCCGAAGGAATCAAAAATGAGACACACAACAAATCCTGTCTATGTAGTAGCTGTAAGGCCTGTATGACATGGTTCCAAATATTTTGCATCAGAATCTGTTAATGATTTGGTAGCCAAAAGCAGGAGTAGGTACAAAACACAGAAGACATGCAAATATTCTATCCACGTGTCATCTCTGTTTTAGATCCACTCCTGTTTCTTTTTGGCTTTAGCAATACTGATGGATTACTGACCAAATGCTGACCGAGTGAAGGTGGATGCTCAACAAACAGGATGCATTTTTTTGTGGGTTATTGTTCGGATCAGAGGAAGGGTAAAATAATCAGTGACGTCAACACAAACTTACTGCTTACACCCTCTCCACTCTGTCGGTGCGGCTCTACTTGTATAAGCATTTATTAGAACAGGTTTTGTAGACATCTATGTGGAATCAACTGACGATGGCGTAAAAAGAGTGCGCTCTTTCCCGATATAGTAGGATCTTGGGCCTCTGCATGATTCTTTAGTGATGAGCGGAAGGGGCAATATTTTACGAATATTTGGGCGAATATTTGTCATATATTTGCGAATTCGAGAATTTGTGATCTCCAGTCATTATTTTCTTGATTGCAAAAAATCGGCAGTCGGAAAATTCTCAATACGAATATTTGCGATCAACACTACTCCTAAAGTCAAAGATATTGCAGCCTGCTCATTGGCACACAAGCAAGAAGCAGTGAGGGATCATGGGTACTGATGAAAAAAAATCTAGAATATTCGCGATTACGAAGCTATAGCACTATATTATAGATATTCGCGAATTCTCGAAGTGCCAATATTCACGATATAAATTTGTGATTAGAATATTTGCAATCAACACTATTCTTTATACCTGGCGCTAACATTGACCTGTAAGGCTGAATTCACACTTGAGTTATTTGGTCAGTTTTGGCCCTGTAATTGACCAAATGAGTGAAGTGTGAAGTGATTCTAAGAGAGATGCCTGTCACCTGTGTGTCTTTACAGGCTCTCTGCAGCCAGGAAATAGCTGTTTTTTTTATGTGATTTGCCACAAATAAATTCGGATCTAATCTTTTTGGAAAATTGGGTGAACCAACCGAAATGAATTTTTGAGAAATTTGCTCTTCTCTAGTTAGGATCATTACCTCTAAAAGTAAGAATTCGAAAGGTGGGTTGCTGTGGATATGTCAGAACTGTCTAAGGCTACTTTCACACTGGCGTTTTGGCTTCCCGTTTGTGAGATCCGTTCAGGGCTCTCATAAGCGGTCCAAAACGGATCAGTTTTGCCCTAATGCTTGCAGCATTTTGGTCTCTGTCTGCCGAAAGTGAGCCAAACGGATCCGTCCTGGCACACAATGTAAGTCAATAGGGACGGATATATTTTCTATGACACAATCTGGCACAATAGATATCGGATCTGTCCTCCATTGAATTTCAATGGTGTTCAAGACGGATCCGTTTTGGCTATGTTAAAGATAATACAAACGGATCCGTTCTGAATGGATGCAGATGGTTGTATTATCTGCACAGATGGATCCATTCAGATAATACAACATCTGCATCCATTCAGAACGGATCAGTTTGTATTATCTTTAACATAGCCAAAACGGATCCGTCTTGAACACCATTGAAATTCAATGGAGGACGGATCCGCACCAAACGCGAGTGTGAAAGTAGCCTAAGATGGGGAAAACCCTTTAACTATATTTTTACACAGCTTTAATCTTCTTTCAGAATTCAGAAAAGTTTTTAATAGTTCTTTGAAAGAAGTATGTTAACAGTGCTCCAGTTTAGTGACTTCCATGATTTTTGTAGAATGGCTGCGGCTCCTTATGTAAACATCCACATTTCCAATTTGTCATTTTGTTGCTGTTTTTCTTGTCATGCTGTGTGTTTTATTACACTGTCGTAAAACGACTCCAATATATTTCTAACATAAAAGAACAAATTGCATTGCAGTAGTAGTATAGTACAAGAAGACAAAAAAAAAAACACTCCAAAAACATGAACTTGACTGAAAATGAAGAAAAATTGAAACTGATGTCTCCGTTACCTCAACGGATACGTTATAAACTGTTCAAAAATGTTCTAACTGTGTTCCATAAAATGTGTCAATGTCACCAGCATAATAAACAATGTAATTTAGTACTTCTTTATTTCACTTCCAAACTTCTAGAGGTTGATATATTGACCTCCAGACTCAGATGCTGCAACTCCTTATTCATATGTGGCTGAATATCTCGTACCGGAAGTATTCACAAGAGAGATTTCAAATTTTTTAATATAGTCAGTCACTTTTCCCCTAAGGAAACAAATGTGAGAATTTCCACTGCCAAAGAATATAAAACTAGAATAAACTGAACCAGACTCTACAGAAAGTGCTTTATTGTTTGTGGGTTTGTTATTTCTTTTTGCAATACTTTCATTTTGGCTTATGTTTGTTTTATATTTTTTATTATTTTGAGGCTGTTTATTTTTCTAGTTTTTTTTTTAAAGACTGTAAAAATATGGCTCAATTAGGTACCACGATGTAATGTTACTTGGCGACTAGTGAAATTACACTTGCCTTTACAGAATAAAAAAGTAGGATAAAATGTTTGTTGAGTTGAAAATATATATTTTTTGCTTGTGCTATTTTTGATGTTAACTTTATGCAAAGTACATTTATAGATGCAGGTACAGTTAAATATTGCTAGTCTTCGTGAATCAGTACGTGGAGCCATGTTTCCCTGTTAATTAGGTCTGACCAAGACTCCCCCGTAAATTCATGCATTTTATTTTTTGGCTGTGGGTCAGCTTCAGTTATATTTATTTGCTAATACTATTAATAGCCATCAATTTAACAATTATTGGCATGAGTTCTTGGCGGCATAAGACTGTTAGCCTAAACTCTATTAGATCATCATCATGTTACCACCAAAAGGAATTAAAATCACTCATTAAAGTAACATACATATACACGTCACCAATGAGGTCACTGATTGGCTGCAACAGTCATGTGCCTTAATACGCCTTGTTACCAATTCTGGTCTAGCAGGAAACAGATGCAGCAGGACAGTAACCAGAGCGATGAAGCCAGAAAACTGTAACAAGGTGTTTTTTTTTATTTCTTAAACCCTGTCCAACCCCTTGCTAAATATTTTCCAGTGTTAGACAACACCTCTATATACATGACACAGGAGCACATTACTCACCATATGTGATAGTCATAGCTTATCAACCCCCCTCCCTGCACAATGACATCTGTACAGGTAACAGAGCATGCCTAGAAAATTCTCCAATAGAAGTCAATGGGGCAGATTTATTAATTCAATGGATGGCATAAATTTAGAGAAGCTATCCAGACATGTGCAAGATGTATCACAAGTAGGGATGAGAGAACCCGAACTGTATAGTTCGGATTCGTACCGAATTTTGGGGTGTCCGTGACACGGACCCGAACCCGGACATTTTCGTAAAAGTCCGGGTTCGGGTTCGGTGTTCGTCGCTTTCTTGGCGCTTTTTGAAAGTCTGCAAAGCAGCCAATCAACAAGCGTCATACTACTTGCCCCAAGAGGCCGTCACAGCCATGCCTACTATTGGCATGGCTGTGATTGGCCAGAGCACCATGTGACCCAGCCTCTATTTAAGCTGGAGTCACGTAGCGCCGCACGTCACTCTGCTCTGATCAGCATAGGGAGAGGTTGCAGCCGCGACGTTAGGGCGAGATTAGGCAGTGATTAACTCCTCCAAAGGACTTCATTCAGAGATCGATCTGCAGCTGTGGATGATTGAACTGCTGCTATTGAATTGCTCACTGTTTTAAGGCTGCCCAGAGTGTTTTTCAGTCACATTTTTCTGGGGTGATCGGCGGCCATTTTCTGTCTTGTGGTGTGCCAGCACAAGCTGCCACCAAGTGCATTTAACCCTCAATGGTGTGGTTATTTATTGGCTAAATCCTACATCAGGGTGAAGCTGTCACACCAAGTGCATTTAACCAGCAATAGTCTGTTTATTTTTTGGCCATATACTACATCAGGGGCAAGCTAAGCCTGTCACTAAGTGCATTTAACCCTCAATGGTGTGGTTGTTTTTTGGCTAAATCCTACATCAGGGTAAGCTGTCACACCAAGTGCATTTAACCAGCAATAGTCTGTTTACTTTTTGGCCATATACTACATCAGGGGCAAGCTGTCACCAAGTGCATTTAACCCTCAATGGTGTGGTTGTTTTTTGGCTAAATCCTACATCAGGGTGAAGCTGTCACACCAAGTGTATTTAACCAGCAATAGTCTGTTTATTTTTTGGCCATATACTACATCAGGGGCAAGCTGCACCTGTCACCAAGTGCATTTAACCCTCAGTAGTGTGGTTGGTCAAGCTGTCACACCAAGTGCATTTAACCATCAATAGTGTGGTTATTTTTTGGCCATATCCCAGTCTAATTCTGTCAGTAAACGTATACCTGTCACCCAGCGCCTAAATACTAGGCCTCAAGTTTATATCCAGCTAAATCTGTTGTTACTGGTGTGGCTGGTCAATTTATTTAGTGTCCGTCAAAGCACAGTTTTTGTTCTGGGTTGAAATACAATTCCCAATTTAGCAATTTCCTAATTTAGTGGTTTCTGCTGTATCAGAGCTATTTTAAATCTATCCCTAAAAGGGTATATCAGATTCAAGGTGCACATAGGGTCATTCTGAATAACTTCACACACACGCTACTGTGCATTTCCAAGTCTAATTCTGTCAGTAAACCTATACCTGTCACCCAGCGCCTAAATAATAGGCCTCAAATTTATAGTCAGCTAAATCTGTCGTTACTGCTGTACTGTTGTGGCTGGTCAAGTTATTTAGTGTCCATCAAAGCACATTTTTTGTTCTGGGTTGAAATACAATTCCCAATTTAGCAATTTCCTAATTTAGTGGTTTCTGCTGTATCAGAGCTATTTTAAATCTATCCCTAAAAGGGTATATAAGATTCAAGGTGCACATAGGGTCATTCTGAATAACTTCACACACACGCTACTGTGCATTTCCAAGTCGAATTCTGTCAGTAAATCCATACCGGTCACCCAGCGCCTAAATACTAGGCCTAAAATTTATATCCAGCTAAATCTGTCATTACTGGTGTGGCTGGTCAAGTTATTTAGTGTCCGTCAAAGCACAGTTTTTGTTCTGGGTTGAAATACAATTCCCAATTTAGCAATTTCCTAATTTAGTGGTTTCTGCTGTATCAGAGCTATTTTAAATCTATCCCTAAAAGGGTATATCAGATTCAAGGTGCACATAGGGTCATTCTGAATAACTTCACACACACGCTACTGTGCATTTCCAAGTCTAATTCTGTCAGTAAACCTATACCTGTCACCCAGCGCCTAAATAATAGGCCTCAAATTTATAGTCAGCTAAATCTGTCGTTACTGGTTTGGCTGGTCAAGTTATTTAGTGTCCGTCAAAGCACATTTTTTGTTCTGGGTTGAAATACAATTCCCAATTTAGCAATTTTCTAATTTAGTGGTTTCTGCTGTATCAGGCCTACTTTAAATTTATCCCTAAAAGGGTATATCAGATTCAAGGTGCACATAGGGTCATTCTGAATAACTTCACACACACGCTACTGTGCATTTCCAAGTCTAGTTCTGTCAGTAAACCTATATCTGTCACCCAGCGCCTAAATACTAGGCCTCAAATTTATATCCAGCTAAATCTGTCGTTACTGCTGTACTGTTGTGGCTGGTCAATTTATTTAGTGTCCGTCAAAGCACAGTTTTTGTTCTGGGTTGAAATACAATTCCCAATTTAGCAATTTCCTAATTTAGTGGTTTCTGCTGTATCAGGCCTACTTTAAATTTATCCCTTAAAGGGTATATCAGATTCAAGGTGCACATAGGGTCATTCTGAATAACTTCACACACACGCTACTGTGCATTTCCAAGTCTAATTATGTCAGTAAACCTATACCTGTCACCCAGCGCCTAAATAATAGGCCTTAAATTTATAGTCAGCTAAATCTGTCGTTACTGGTGTGGCTGGTCAAGTTATTTAGTGTCCGTCAAAGCACATTTTTTGTTCTGGGTTGAAATACAATTCCCAATTTAGCAATTTCCTAATTTAGTGGTTTCTGCTGTATCAGAGCTATTTGAAATCTATCCCTAAAAGGGTATATAAGATTCAAGGTGCACATAGGGTCATTCTGAATAACTTCACACACACGCTACTGTGCATTTCCAAGTCGAATTCTGTTAGTAAACCTATACCTGTCACCCAGTGCCTAAATACTAGGCCTCAAATTTATATCCAGCTAAATCTGTCGTTACTGCTGTACTGTTGTGGCTGGTCAATTTATTTAGTGTCCGTCAAAGCACAGTTTTTGTTCTGGGTTGAAATACAATTCCCAATTTAGCAATTTCCAAATTTAGTGGTTTCTGCTGTAGCAGAGCTATTTTAAATCTATCCCTAAAAGGGTATATCAGATTCAAGGTGCACATAGGGTCATTCTGAATAACTTCACACACACGCTACTGTGCATTTCCAAGTCGAATTCTGTCAGTAAACCTATACCTGTCACCCAGCGCCTAAATACTAGGCCTCAAATTTATATTCAGCTAAATCTGTGGTTACTGCTGTGCCTGTATTAGTGTAATACGGTACCTAAATAGATAGCCAGATAGTGTTAGGTGTCTGTAAAAAAAGGCCTGAATTTGAATTCAATACATTGGGCCAAATAATATTTTTGTTGTTGTGGTGAACGATAACAATGAGGAAAACATCTAGTAAGGGACGCGGACGTGGACATGGTCGTGGTGGTGTTAGTGGAACCTCTGGTGCTGGGAGAGTACGTGGCCGTTCTGCCACATCCACACGTCCTAGTGTACCAACTACCTCAGGTCCCAGTAGCCGCCAGAATTTACAGCGATATATGGTGGGGCCCAATGCCGTTCTAAGGATGGTAAGGCCTGAGCAGGTACAGGCATTAGTCAATTGGGTGGCCGACAGGATCCAGCACGTTCACATTATCTCCCACCCAGTCTTCTGCAGAAAGCGCACAGATGGCACCTGAAAACCAAGCCCATCAGTCTGTCACATCACCCCCATGCATACCAGGGAAACTGTCTGAGCCTCAAGTTATGCAGCAGTCTCTTATGCTGTTTGAAGACTCCGCTGGCAGGGTTTCCCAAGGGCATCCACCTAGCCCTTCCCCAGCGGTGGAAGACATAGAATGCACTGACGCACAACCACTTATGTTTCCTGATGATAAGGACATGGGAATACCACCTCAGCACGTCTCTGATGATGACGAAACACAGGTGCCAACTGCTGCTTCTTTCTGCAGTGTGCAGACTGAACAGGAGGTCAGAGAGGAAGACTGGGTGGAAGACGATGCAGCGGACGATGAGGTCCTAGACCCCACATGGAATGAAGGTCGTGCCACTGACTTTCACAGTTCGGAGGAAGAGGCAGTGGTGAGACCGAGCCAACAGCGTAGCAAAAGAGGGAGCAGTGGGCAAAAGCAGAACACCCGCCGCCAAGAGACTCCGCCTGCTACTGACCACCGCCATCTGGGACCGAGCACCCCAAAGGCAGCTTCAAGGAGTTCCCTGGCATGGCACTTCTTCAAACAATGTGCTGACGACAAGACCCGAGTGGTTTGCACGCTGTGCCATCAGAGCCTGAAGCGAGGCATTAACGTTCTGAACCTTAGCACAACCTGCATGACCAGGCACCTGCATGCAAAGCATGAACTGCCGTGGTGTAAACACCTTAAAACCAAGGAATTAACTCAGGCTCCCCCTGCCACCTCTTCTGCTGCTGCCACCTCGGCCTCTTCTGCTGCTGCCGCCTCGGCCTCTTCTGCTGCTGCCGCCTCGGCCTCTTCTGCTGCTGCCGCCTCGGCCTCTTCCTCCGCCTCTGGAGGAACGTTGGCACCTGCCGCCCAGCAAACAGGGGATGTACCACCAACACCACCACCTCCGTCACCAAGCATCTCAACCATGTCACACGGCAGCGTTCAGCTCTCCATCTCACAAACATTTGAGAGAAAGCGTAAATTCCCACCTAGCCACCCTCGATCCCTGGCCCTGAATGCCAGCATTTCTAAACTACTGTCCTATGAAATGCTGTCATTTAGGCTGGTGGACACAGACAGCTTCAAACAGCTCATGTCGCTTGCTGTCCCACAGTATGTTGTTCCCAGCCGACACTACTTCTCCAAGAGAGCCGTGCCTTCCCTGCACAACCAAGTATCCGATAAAATCAAGTGTGCACTGCGCAACGCCATCTGTAGCAAGGTCCACCTAACCACAGATACGTGAACCAGTAAGCACGGCCAGGGATGCTATATCTCCCTAACTGCACACTGGGTAAATGTAGTGGCAGCTGGGCCCCAGGCGGAGAGCTGTTTGGCGCACGTCCTTCCGCCGCCAAGGATCGCAGGGCAACATTCTTTGCCTCCTGTTGCCACCTCCTCCTTCTCGGCTTCCTCCTCCTCTTCTTCCACCTGCTCATCCAGTCAGCCACACACCTTCACCACCAACTTCAGCACAGCCCGGGGTAAACGTCAGCAGGCCATTCTGAAACTCATATGTTTGGGGGACAGGCCCCACACCGCACAGGAGTTGTGGCGTGGTATAGAACAACAGACCGACGAGTGGTTGCTGCCGGTGAGCCTCAAGCCCGGCCTGGTGGTGTGCGATAATGGGCGAAATCTCGTTGCAGCTCTGGGACTAGCCGGTTTGACGCACATCCCTTGCCTGGCGCATGTGCTGAATTTGGTGGTGCAGAAGTTCATTCACAACTACCCCGACATGTCAGAGCTGCTGCATAAAGTGCGGGCCGTCTGTTCGCGCTTCCGGCGTTCACATCCTGCCGCTGCTCACCTGTCTGCGCTACAGCGTAACTTCGGCTTCCCGCTCACCGCCTCATATGCGACGTGCCCACCAGGTGGAACTCCACCTTGCACATGCTGGACAGACTGTGCGAGCAGCAGCAGGCCATAGTGGAGTTTCAGCTGCAGCACGCACGGGTCAGTTGCACTGCGGAACAGCACCACTTCACCACCAATGACTGGGCCTCCATGCGAGACCTGTGTGCCCTGTTGCGCTGTTTCGAGTACTCCACCAACATGGCCAGTGGCGATGACGCCGTTATCAGCGTTACAATACCACTTCTATGTCTCCTTGAGAAAACACTTAGGGCGATGATGGAAGAGGAGGTGGCCCAGGAGGAGGAGGAGGAGGAGGAGAAGAGGGGTCATTTTTAGCACTTTCAGGCCAGTCTCTTCGAAGTGACTCAGAGGGAGGTTTTTTTGCAACAGCAGAGGCCAGGTACAAATGTGGCCAGCCAGGGCCCACTACTGGACGACGAGGAGGACGAGGATGAGGAGGAGGTGGAGGAGGATGAGGATGAAGCATGGTCACAGCGGGGTGGCACCCAACGCAGCTCGGGCCCATCACTGGTGCGTGGCTGGAGGGAAACACAGGACGATGACGATACGCCTCCCACAGAGGACAGCTTGTCCTTACCCCTGGGCAGCCTGGCACACATGAGCGACTACATGCTGCAGTGCCTGCGCAACGACAGCAGAGTTGCCCACATTTTAACAGGTGCGGACTACTGGGTTGCCACCCTGCTGGATCCACGGTACAAAGACAATGTGCCTACCTTACTTCCTGCACTGGAGCGTGATAGGAAGATGCGCGAGTACAAGCGCACGTTGGTAGACGCGCTACTGAAAGCATTCCCAAATGTGACAGGGGAACAAGTGGAAACCCAAGGCCAAGGCAGAGGAGGAGCAAGAGGTCGCCAAGGCAGCTGCGTCACGGCCAGCTCCTCTGAGGGCAGGGTTAGCATGGCAGAGATGTGGAAAAGTTTTGTCAACACGCCACAGCTAACTGCACCACCACCTGATACGCAACGTGTTAGCAGGAGGCAACATTTCACTAACATGGTGGAACAGTACGTGTGCACACCCCTCCACGTACTGACTGATGGTTCGGCCCCATTCAACTTCTGGGTCTCTAAATTGTCCACGTGGCCAGAGCTAGCCTTTTATGCCTTGGAGGTGCTGGCCTGCCCGGCGGCCAGCGTTTTGTCTGAACGTGTATTCAGCACGGCAGGGGGCGTCATTACAGACAAACGCAGCCGCCTGTCTACAGCCAATGTGGACAAGCTGACGTTCATAAAAATGAACCAGGCATGGATCCCACAGGACCTGTCCATCCCTTGTGCAGATTAGACATTAACTACCTCCCCTTAACCATATATTATTGTACTCCAGGGCACTTCCTCATTCAATTCTATTTTTATTTTCATTTTACCATTATATTGCGAGGCTACCCAAAGTTGAATGAACCTCTCCTCTGTCTGGGTGCCAGGGCCTAAATATATGCCAATGGACTGTTCCAATGTTGGGTGACGTGAAGCCTGATTCTCTGCTATGACATGCAGACTGATTCTCTGCTGACATGAAGCCAGATTCTCTGTTACGGGACCTCTCTCCTCTGCCTGGGTGCTGGGCCTAAATATATGCCAATGGACTGTTGCAGTGGTGGCTGACGTGAAGCCTGATTCTCTGCTATGACATGCAGACTGATTCTCTGCTGACATGAAGCCAGATTCTCTGTTACGGGACCTCTCTCCTCTGCCTGGGTGCTGGGCCTAAATATATGCCAATGGACTGTTGCAGTGGTGGCTGACTTGCAGCCTGATTCTCTGCTATGACATGCAGACTGATTCTCTGCTGACATGAAGCCAGATTGTCTGTTACGGGACCTCTCTCCTCTGCCTGGGTGCTGGGCCTAAATATATGCCAATGGACTGTTGCAGTGGTGGCTGACGTGAAGCCTGATTCTCTGCTATGACATGCAGACTGATTCTCTGCTGACATGAAGCCAGATTCTCTGTTACGGGACCTCTCTCCTCTGCCTGGGTGCTGGGCCTAAATATATGACAATGGACTGTTGCAGTGGTGGCTAACGTGAAGCCTGATTCTCTGCTATGACATGCAGACTGATTCTCTGCTGACATGAAGACAGATTCTCTGTTACGGGACCTCTCTCCTCTGCCTGGGTGCCGGGGCCTAAATATCTGAGAATGGACTGTTCCAGTGGTGGGTGACGCGAAGCCAGATTCTCTGCTATTGGACCTCTCTCCAATTGATATTGGTTAATTTTCATTTATTTTATTTTTATTTTTATTCATTTCCCTATCCACATTTGTTTGCAGGGGATTTACCTACATGTTGCTGCCTTTTGCAGCCCTCTAGCCCTTTCCTGGGCTGTTTTACAGCCTTTTTAGTGCCGAAAAGTTCGGGTCCCCATTGACTTCAATGGGGTTCGGGTTCGGGACAAAGTTCGGATCGGGTTCGGATCCCGAACCCGAACATTTCCGGGAAGTTCGGCCGAACTTCTCGAACCCGAACATCCAGGTGTCCGCTCAACTCTAATCACAAGTCTCATGCTGAATGATAAATTTGGTGCAAGGTTAGACACTTTTTTCTAATTTTATACCAATTATGGGTTGGCTTAGTTTGAGACAGAATTTTATGTCAAATTGAGGGGAAATTTTGGCACTAAATGTAGCATATTAGGTCAAGCTCAATTTTCTGGGAAGGGACACCCCTTTTCAGATAAGATACACACCCTTGCTGGGCTAAGCACAGATATTTTCTCTAAGCCTAGATGCACCATGTTTTGGAACAATTTACACTAGAGTCTAGGGCACTGACATGTAAATATGGACCAACGAGTCATCTCCTGTCTATTGTGTCTATGCTTTATGTGGCTGCTATAATGCATATCTCTAAATGCTGTTAACAGCAGCTCAGGCAAGATGCCCGCCCAATAATCATGTACAGGAAATACAATAACAAATCTACAATCGGAACATAAAAACAGATTAAAAAGGAAAAGTTCCTATGTGTCATGTGCATTACTAAACAATAAAAATCTGCTTGAAATATTAAAAGAAATGTGTCATCAAAAAATGACCTATTACTTAACCCTTAGAGGACCGGGCAATTTTCTGTTTTAGTAGTAGTTCCGGGTGATGACCTGAGCCGGACCTAGATTTTAAGCCTTTTTCACTATAAAAGAGACACTTCGGGGGGGGGGAGGTCTGATTACCACTGAAGAAGGGGATATCTCAGCCCCGAAACGCGTCTGGTCGGACCCCCCATCAACCAAAGGAGTAGTGCACTACCCATAAGGATAAAGACTTTTATTCAGCGTCCATGGAAAAACCCACGTAGAAAACTACACCTAATTGGATCCGAAGCCAAACCGGCGGACCCATGTGTATAAGTCTACGTCAGGGTAAGATTCTTTGGAGGAAAAGATAACGCAAGTATACTAGATCTGCGCAGGACGGCTGGAGCCGCATCAAGAGGGTAAGACCATTCCGACCTACAGGTCATTATACCCATAATCTAACAGGACACTACTGTTTCAGCACACATACAGCGGGACGCCGCTGTTCGCTCAACTTCTCTTTGCTTTCACTGTATGCGCTACTAGGCAGTACAAAGCCGCCTATGAGACACGGAGTCCACTACCTTTTACGATAACTCCCAAGGAACTCTCCCAGACCAGTGCTAGCTATTCTCCGCAATTAGGCTATACGTATGCCACATTAATGACTGCTATCGAGCTCCATTTTTAAATCACCACAAATGATTTGGTATTTCAAGTGACCTAAGTCTTTTATGTGTTTTAAGTTATATGAGTCAGTATTTTAGTGTCATCTATTATCTAGGATTTTATATAATAGTGCTCACCATCTATTGAAAATTTTATGATCATTATTTGTCCGAATATACAAATGTCAGTCTGAATATTATCTCTACTATTGTCTGTCTAAATTACTTTTAACCATTTTAACTATTAAAAACAGTGGCCAAATATCTGGAGGTGTGCCCAGTCTCTTTTTAATATATACGATTTTCACTTTTTGAGTAGTGGGGTGTTACTACTCGACTGTGGGCACCCCGTATGGTGGTCATTCAGACCTGTGCGTCTTAAACTATTTTGTATTTATCGTAATTTTCTGTTTTTGTTTTTCACTCCCTGCCTTCCCAGAGCACTAAAGGACAGAGAAGTGGCAGAGACCTTGGGCGCAATGAAACTGTGCCTGCTGCCAGTGCAACAGAAAAAAAAAAAACATCCACCGTACCCAGCTTCATGTCCAACTTAGCTGAGCGCCGCAGGACAACACTGTCCAACTTGGACCAGTGCGAACAGTTGGTCGGTTGGATTGCTGAAGATAATGCTTACAGTCGGTTAAGCACCACCCTCTCTTCCACTAAGTCCAGTCTCTGTAGCCAAGAGTCTGGTCAACGAATCCTCACCCTGATCATCCTTCCTCCCACCATAGAGAGGCTTGCCAAACAAGTGATCCCACACTTGGATATTCCGAGGATCTCTTTCCAGCTCCACTATTGCATTTGGCCCTCGCGCCCAGCTCACTTGAAGAAGGACCTGAGAGATATTGTGCCCTGATTACCAACATCTTGAACCTTCACAGTCTCAAGAAGATGACGGTGGTGAACGTCAATCATTCGTTCACGAGGTGGATGATGAGACACAGTCGTCAATCACTGAGGTTGTGGTTAGGTCAAGTCAGCAGGATGAGCAGAGTGAGGAAGTGGAAGAGGAGGAGGTGGACGATGAGGTCACTAACCCAACATGGGGAGGTGAAAAGCCAAGCGAGGACAGCAGTACAGAGGGGGAGGATCTGCAGCACTGCAACAGGCTGGAAGAGGCAGTGGGGTTGCAAAAGGGAGAAGTCGAGCCCACACCAAACAGGCCTTTAACCATTACACCGAGCACCCCCATGCGTAAATCTACCTTGCCAAGGGGAAGGTGTTCCGCAGTATGGCGCTTTTTTTTTAGGAAAGTGCAGACGACAAAAGAGTGGTAGTTTACAACCTGTGTCGTACCAAAATGAACCGGGGCGTGAACACTAACAACCTCACCACCACCAGCATGATCCACCAGATGGCGTCCAAACACCCTAATAAGTGGGCCAAAATGCCTGGGTCCACAATATGGGTCTGTGGGTCACACCACTGTCTCCTCTTCCCCTGTGTTACGCACTGTTGGCCAATCCCCTGTCAAAGGCGTAGGCCCAGATGCCCCTCGCCCTGCACCTGGACCTTTGCATGAACCATCAGCAACAACATTCACTTCCCTGTCCCAGCGCAGCGTCCAAATGTCCATAACACAGTCATTTGAACGCAAGCACAAATACCCACTTAATGCGCAACTTTCAAAATTACTGGCCCTTGAAATGTTGCCATTTAGGCCTTCCGCAGCCTGATGTTGGCAGCCGTCCCTCGGTACTTAGTCCCCAGACACCACTATTTTTCACGGTGTGCTGTGCCCGCCTTACACCAGCATGGTTCCCAGAACATCACCCGTGCACTGACCAAGGCAGTTACTGGGGAAGTCCACTTAACCACGGACACATGGACTAGTGCTGGTGGCCAGGGATGCTACGTTTCCCTGACCGCACACTGGGTGAATGTTGTGGAGGCCCGGAGTGAGTCGTACCCTGGGATGGCACAGGTGCTACCCACGCCTAGGATTGCCACAGCAGCTGTGGCAGGGTATAAGGGACCAGACTGAGCTGTGGCTCTCAACACTCAACCTACAACCAGGCATGGTCTGGTTGTGTCTGAAAATGGCCATAACTTTGTGGCGGCTTTGGAGCTCGGCAACCTGACACACATCCCATGCCTAGCCTACGTCTTAAACTTAGTGGTTCAGCAATTTATCAAAACCTATCCCAATGTGCCAGAGCTACAAGTGAAGGCGCGCTGCGTGTGTGCCCATTTCCGCAAGTCGTCCACAGCTGTTGTGCGACATAAGCACGCACTGGAACTCTACATTGTACATGTTGGCCAGGCTTTGTGAGCAGCAGAGGGCTGTTGTGGAATACCAGCTGCAGCATGGTCGTCGCCTTTCGAGTCAACTGCCACTATTCACAAGCGAAAAGTGGGCATTGATGTCAGACCTCTGTGAGGTTTTAAAAAACTTTGATGAATCCACACAGATGGTTAGTGGCGATAATGCTATTATCAGCGTAACCATCTCATGCTGTGTCTACTCAAACGATCGATGCGCACAATTAAGGATGATGCTCTGAATGTGGCAGACGAGGAAATGGGGGAGGACATTACACAGGGTGATAGCCAGGCCACCCTTCAGTTCGTCTAAGCGCGAATTGGACCATGAAGAGTAGGAGGAGGAGTTGGAGACAGTTGCCTCTGCTACAGAGGGTAGTGACCATGAAACTTTAATTCCATCTGTTCAGCCTGGATGGGCAGAAGCGGAGGAGGTGGAGGAGGATAAGGAGATGGAGAGTCATCCTGATGTCGACATCGACGTCTTGCCTGTTGGTACTCTGGCACACATGGCTGACTTCATGTTAGGCTGCCTTTCCTGTGACCCTCGCGTTATATGCATTTTAGATAACACGGATTACTGGGTGTTCACCCTTTTCGAACCCCGCTACAAAGAGAACTTCTTATCCCTCGTTCCTGTGGTGGAGAGGACGAGTAAAAGGTACTTGTTGAGAGATTGCTCCAAAAATTTTCATCTGACGACGCGGCTGGCAGAGTCCGTACTTCCTTAGGCAACCGAGGAAGGGAGACAAGGGGAACACACAGCAGTTCTAAAAAAGGCAGGGCAACACTCTCCAAGGCATGACACACTTTTATGACACCCCGCCAGCAACCTTACCCTGATGTGCAGCCTAGTGGTACAAGGAGGGAAAAGTTTTGGAAGATGGTGAAGGAATACATAGCATGCCTTACAACTACTGGGTGTCCAAGCTGGATACGTGGCACAAACTTGTGCTCTATGCCTTGGAAGTGCTGGCCTGCCCTGCTGCCATCATTTTGTCTGAGCGTGTATTTAGTGCTGCTGGTGGCATTATAACAGATAAGCGTATCCGCTTGTCCACTAGCAATGCTGACAGGTTGACTCTGGATTGCCCCTGACTTCTCAACTCCATCAGAGGAAAGGTGAGCTGATGATGAACATAAAGGCAATTTCAATTTATCATTTATAATGTACTCAATCTACTGTAGTGTATTCCCATGCACCTTTTCCACCACAAAAAAAAGAGTATATGGTTGAATCTTGTTTTCTCCTCCTCATCCAGATTGTATATATTCCCTCCACTCTAATTTTTTTATAGGGTCAGCTCAACTGCAGGCCCTCAACTCAAATTTTTTATAGGGTCAGCTCAACTGCAGGCCCTCAACTCAAATTTTTTATAGGATCAGCTCAACTGCAGGCCGTCAACTCAAATTTTTTTATAGGGTCAGCTGAACAGCATGCACTCGCATATAATGTTTTAGAGCAGTCAGCTGTACAGCATGCATTCGCATATAATGTTTTAGAGCGTCAGCTGAACAGCATGCACTCGCATATAATGTTTTAGAGCGTCAGCTGTACAGCATGCATTCGCATATAATGTTTTACAGCGTCAGCTGAACAGCATGCAATCGCATATAATGTTTTTTTTTGAGCATCATTTGAACAGCATGCACTCACATATAATGTTTTACACTAATGCCTCTTGTACAGCATGCAGTATGGGGGCTGTACACTTTAATATAGCGCTGGTAAGCAAGTTAGATCAAAGCATAGCATTGTGGATGTGCGATCCAGTTCTGTTTCTCTCCCCTATGTATATTATTGGTCTATTTTTTTCTTTACTGGTATCAGCACTCCTCCCATTCGGCAAAGGTGGTTTTAATCACACAAGTCTGCATATAGTGGTCATTGACCTGTAGCGCCTGATAGCAATGGACATATTGTGTTAGACAACTGTTCACATGGTGCAGTACTGCGTGGTGGCCTTTGTTTTTGTGGTGCTGTTCTGGTGGGTTGGTGGGACCCAGTGCCATGGGTGGCATTGTCAGACAGCATGGTTGCTGTTTTGACTCCTGGGTCCCGCCGCCTACCAGGGCAGTGCCGCTTTGTCACCGCACTGCGCTGCGCCTTTATGTCAGAGTAGGTCCCACTCAAAGAGACGACCTTGGTGTGGTGAGTGGGCTTATGCCTTTTGATCAAAATGTACACTAATGCCTCTTGTACAGCATGCAGTATGGGGGGCTGTACACTTTAATATAGCGCTGGTAAGCAAGTTAGATCAAAGCATAGCATTGTGGATGTGCGATCCAGTTCTGTTTCTCTCCCCCATGTATAATGTTTTAGAGAATCAGCTCACCTGGAAGCACATGCATATCATGTTTTAAAGGTTCAGCTGAACAGCATGCACTTGAAAATAAAGTTTTAGAGCGTCAGCTGTATAGCATGCACTCGCATATAATGTTTTAAAGCGTCAGCTCGCCTGCAGGCACTCTCCCCTAATGTTTTAGAGGGTCAGCTCAGCAGCAGGCCCTCGCCCCTCATGTTAAGGATGGTCAGATCAGCAAGCCCTTGCTCCAAATGTTTTTGAGGGTCACCAGCAGGCCATCAATCATCATTTTTTAAGTGTGTGTATGATGCCCTCCTTTATGTGTAACAAAGGGTGTTTTTGGAGTGCCGGTTCCTTGTAATTTTTGGCAGCCCTTTTTTGGGAGGGTTTTGTGCGTATTTTTGTCAGTCTGTGAAAGTGGCGTACAACTCGGACAACATGGTTCCCAGCAGTGACCTGGAAGTCCAAGATGCACCCAGACATCGTGCCCATGCTGTTCCCGATCCATTTCATTGGTTTCTGTCACTTTCTGACCTTTTCCAATGGACCAGGCACCCTCCCCTTTTCAGAGCAGGGGGTGCCTGGTTGTCTCCTATTGACTCCCATTATACTCGGGTGCTCGGTCGAGCACACAAATATAGCAATGTGTTTGGGCCGAAGTCCCTAACACCCGAATACTTTGGTGCTCAATCATCACTAGTCTCTGCTGTTTAAAACAGCAGAAACCTGGAGCCTATGGCTCTCACTGTACTCATGAGCAGAAACCATATTTGAAGTGGTGACAACTTCTGTGGAACATGTATGGCAAATATCGTTCAATATATGTTTTAAGACTTTTAGGTGATGTAAATTATAATATATCTTGTCAAAATCTTTATTTAAAAAAATCCATAGATTGTGCCACTAAGCCTAATAATATGCATCACTTCTTGGTCTGTAGAAATCACTTCACTGCTGTTATGTGCTTATCAATACAGGCATGATTAGAATGACAGAAATCCCCTCTATATATAGATAATACATACTTTGTCATTCATAATAGGTGATTCTCAATGATTATCTACTCCCTCCTCCAATAGAAGTCAATAAGTCAGCTACTCTCCATTTTATCTATGACCCATGGTGGTTGTTACCAAAGGTTTTTCAGCCACAATTACTTGGTCTGCCTGGTTGCCAGATCAGAGCATTTATGACACCAGCTGGACCACCAGCTTTGGCAACCTACAAGTGGTTAGGACCTACAGGCCCAGATGCAACATCTGTGAGAAAATGTGCTGCAGGATACCATACAGAACCTGTATGCCTCCATGCCCAACCATATCTCATCCTGTATCCAGGCTAGAGCTCATATCTCATTCTTTATCCAGGCTAGTAGCAACAGGTTTCCAGAGCCTTTTCAGCTGATCAAAAGATCCTCTCTACTGGTGGTCTCTCTGGGTGATCTGGAGCCTTTTCTCTGTGTGTTTGTGCACTCACATAACACTGCTTCAAATACCTCCTAACAACTAGATCAGAACCTAGATGGTGGGAAATTTGTTGAAACTACCATACTGCTTCTCTCAGTCCAATGATGCACCCCCTCTCAAAGTCTGTAAACTGTCAAAGTGTCTTCGAGTGATTTGTAGAGGCATGCCGAGTTTTGCAGCAATCTGACATCTCTATCTGGGTGTGTTAATGAGTGTACATGGTCTGTGATATTTGGGGCACTGATGCAGCAGCCTGCAGGAGAGGTTTGAGATGGAGAGAACTGGAGTAGTAGCAGTGGTGAGGATGGAGGGGATAGTACTTCTGGCGGTTATCTTGCTCCAACACTCCCTGGTCCATGCACACAGTAAAGAGAGGACACATTCTTTCCTCTCCTCGGGGCACACTGTGATTTTGGTGCCATTGGTGTTAGTAGTGCATGGTGGAGTAAAAGACGTGAGATTTTAACACAACTAGGTCAACCTAGGTCAACAGTTCTTTACAGAAAACGTTGCAGATTACATACTTGCAGAAGTTGGCACAGTTCCGAAACAGTACTGACCAGTTCCTCAGGTTGTGTACTTTATGTCTCTCTCTCAGATAGGTGTCCACAATGCCCAGCTGCAAGGTGTAGACCTTCAACAGATAAGAAATCTCTCTCTTGGGTATGGCTGGGAGCCATAAGCTTCTAGCCTAACCAAATGCTGTGAAGTTGAAAGCCTTACTGTCTTGTATCATGCACTGCCCCTTGTAATGGCTGCTTAACCCTCCAGAATAAAACACTCTTCTTTCCTTTAGGGGTTGTCACCTAGGCCCATCACCTCTTTTTCCTGTTTGCTGACTGCTCTATGCTCACAGTGATGCTCTGTTTCTGTCTGCTTCTTTCTAATTTTTCACTCCAACTACTAACTAAAAAGAGCAGCAGTCCCTTTAGAGGGGTGGGGTGAGCATCCCCACCTAACAACTATTGCTTAAGGTGGTTGTTACCCAGCCATCAGGGTGGAACACATTCAAAACAATAAAAATACATAATCACACAGTTTAACCCAGTTAAACAGTGCATTACTGGCTCACTGCACTGTTACAGATTCTGTGTCAGGAAGTATCAGCTATCAGTACTCTGCATAATTGAGTAGAGCTAGAGAACAGAAATTCATCTTCTAAAACATCGGCCCTGTATCATCCTTAGCTCTGCTACATTACCAACTTCACAACCACTTTAGTAATGCTTCACCAACAACTCTGCAACCACTTGAACTACTGTATGCTTCAATACCAGCTCAGTAATTGTTGCAGATTCTGCTACATCACCAACTCTGCAGCCACTTCAACTCAACTTCACCATAAACTCTGCAACAGCTTTGGAGCTCCTACTATTACACCATAATCTCTACAAGTTAAGGTCTTTGCTGAATCTATGGTCCTGCTGCCCTATTGGCTGTACAGGATCATCAACCTTGCTTCCCTACCAATTCTACTGTATTTGTCCTCCTGCCTGCTTCATCGGTGCCACTTTTCAATGCTGCATAGATCTGTTCCTCTGGACAAGAGGAGTAGTGGATCCACTACTCCAGATGAAAGTATAACACACCTCCAGACGGGTCTAGAAGTGGTTTCTCCTCTGTCCCTATTGAGAAACACATAGAGCTTGGGGCTTTTTAAAAGTTTGCTATGGGGCCCGGCATTTTTTGTTACAATGTAGTCACACTATATACAGTATAATACATATTGCTCATTACTAGGGCACCCTCTTCTCAGCAAAATACGAGTCCTCTGTTGGTCATCCAGTGTTCCTATCGAGCTGTAAAAGGTCCATTCATCATCACATCTTCAATGTGTTGCTGTTGTTTTTGCAGGGTTTTTGCTAGGTCCCCAATAAATGAGGGGACTTTTGTAGTTGTCTGTGGAGTTCAAATTCTTTAGTATTACTGGGTGTTATATCTCCCTGCTGACATGGATAGACCCTTGTCACCAGAGGGAGAGACAAAGATGAGACAGATACCAGGAATATGCAATGGAGCCTCTCCCCAGATGTGGCCCTTGGGGTGCTTTTTATTTACCATAAAGCCTTGAAGAACAGCCCCTTACATACAGTACTTAGGATCAAAGTGACCAATAAGATATACAGTAGCTGAAAATGTGCTTATATGGACATTACATTTTTACTAGATTATTACACATAAATCAAATAAAGCAAATATATATATATATATATATATATATATATATTGTATTTGTCTCAAAAATTCTGCTGACTTCATCGGTTCCTCTTTCTTTGTAAAAAAAATATGTTTTTGTGACTCATATACAAAGGTTAGCAGACAAACATACATTTTTAAATATAAAGTCATAAAAATGGAGTATGGTTAATACTTAATGGGAACGTGTCACCAAAAATTGTATCTGTCTGTTAAAACCAGATAGTGACACATCTCCTTTTTTTCCAATCTCTTCTTATTTTCTGATTGCAGGTTTTTATATTCGACTCTCTGAACATGATTATGGGGGTGGCCATCTTGCCTGAGTTCTTCTTAACAGCATTTATAAATCATTAAGAAAATTGCTTTCCAACACATGGGCCATATTCATAATGGTCAGGAGGAGACCTCATTGACCTCTATGGGAGAGTTTTCTCGGCATTCCCTGTGACCTGTGCAAAGGTCATTGTACAAGGAAATGATAGATAAGCTTTGAAAATCACCTATTGTTAATGTCTTATCTATACACAGAGGTGATATCACTACAGGCAGGATTAGAATGACATTTGAGCAGGTAACTGCAGTAAAGTGATCTGTACAGACCAAGAAGAGGTGCCTATTATTAGACATAGTAGCCAGTGCGAAAACTGTAGGATTTTGTGTTTTTTTTTTAAATATAGATATTGACATGGAAAATTAAAAACATAATCAGAAATATGTTAAACATAAAAACCTGATTTAAAAAAGTCATTTTCTGATCATACATTCCCTTTAAAGGCTATGGATACCTTTGGGGGCATTTTTTTAAAAATTATTATTGCATTGTACTAATTTTGAGCTTAATTAAAAATTTGGAGCCCCCATTTATGTGCAGCCTTGAGATTCTCTAGGCTCTGAATTTCTACTTTGCTCCACCAGGCAGCTCAGTTGACAGCTCCTTATCTCTGATCTTACCGCCTAAACACTCATTATAGCTCCGTTCTTGTCTTACTGATAAGAATGAGGCTTTAATAAGTGTTTATGATCTTTTAGTAATTTAAGGTTTATTAGCTGGCAAGCACAAAGTGAAAGTTAAAGTACTATTCCCACAGATAGACAGTTAACCCTTTGTGGCAATGGCTCAATATTTTCATAAAGACCAATTGAAGAAATTATTTTTAGTCCAAAATGAGTAAAATGCAATCATAAAAAAATAAATGAATAAATTGCCCCCAAAGGTGTACATAGCCTTTCCAAAATTCATGTTCAGTAACTACTTAATAGTTTTCACACTGTGATGGGTGGTTAGTTGAGTATGGGTTTCAGAGGGGAAATTCTGGCCCATTACTACCCTTAATATTGTCTGTCTGCCAATAAGAAAGTATTGTTGATGGGTAGTAGTGATAAACGAACATCGGAAGAGACAGTTTGCGATCAAATGTTCGGAAACCGCAATATTGCAGCGGGCCCGATTCACTTTAATTGCAGCCACCAAATACTTAGTAGAAGTGTACAAATAGTCCCACAACATGAACAGTGACATACAAGGGGGGGGGGGGGGGGTCATTGGCAAAAATTCCAACAAAAAATATGTATCCTAATCAGGGGGCATTTTTATGCGTCTTAAAAGGAAATTAGAGCCTAGATACATTTTATTTTAGGCCATGGGAATACGGGCCTTAACAATTAGGCATTCACCTGACAAAAAATAAATTGTGATTATGTGGCTCGAGGTATATTATGCGGTCAGTGGATACAAATTTTACTGTAGACTACTGGACTACAGGCCCCAAAAATTAGGCATTCACCAGACAGAAAAGATCAAGTGATTATGTAGCCGGAGATATCATACACGGTAAATGGATGTCAATTTTACTGCAGCCCAGTACAAAAACAGGACAAATACATATGTTTAAAAAATATATATATAAAATTGGATTAAAAACATGGCTAAAGAAATCACCCCTCTTGAAAAAAAACCCCTAATGATAATAGTTGAAATTCACGTGGTTGCACTTGTAAAGAAACCGCAGCACTCTCCAGTCTTAAATTTCCAAGGATTTATTCACCAACACAATGCGACGTTTCGACCTGTGTGGTCTTTTTCAAGTAACTAACAATGTGAACAAAACCGAATACATATACCCTCTCAAAAAGGTCACATGACCCAATAAAGTATGCTAATAAACAATTACATATTCAAAATTCGCACCACCCCTTTCTGTGTTTCCCTTCTATGGGGACTATTAATCACCTAGTGCCAAACATAATATTACATAGTTCATTAAGAACGTACTTACTGCATTACTTGACGTAGACCTAGGGAACACATCACTAAGGAGACCATGCACTTTAGGATATCCAACGGAGTTACATCTTCCATTCGGGGTTCTTCTGTACTTAGTGCACATGCGCGCAATTATCCATGATGTGTGACGCTAACTCCGGGCGCCTGCAGAGGGCACATCCACTAGATACGTACCATGGGAACCGGACGCCTCGTATCCCCGCCATTCCATGTTTACTCTACGCAATGGGGTCCAATGTGGCCCCAACGTACGCAAATATCTATATGAGTAGATTTAAGGAGTGTTTTGTATACCCATCCAGCCACTTTAGCTCAGTGAAGGGCTAGATGAGGTTTATAGACAACATATTTTTTATCTGGACAGGAACTTTGGAAGACCTAATTGAGCTCCAAAGACACATTAACTCAATCCATGTAGAACTACAATTCACAGCAGTGTACTCACAGATAAGTCTGCAGTTTTTGGATACGACAGTGCAATGTGTAGAGGGGATGTTGCGGACAGATCTGTTTGTAAAACCCACATGCTACTGTTTAAAAGTGACCGCCCTAAATTCATGAAAGAATCATTACCCTGCAGTCAATTACTCAGGATGAAACGTATAGTAACAGACACGGAGATGTGTAATAGATTCTATGATAGAGGTTACCCAAGAGCTTTGGTACAGAGGCACAGACAGAGAGTTAATGAGCTGAGAAGAGAAGAACTACTAAAGAGTAAAAAACAATGAGAGGAGAACCAGAGGGTCCCATTTGTCTCAACTTATACAGCATGTAGCAAGCAAATAGCACACATCCTCAAAAGCAACTGGCACATACTTGCACAATTATTTGCAGACATCAAAATGTAGGTGATAGGTTACTACATGCAGATACTAAACAGCTCTCTCTGCCTAAGGTCCAAAGTAAGGGGTACTTCCACTGCCTGGGATGTTGTATCTGTAATGGAATACTAAAGGGGAGCTCCTTTACACATCCCCGGACAGGGAAAATATACCAAATCAAGAATTATTACACGTGTAGATCAGAATTTGTGATTTATGTGCTTCAATGTCTATGTGGACTTTTTAATGTGGGAGGAACAACCCAGGAATTTAGAAACAGACTGAATCAGCACCGTTACCACATACGGAAATTACTCTCAGGAGAAAGAGAGATTGACACTTCTAGGACTGAATTACCTGTACTAGAGCATTTCTTGAAACTCAAACATAATATCTCACAACTCCGGTTCCTTGTGATTGATAGAGTACCTCCGAAAAGGAGAGGAGGCGACAATGAAAAATTGTTATAAAGGTTGGAGTTGAGGTGGATTTTCGAGCTACAGACGCTCAAGCCCAAAGGCCTCAACAAGGAGTTCAAGATCGGTCCACTCTACTGAACTGTGCGGGTTCTTGTCCTCACCTCACTTGTTTATGAATACTGTACCTCATCCATGGATTGGATGTATTTTAATTATGTTTTGTACCCAACCGATTAGGCTGTGATGAATTACTAATGATATATTACTTACAGTATTTTTATATTTTACAGAAATCTGCGTTACTGATGGGACCTGGGGACATGTATTGAGAAGAGACCTAGAAACAAGAAGATTATATGGTAGCTATTTGTAGCATTTAATTGAATAATATCAAAAAAGAACAGTATTTTCCCCTGTTTTCCGTTGTGCTGATTTTGTTTTTTTCTTGAAATTCACGTGGTGTCACTGGTGTGGAATTCCTCTGAGGCCGCAACAATTATTCATTCAGCATACAAAAAAGAACAAGTAAGTAGGTGGCTGGAAGTAGATTACACGGTCATTGGATACCAATTTTCCAGCAGGCCAGTCTACTACAGGCCCCAAAAATTATGCATTCAGCGTACATAAAATAACAAGTAAGTGGCTGAAGGTCTATTGGATGGTCAATGGATATCAATCAAAGGCCAGTACAAATATAGGTCAAATACATATGCTTAAAATAACAAAAACTATAAAATTGGATTAAAAACGTGGCTAACGAAATCCACCCTCTTGAAAAAAACACTAATGTTAATAGTTGAAACATGTGGTTGTCACAGGTGTTGAATTCCTCAGAGGCCCAAAACATTAGGCATTCAACGGACAGAAAAGGCCTTTTATGCCGCTGTATTTACCTAAGACAGGGACCAATATTTGTTCTGGGTGGTGGCGGATATTTGTGGGCTGGCATGAGGAAATTCAATTAAACGTGATCATCACCGGTGTTGAATTCCTCCAAGATCCATGCCTCATTCATTTTTAGAAATGTGAGGTAGTCCACACTGTCGTGAGCTGGACGAGTGCGCTTATCGGTCACGATATCCCCTGCTGTGATGAACGTCCTTTTGGACAGGACACTGGAAGATGGGCAAGCCAAGAGTTCCATGGTAAATTGTGCCAGCTCTGGCCACAGGTCAAGCCTGCACACCTGGTAGTCCAGGGGATGCTCGCTTTTCAGAGCATCCACATCGGCCGTTAAACCAATGTAGTCGGACACCTGTCGGTCTAGGCGTTCCATGAGGCTGGATCTGGAGTGCGGCTGTCGATGGGTTGGATGCAAGAATGATCTCATATCCGAAGCGACCAACACATCTTCAAACCACCCTCTTCTTGCATGCACTGTTGGATTGGTACCCGCAACTGTTTCTCTGTGAGTGGAAATTCCTCTGCCAGCGCCCACAAAAGCAGAATGCAGCATTTCTCAAAGCAAGGCCTGGAAGTGCTGCATTCTGACAGCCCTCTGTGATGCTGGTAACATGTCCGCCATTTTTTTTTTATACTGGGGGTCTAAGTACGTTGCCACCCAGTACTGGTCCTTGCCCTTTATGCTTTTTATACGGGGGTCCCTCTTCAAACACTGGAGCATGAAGGCCCCCATTTGCACTATACTAAAAGCGGTGGAGTGGCCTGGTTCCTGCTCATTGTCCAGGATAATGTCATCCTCAGTCTCCTCCCCCAGCCACAGACAACAGTAGGCATCCCAGAAATGTTTAAAGCATGCTCTTCTTGCTCCTCCTCCGCCCCGGCACATCCTCCTCTGACTTCCTCATCTTCTTGCTCCTCTACGGCTTGATCAATGATACGACGCAATGCACGCACCAGAATGAAGGCGTAATGTATGATGTGACTGATGGCGCCCTGGCTTTGACTGACTAGTTTGGTGATATTATCAAATGGCCGCAGAAGTCTGCATGCGTCGCGCATGAGCAGCCACCGGCGCAGTGAAAAAAAACCAAGCTGCACAGAACCTGTCCTGCCGCAGAGTTCGTACAGGTAGTCGTTAACTGCACGTTTCTGCTGGAGAAGCCTATACAAGGTGGAGTTCCAGCATGTCGGGCATTTACAAATCAGATGTCTGATGGGCAGGGGGTGTCGCCACTGAACATCAGCAAGTTGAGCCATGGCCGTGTAAGATCTTAAATGGCCAGAGATTTTCCTGGCCTGACGCAAGACGTCCTGGACCCCGGGGTATTTGGCAACGAATCACGGCGTGACTAAGTTCAGGACGTGTGTCATTTTGCCCTGTTTCAGTGTGCTCAGCAGATTGGCACCGTTGTCGCACACCACTTTACCAACTGTGAAATTGAGCGGGGTTAGCCACTGTGACCGCAAAGCTGAAAGGAGTGCAGGACCAGTGTGGCTCTTGGCTTCCAGGCAAAATAGCCGCAGCACAGTATGGCAACGTCTCACCTGGCACGTCAAATAGGTTTTGGGGAGCTTGGGAGGCGCAGCAGAAGAGGCGTTGGCAGTGGAAAAGGAGGAGTCAGTCGAGGAGGAGACGGAGAATGGAGTAGGAGGAGGAGAAGAAGAGGCAGGCCTGCATGCAATCCGTGGCGGTAACACCAAATCCACACGGGTGCCACGGGTTGCATTCTTGACTGCTGTCAGAAGGTTCACCCAGTAGGCAGTAAAAGTTATGTACCTTACCTGCCCGTGTTTGCTAGACCACATGTTTGTGGTCAGATGTATCTTGGCACCGACACTGTGTGCCAGAGATACATTCACTTGCCGCTGAATGTGGCAATATATCTCTGGGATGCCCTTCTGGGAGAAATATTTCCTTCGGGGTACCTTCAATTGCGGTGTGCCAATGGCCACAAATTTTCAAAAGGCCTCAGAGTCCACCAATATATGTGATAGTATTTTGCGGGCTAGCAGTTCCGACAAACTGGCGGTCAGCCGTTGCGCAAGAGGGTTATCCGGCGTCATCATCTTTTTTCGCTCGAACGTTTGGGCCACAGAAGCCTGCCTTTTGCCAGATGAACGCAATGAACGCACGGTGGAAGGTTGAGTGGAGGACAAATGGGAGGAAAGAGGATAAGGGGAAGGAGTAGAGGCAGAATGTGAAGCACCAGGAGTGTGTCTTTGTGGGTTCTGACCGTGTTGCTCCCACTGGGCTCGGTGATGGGAGGCCAGGTGCCTTCTAAAGGCGGTCGTCCCTAGGTGAGTTTTGGGCTTACCGCGACTTATGCGTTGACAGCACAGGCTGCATATGGCAACACTATTGTGAGCAGCGGACATGTTAAAAAAAAGCCCACACTGCAGAGCCATGTGTCGGCGTCCTGGGAGCGCCAGATGTGACCGTGCATAGTAAATAGCTAATTCCAGATACATTAGCAGTCTGCTTTTTGCCTCCTGTGCACTGTAAGTTCTTCCTGCTTCTCCTCCCTATCTGCTGCTCCACCTCTCCTTCTGAACTACTCTTCCTCTCTTGTGGGCACCCATGTGACATCCATCGACACATTATCATCGTCCCCTTCACCACCACTGACATTAGCGATCTCGAAGTAGGCAGCAACAGCGGGGACCACCCATCCTTGGGCTGACCTGGGTACTGTCATCAGACTGCTGGGTGGCAACAGTGGATACCTCCACTTCCTGATCCGATGCCAAGAATGGCTGCACATCGGTAAGGTCTTGGAATGGATGGGAGAATAATTCCTCTGACTCGAGTGGAGGGGATATGGTGGTGGTGGTGGTGGTGCACACAGCAGAGAGTGAAGAGAGTGCAGATAGAGAGGATGAGGAGGGTGCAGAAGCGGAAGGCTGAGTGAGCCACTCAGCCAAGTCTGGTGCATCCTTTGACGTAATCACAGGCACCTTCTGCAACTTCCCTCTTAGGCTCCGGCCTGGTGCACCTGCCCGGCCCCTTCCACCCCTGCGGACTCGCCTGCCTCTTCCCCTGCCTGTCATTTTCAAAATGACCCTGTGACAAAACAAAAGTCCCTATAGAAGAGCAGTATTTGTGGAAGAAGGTATATATTACACCCCTACTTCAATCATTTTTTTGGGGGGGGGCAGCTGGTCTATCACACCAATAGACATTATTTATTCCAATGGCGTTTGTCACTATCTGTAGCTGATGTAATGCAGCTAAACCACAAACAAATGCTGCACTACCCAAATGCACTATATCGAAAGTATATAATTGGTATATAACACCCCTGCTTCAATCACTTTTTTGGGGGGGCAACTGGTATATCACACCAGTAGAAATAATTTGTTCCAATGTTATTTGTCACTATCTGTAGCTGAGGTAACACAGCTAAACCACAAACAAATGCTGTACTACCCAAATGCACTATATAGAAAGTATATAATTGGTATATAACACCCCTGCTTCAATCAATTTTTTTTTTGGGGGGGGCAACTGGTAAATCATACAAGTAGAAATTATTTGTTTCAATGGCGTTTGCCACTATCTGTAGCTGCGGTAATGCATCAAAACCGCAAACAAATGCTATATAGAAAGTATGTTATTGGTAAATAACACCCCGCTTCTATCAGTTTTTTTGGGGGGGGAACTGGTATATCACACCAGTAGAAATTATTTGTTCCAATAGCGTTTGTCCCTCTGTGTGGCTACAGTATTGCAGCAGAACCGCACACAACTGCTGAGCAATACAAATGCACCATATTATACTTTCTACGTTAGAAAGTATATTATAAGTATAATACACCCCTCAGTAAGTCACACCTATCGATAGCACACCTCTACCAGTTCTTAAAAGGACTTTTGTGGCCCTATTAGCTAGTGTTTGGTGTCCGTAACAGTCTGTCCCTGCTCCACACAGCATCCTCTCCCTACACTGGCAAAAGACTGAATGTAAAACGGCGTCCAGATCAGGTTTATTTATAAGGTAAGGGGTATGTCCATGTGCTGAAAAGTCTCAATTGGCTGTCCTGTACCACCTGATGGATGTTTCATGGGTCAGTAGACATCGCCATATGTTCGCCCGTTCAGCGAACCGCGAACTAGCAAAGTTTGCCGCGAAACGACCGCCGGGCGAAACGCAAGGCCATCTCTAATGGGTAGGTTTAGTTTGTAAGAGGGATGAGCGAATCATGTGGGAGAGCGGGGTGGCATCATCAAGCAAGGTCCTTTGGTAGATCATGTTCATTGAAGATAGAAGAATCTGCTGCAGATTCTTCTGTCTTAAGAATGCTTTTATTTTCCGATATAAGCATGTTATAACGGAAAATAATAAAATCAGCCGAACACCAAACCCGAACGTCAGTGAAAAAGTCCAGGTTTGGGTCCGAGTACCTGAACTCGCAAAGTTCGGTACGAACTTTGCAGTTTGGGTTCACTCATCTCTAGTTGGTAATTAGGGATGAGCGAACTCGAACTGTATAGTTCGGGTTCGTACCGAATTTTGGGGTGTCCGTGACACGGACCCGAACCCGGACATTTTCGTAAAAGTCCGGGTTCGGGTTCGGTGTTCGTCGCTTTCTTGGCGGTTTCATGACGCTTTCTTGGCGCTTTTTGAAAGGCTGCAAAGCAGCCAATCAACAAGCGTCATACTACTTGCCCCAAGAGGCAGTCACAGCCATGCCTACTATTGGCATGGCTGTGATTGGCCAGAGCACCATGTGACCCAGCCTCTATTTAAGCTGGAGTCACATAGCGCCGCCCGTCACTCCGCTCTGATTAGCGTAGGGAGAGGTTGCGGCTGCGACAGGGCGAGATTAGGCAGATTAACTCCTCCAAAGGACTTGATTAATCGATCGATCTGCAGCTGTGCATCATTGAGCTGCTGAAATTCAATTGCTCACTGTTTTTAGGCTGCCCAGACCGTTTGTCAGTCACTTTTTTCTGGGGTGATCGGCGGCCATTTTGGGTCTTGTGCAGTGCTGTGACCAAGTGCATCCAAGCTGCGACCAAGTGCATTTAACCCTCAATGGTGTGGTTGTTTTTTGGCTAAAGCCTACATAAGGGTGAAGCTGTCACACCAAGTGCATTTAACCAGCAATAGTCTGTTTATTTTTTGGCCATATACTACATCAGGGGCAAGCTGCGCCTGTCACCAAGTGCATTTAACCCTCAATGGTGTGGTTGTTTTTTGGCTAAAGCCTACATCAGGGTGAAGCTGTCACACCAAGTGCATTTAACCAGCAATAGTCTGTTAATTTTTTGGCCATATACTAAATCAGGGGCAAGCTGCGCCCGTCACCAAGTGCATTTAACCCTCAGTAGTGTGGTTGGTCAAGCTGTCACACCAAGTGCATTTAACCAGCAATAGTCTGTTCATTTTTTGGCCATATACTACATCAGGGGCAAGCTGCGCCCGTCACCAAGTGCATTTAACCCTCAGTAGTGTGGTTGGTCAAGCTGTCACACCAAGTGCATTTAACCAGCAATAGTCTGTTCATTTTTTGGCCATATACTACATCAGGGGCAAGCTGCGCCCGTCACCAAGTGCATTTAACCCTCAGTAGTGTGGTTGGTCAAGCTGTCACACCAAGTGCATTTAACCAGCAATAGTCTGTTCATTTTTTGGCCATATACTACATCAGGGGCAAGCTGCGCCTGTCACCAAGTGCATTTAACCCTCAATGGTGTGGTTGTTTTTTGGCTAAAGCCTACTTCAGGGTGAAGCTGTCACACCAAGTGCATTTAACCAGCAATAGTCTGTTCATTTTTTGGCCATATACTACATCAGGGGCAAGCTGCGCCCTTCAGCAAGTGCATTTAACCCTCAGTAGTGGGGTTGGTCAAGCTGTCACACCAAGTGCATTTAACCAGCAATAGTGTGGTTATTTTTTGGCCATATCCCAGTCTAATTCTGTCACTAAATCCATACCGGTCACCCAGCGCCTAAATACTAGGCCTCAAATTTATATCCCGCTAAATCTGTCGTTACCGCTGTACTGTTGTGGCTGGGCAAGTTATTTAGTGTCCGTTAAAGCACATTTTTTGTTCAGGGTTGAAATACAATTCCCAATTTAGCAATTTCATAATTTAGTGGTTTCTGCTATATCAGAGCCATTTGAAATCTATCCCTAAAAGGGTATATAATATTCAAGGTGCACATAGGGTCATACAGAATAACTTCACACACAAGCTACTGTGCATTTCCAAATCTAATTCTGTTAGTAAATCCATACCGGTCACCCAGCGCCTAAATACTAGGCCTCAAATTTATATCCCGCTAAATCTGTCGTTACCGCTGTCCTGTTGTGGATGGGCAAGTTATTTAGTGTCCGTCAAAGCACATTTTTTGTTCTGGGTTGAAATACAATTCCCAATTTAGCAATTTCATAATTTAGTGGTTTCTGCTATATCAGAGCTATTTGAAATCTATCCCTAAAAGGGTATATAATATTCAAGGTGCACATAGGGCCATTCAGAATAACTTCACACACACGCTACTGTGCATTTCCAAGTCTAATTCTGTTAGTAAATCCATACCGGTCACCCAGCGCCTAAATACTAGACCTCAAATTTATATCCCGCTAAATCTGTCATTACCGCTGTCCTGTTGTGGATGGGCAAGTTATTTAGTGTCCGTCAAAGCACATTTTTTGTTCTGGGTTGAAATACAATTCCCAATTTAGCAATTTCATAATTTAGTGGTTTCTGCTATATCAGAGCTATTTGAAATCTATCCCTAAAAGGGTATATAATATTCAAGGTGCACATAGGGTCATTCAGAATAACTTCACACACACGCTACTGTGCATTTCCAAGTCTAATTCTGTTAGTAAATCCATACCGGTCACACAGCGCCTAAATACTAGGCCTCAAATTTATATCACGCTAAATCTGTCGTTACCGCTGTCCTGTTGTGGATGAGCAAGTTATTTAGTGTCCGTCAAAGCACATTTTTTGTTCTGGGTTGAAATACAATTCCCAATTTAGCAATTTCATAATTTAGTGGTTTCTGCTATATCAGAGCTATTTGAAATCTATCCCTAAAAGGGTATATAATATTCAAGGTGCACATAGGGTCATTCAGAATAACTTCACACACACGCTACTGTGCATTTCCAAGTCTAATTCTGTTAGTAAATCCATACCAGTCACCCAGCGCCTAAATACTAGGCCTCAAATTTATATCCCGCTAAATCTGTCGTTACCGCTGTCCTGTTGTGGATGGGCAAGTTATTTAGTGTCCGTCAAAGCACATTCTTTGTTCTGGGTTGAAATACAATTCCCAATTTAGCAATTTCATAATTTAGTGGTTTCTGCTATATCAGAGCTATTTGAAATCTATCCCTAAAAGGGTATATAATATTTAAGGTGCACATAGGGTCATTAAGAATTACTTCACACACACGCTACTGTGCATTTCCAAGTCTAATTCTGTTAGTAAATCCATACCGGTCACCCAGCGCCTAAATACTAGGCCTCAAATTTATATCCCGCTAAATCTGTTGTTACCGCTGTCCTGTTGTGGATGGGCAAGTTATTTAGTGTCCGTCAAAGCACATTTTTTGTTCTGGGTTGAAATACAATTCCCAATTTAGCAATTTCATAATTTAGTGGTTTCTGCTATATCAGAGCTATTTGAAATCTATCCCTAAAAGGGTATATAATATTCAAGGTGCACATAGGGTCATTCAGAATAACTTCACACACACGCTACTGTGCATTTCCAAGTCTAATTCTGTTAGTAAATCCATACCGGTCACCCAGCGCCTAAATACTAGGCCTCAAATTTATATCCCGCTAAATCTGTCGTTACCGCTGTCCTGTTGTGGATGGGCAAGTTATTTAGTGTCCGTCAAAGCACATTTTTTGTTCTGGGTTGAAATACAATTCCCAATTTAGCAATTTCATAATTTAGTGGTTTCTGCTGTATCAGAGCTATTTGAAATCTATCCCTAAAAGGGTATATAATATTCAAGGTGCACATAGGGTCATTCAGAATAACTTCACACACACGCTACTGTGCATTTCCAAGTCTAATTCTGTCACTAAATCCATACCGGTCACCCAGCGCCTAAATACTAGGCCTGAAATTTATATTCAGCTGAACATCTAGTAAGGGACGCGGACGTGGACATGGTCGTGGTGGTGTTAGTGGACCCTCTGGTGCTGGGAGAGGACGTGGCCGTTCTGCCACATCCACACGTCCTAGTGTACCAACTACCTCAGGTCCCAGTAGCCGCAAGAATTTACAGCGATATATGGTGGGGCCCAATGCCGTTCTAAGGATGGTAAGGCCTGAGCAGGTACAGGCATTAGTCAATTGGGTGGCCGACAGTGGATCCAGCACGTTCACATTATCTCCCACCCAGTCTTCTGCAGAAAGCGCACAGATGGCGCCTGAAAACCAACCCCATCAGTCTGTCACATCACCCCCATGCATACCAGGGAAACTGTCTCAGCCTCAAGTTATGCAGCAGTCTCTTATGCTGTTTGAAGACTCTGCTGGCAGGGTTTCCCAAGGGCATCCACCTAGCCCTTCCCCAGCGGTGAAAGACATAGAATGCACTGACGCACAACCACTTATGTTTCCTGATGATGAGGACATGGGAATACCACCTCAGCATGTCTCTGATGATGACGAAACACAGGTGCCAACTGCTGCGTCTTTCTGCAGTGTGCAGACTAAACAGGAGGTCAGGGATCAAGACTGGGTGGAAGACGATGCAGGGGACGATGAGGTCCTAGACCCCACATGGAATGAAGGTCGTGCCACTGACTTTCACAGTTCGGAGGAAGAGGCAGTGGTGAGACCGAGCCAACAGCGTAGCAAAAGAGGGAGCAGTGGGCAAAAGCAGAACACCCGCCGCCAAGAGACTCCGCCTGCTACTGACCGCCGCCATCTGGGACCGAGCACCCCAAAGGCAGCTTCAAGGAGTTCCCTGGCATGGCACTTCTTCAAACAATGTGCTGACGACAAGACCCGAGTGGTTTGCACGCTGTGCCATCAGAGCCTGAAGCGAGGCATTAACGTTCTGAACCTGAGCACAACCTGCATGACCAGGCACCTGCATGCAAAGCATGAACTGCAGTGGAGTAAACACCTTAAAACCAAGGAAGTCACTCAGGCTCCCCCTGCTACCTCTTCTGCTGCTGCCGCCTCGGCCTCTTCCTCCGCCTCTGGAGGAACGTTGGCACCTGCCACCCAGCAAACAGGGGATGTACCACCAACACCACCACCTCCGTCACCAAGTGTCTCAACCATGTCACACGCCAGCGTTTAGCTCTCCATCTCACAAACATTTGAGAGAAAGCGTAAATTCCCACCTAGCCACCCTCGATCCCTGGCCCTGAATGCCAGCATTTCTAAACTACTGGCCTATGAAATGCTGTCATTTAGGCTGGTGGACACAGACAGCTTCAAACAGCTCATGTCGCTTGCTGTCCCACAGTATGTTGTTCCCATCCGCCACTACTTCTCCAAGAGAGCCGTGCCTTCCCTGCACAACCAAATATCCGATAAAATCAAGTGTGCACTGCGCAACGCCATCTGTAGCAAGGTCCACCTAACCACAGATACGTGGACCAGTAAGCACGGCCAGGGACGCTATATCTCCCTAACTGCACACTGGGTAAATGTAGTGGCAGCTGGGCCCCAGGCGGAGAGCTGTTTGGCGCACGTCCTTCCGCCGCCAAGGATCGCAAGGCAACATTCTTTGCCTCCTGTTGCCACCTCCTCCTTCTCGGCTTCCTCCTCCTCTTCTTCCACCTGCTCATCCAGTCAGCCACACACCTTCACCACCAACTTCAGCACAGCCCGGGGTAAACGTCAGCAGGCCATTCTGAAACTCATATGTTTGGGGGACAGGCCCCACACCGCACAGGAGTTGTGGCGGGGTATAGAACAACAGACCGACGAGTGGTTGCTGCCGGTAAGCCTCAAGCCCGGCCTGGTGGTGTGTGATAATGGGCGAATTCTCGTTGCAGCTCTGGGACTAGCCAATTTGACGCACATCCCTTGCTTGGCGCATGTGCTGAATTTGGTGGTGCAGAAGTTCATTCACAACTACCCCAACATGTCAGAGCTGCTGCATAAAGTGCGGGCCGTCTGTTTGCGCTTCCGGCGTTCACATCCTGCTGCTGCTCGCCTGTCTGCGCTACAGCGTAACTTCGGCCTTCCCGCTCACCGCCTCATATGCGATGTGCCCACCAGGTGGAACTCCACCTTGCACATGCTGGACAGACTGTGCGAGCAGCAGCAGGCCATAGTGGAGTTTCAGCTGCAGCACGCACGGGTCAGTCGCACTACAGAACAGCACCACTTCACCACCAATGACTGGGCCTCCATGCGAGACCTGTGTGCCCTGTTGCGCTGTTTCGAGTACTCCACCAACATGGCCAGTGGCGATGACGCTGTTATCAGCGTTACAATACCACTTCTATGTCTCCTTGAGAAAACACTTAGGGCGATGATGGAAGAGGAGGTGGCCCAGGAGGAGGAGGAGGAGGAGGAGGAAGAGGGGTCATTTTTAGCACTTTCAGGCCAGTCTCTTCGAAGTGACTCAGAGGGAGGTTTTTGGCAACAGCAGAGGCCAGGTACAAATTTGGCCAGCCAGGGCCCACTACTGGAGGACGAGGAGGACGAGGATGAGGAGGAGGTGGAGGAGGATGAGGATGAAGCATGGTCACAGCGGGGTGGCACCCAACGCAGCTCGGGTCCATCACTGGTGAGTGGCTGGGGGGAAAGGCAGGACGATGACGATACGCCTCCCACAGAGGACAGCTTGTCCTTACCCCTGGGCAGCCTGGCACACATGAGCGACTACATGCTGCAGTGCCTGCGCAACGACAGCAGAGTTGCCCACATGTGCGGACTACTGGGTTGCCACCCTGCTGGATCCACGCTACAAAGACAATGTGCCCACCTTACTTCCTGCACAGGAGCGTGACAGGAAGATGCACGAGTACAAGCGCACGTTGGTAGACGCGCTACTGAGAGCATTCCCAAATGTCACAGGGGAACAAGTGGAAGCCCAAGGCCAAGGCAGAGGAGGAGCAAGAGGTCGCCAAGGCAGCTGTGTCACGGCCAGCTCCTCTGAGGGCAGGGTTAGCATGGCAGAGATGTGGAAAACTTTTGTCAACACGCCACAGCTAACTGCACCACCACCTGATACGCAACGTGTTAGCAGGAGGCAACATTTCACTAACATGGTGGAACAGTACGTGTGCACACCCCTCCACGTACTGACTGATGGTTCGGCCCCATTCAACTTCTGGGTCTCTAAATTGTCCACGTGGCCAGAGCTAGCCTTTTATGCCTTGGAGGTGCTGGCCTGCCCGGCGGCCAGCGTTTTGTCTGAACGTGTATTTAGCACGGCAGGGGGCGTCATTACAGACAAACGCAGCCGCCTGTCTACAGCCAATGTGGACAAGCTGACGTTCATAAAAATGAACCAGGCATGGATCCCACAGGACCTGTCCGTCCCTTGTCCAGATTAGACATTAACTACCTCCCCTTAACCATATATTATTGGACTCCAGGGCACTTCCTCATTCAATCCTATTTTTATTTTCATTTTACCATTATATTGCGAGGCTACCCAAAGTTGAACCTCTCCTCTGTCTGGGTGCCAGGGCCTAAATATATGCCAATGGACTGTTCCAATGTTGGGTGACGTGAAGCCTGATTCTCTGCTATGACATGCAGACTAATTCTCTGCTGACATGAAGCCAGATCCTCTGTTACGGGACCTCTCTCCTCTGCCTGGGTGCTGGGCCTAAATATCTGACAATGGACTGTTGCAGTGGTGGCTGACGTGAAGCCTGATTCTCTGCTATGACATGCAGACTGATTCTCTGCTGACATGAAGCCAGATTGTCTGTTACGGGACCTCTCTCCTCTGCCTGGGTGCTGGGCCTAAATTTATGAAAATGGACTCTTACAGTGGTGGGTGACGTGAAGCCTGATTCTCTGCTATGACATGAAGACTGATTCTCTGCTGACATGAAGCCAGATTGTCTGTTACGGGACCTCTCTCCTCTGCCTGGGTGCTGGGCCTAAATTTATGAAAATGGACTGTTGCAGTGGTGGGTGACGTGAAGCCTGATTCTCTGCTATGATATGAAGACTAATTCTCTGCTGACATGAAGCCAGATCCTCTGTTACGGGACCTCTCTCCTCTGCCTGGGTGCTGGGCCTAAATATCTGACAATGGACTGTTGCATTGGTGGCTGACGTGAAGCCTGATTCTCTGCTATGACATGCAGACTAATTCTCTGCTGACATGAAGCCAGATTGTCTGTTACGGGACCTCTCTCCTCTGCCTGGGTGCTGGGCCTAAATTTATGAAAATGGACTCTTACAGTGGTGGGTGACGTTAAGCCTGATTCTCTGCTATGACATGAAGACTGATTCTCTGCTGACATGAAGCCAGATTGTCTGTTACGGGACCTCTCTCCTCTGCCTGGGTGCTGGGCCTAAATTTATGAAAATGGACTGTTGCAGTGGTGGGTGACGTGAAGCCTGATTCTCTGCTATGATATGAAGACTGATTCTCTGCTGACATGAAGCCAGATCCTCTGTTACGGGACCTCTCTCCTCTGCCTGGGTGCTGGGCCTAAATATCTGACAATGGACTGTTGCATTGGTGGCTGACGTGAAGCCTGATTCTCTGCTATGACATGAAGACTGATTCTCTGCTGACATGAAGCCAGATTGTCTGTTACGGGACCTCTCTCCTCTGCCTGGGTGCTGGGCCTAAATTTATGAAAATGGACTCTTACAGTGGTGGGTGACGTGAAGCCTGATTCTCTGCTATGACATGAAGACTGATTCTCTGCTGACATGAAGCCAGATTGTCTGTTACGGGACCTCTCTCCTCTGCCTGGGTGCTGGGCCTAAATTTATGAAAATGGACTTTTACAGTGGTTGGTGATGTGAAGCCTGATTCTCTGCTATGACATGAAGACTGATTCTCTGCTGACATGAAGCCAGATTGTCTGTTACGGGACCTCTCTCCTCTGCCTGGGTGCTGGGCCTAAATTTATGAAAATGGACTGTTGCAGTGGTGGGTGACGTGAAGCCTGATTCTCTGCTATGATATGAAGACTGATTCTCTTCTGACATGAAGCCAGATTCTCTGTTACGGGACCTCTCTCCTCTGCCTGGGTGCCGGGGCCTAAATATCTGAGAATGGACTGTTCCAGTGGTGGGTGACGGGAAGCCAGATTCTCTGCTATGGGACCTCTCTCCAATTGATTTTGGTTAATTTGTATTTATTTAATTTTTATTTTAATTCATTTCCCTATCCACATTTGTTTGCAGGGGATTTACCTACATGTTGCTGCCTTTTGCAGCCCTCTAGCCCGTTCCTGGGCTGTTTTACAGCCGTTTTAGTGCCGAAAAGTACGGGTCCCCATTGACTTCAATGGGGTTCGGGTTCGGGACGAAGTTCGGATCGGGTTCGGATCCCGAACCCGAACATTTTCGGGAAGTTCGGCCGAACATCTCGAACCCGAACATCCAGGTGTTCGCTCAACTCTATTGGTAATACTCAAATCTTTATGCCTAGCTATTCAATCAAGCACTGGACATACCTGTACATTTTACATTGCTTTAATTTAAAAGCTGACAGCTATTTTTCTAGATTCACTCATGCCCCAGCGCCCATGGCTATGCTTAGAGTCCATGTGTTATGAATGTGGACAGGAGAGTAACTTGCAGCCATACACTTCTGGTGGAGGCTGATATCCCTAAGAACAAAAGGATCAGGCATGTTGAAATCCAAATGCCAGATCCTTCTCTCCTCAACACCTGCTGTCAGTGGAGAGTCAGGAGGTCCCCATACACATTAGACGGCTGGCTGGTCCCAGCAGAATTGTCAGGTTAATATACTGTAGTATCTGTTGCCAGTTTAAGATAGACTCCATTTGTTCTCCATAAAGTAATACAACTGATAACAAAAACAAACAACGAAAGATAAATCCCAAATCACCACAAGGTCACTAGTAACAAACTATAACATTAAACAAGCAGTTAACAAAGATTAATCTTTCAACCGGCTGATCCTACAAGGAGAAAACTCATTAGCGTATTCATTTGTATTCTCTTTGTAGCGGCAATACAAAGATACCACATGCTCTCGTTTAATGAGTATGGTATTTTTTTCGTCCTAAAGACCTGTAAATTTGTTTGAAAATATTTTGTTTTAGCCCATGTGTAGATATCAAGGAAAACAGATGGAGTTTAATTAGATAAAACACAGGATGTCAACTCTACGGGAATATCTAATTACCTTTCTATGAAGAATAACCTTTCTAGGGCTATGCTTGCTGTTTATGTTCATTAACTAGAGTTTCATTTTATTTTGGTGCAGGATGTGAACTTTAAGTGTTGACTTTGTACCAAAGTATAACGTACTTATTGAAATTTCTCTAATTGCAAATGAAATGCCTGGTTTTTGCATTTGCATTTTATACCTTTTAACTTTTGGATAATAAAAATAAACACAATAAAGGGAAGCTGTCACCATGAAAATATTGTATAATCTTGCAGGCAGCATGTTATAGAGCAGGAGGAGCTGAGCACATTAATATATTGTTGTTGGGAAAAAATTCTGTAAAACTTGTATTTTATTCATTTAACTTCCTGCTCATTTTGTGCTTTGAAGTCCAGGAGGCGGTCCTGTTAGTGATTGACAGCTATCCCTCTATGACTGTGTATACAGAGATAGCTATCAATCACTGAAAGGACCGCCTCCTTGACTTTAAAGCCCTAAATGAGCAGGAATATAAATCAATGAAATACACTAAAATTACTGAAAATTTTCGTACAAGACTACAGACGTGGACAAAATTGTTGGTACCCTTTGGTCAATGAAAGAAAAAGTCACAATGGTCACAGAAATAACTTTAATCTGACAAAAGTAATAATAAATTAAAATTCTATAAATGTTAACCAATGAAAGTCAGACATTGTTTTTCAACCATGCTTCAACAGAATTATGTAAAAAAATAAACTCATGAAACAGGCATGGACAAAAATGATGGTACCCCTAGAAAACACAGAACATAATGTGACCAAAGGGACATGTTAATTCAAGGTGTGTCCACTAATTAGCATCACAGGTGTCTACAACCTTGTAATCAGCCATTGGGCCTATATATATGGCTCCAGGTAATCACTGTGTTGTTTGGTGATATGGTGTGTACCACACTCGACATGGACCAGAGGAAGCAAAGGAAAGAGCTGTCTCAAGAGATCAGAAAGAAAATTATAGACAAGCATGTTAAAGGTAAAGGCTATAAGACCATCTCCAAGCAACTAGATGTTCCTGTGAGTACAGTTGCACATATTATTCATAAGTTTAAGATCCATGGGACTGTAGCCAACCTCCCTGGACGTGGCCGCAGGAGGAAAATTGATGACAAATCTAAGAGACGGATAATCCGAATGGTAACAAAAGAGCCTAGAAAGACTTCTAAAGAGATTCAAGGTGAACTTCATGCTCAAGGAACATCAGTGTCAGATCGCACCATCCGTCGTTGTTTGAGCCAAAGTGGACTACATGGGAGACGACCAAGGAGGACACCATTGTTGAAAACGAATCATAAAAAAGCAAGACTGGAATATGCCAAACTACATGTTGACAAGCCACAAAGCTTCTGGGAGAATGTCCTGTGGACAGATGAGACAAAAATCGAAGTTTTTGCCAAGGCACATCAGCTGTATGTTCACAGACGAAAAAATGAAGCATATCAAGAAAAGAACACTGTCCCTACTGTGAAACATGGAGGAGGCTCTGTTATGTTCTGGGGCTGCTTTGCTGCGTCTGGCACAGGGTGTCTTGAATCTGTGCAGGGTACAATGAAATCTCAAGACTATCAAGGAATTCTAGAGAGAAATGTACTAGCCAGTGTCAGAAAGCTTGGTCTCAGTCGCAGGTCATGGGTCTTGCAACAGGACAATGACCCAAAACACACCGCTAAAAACACCCAAGAATGGCTAAGAGGAAAAAATTGGACTATTCTAAAGTGGCCTTCTATGAGCCCTGACCTCAATCCTATTGAGCATCTTTGGAAGGAGCTGAAACATGCAGTCTGGAAAAGGCACCCTTCAAACCGGACACAACTGGAGCAGTTTGCTCATGAGGAGTGGGCCAAAATACCTGCTGAGAGGTGCAGATGTCTCATTGACAGTTACAGGAAGCGTTTGATTGCAGTGATTGCCTCAAAAGGTTGCGCAACAAAATATTAAGTTAGGGGTACCATCATTTTTGTCCATGCCTGTTTCATGAGTTTATTTTTTTACATAATTCTGTTGAAGCATGGTTGAAAAACAATGTCTGACTTTCATTGGTTAACATTTATAGAATTTTAATTTATTATTACTTTTGTCAGATTAAAGTTATTTCTGTGACCATTGTGACTTTTTCTTTCATTGACCAAAGGGTACCAACAATTTTGTCCACGTCTGTATGTAGCAATCTGCTCAGCTCATCTAGCAATATTATGGTCTACCCTCATCTCAGAAACCATGTTCAACCTGAAAGGTTCCCCATTAAAGTATTAAACTGTATATCAGGCATAATAAAGTAGAGAAACTCGCTATCTTGTATTTTGCTAGTCATCCAACTAGCTTTCTCAATTGGATTGACTTGTACAAGAACTCTCCAGCATTAAATACTGGTGACTCATGCTCCAGTCATGGAGGTCAGATGTTTTCACTCAATCAACAGGATTCAGCTTTGTACCTATATCTTAGGGATGGAGGACAATTGTTTGACAGTAAGGTTTCCATTTTAGACAAAAAGGGGGACTGTTTCATAAAAGGTGTGAAAGAAGCTATTTATGTTTAATTGGAGAAACAGAGCTTGAATAGAGGCGGAGGGGGGTGGTATCTATTGTCTTCCACTGACAATGCTGTTCTAACACATCTCCCAAGAATGTTTAATCACTAGAGATGTCGCGAACATAAAATTTTCCGTTTGCAAACGAATTTCCGCAAATGTTCGCGAGCGGGCGAACCGGGCGAACCGCCAAAGACTTCAATAGGCAGGCGAATTTTAAAACCCACAGGGACTCTTTCTGACCACAATAGTGATGGAAAAGTTGTTTCAAGGGGACTAACACCTGGACTGTGGCATGCCGGAGGAGGATGCATGGCAAAACTCCCATGGAAAATTACGTAGTTGATGCAGAGTTGGGTTTTAATCCATAAAGGGCATAAATCACCTAACATTCCTAAATTGTTTGGAATAGCGTGCTTTAAAATATCAGGTATGATATTGTATCGATCAGGTAGTGTAAGGGTTACACCCGCTTCACAGTGACAGAGCAAACTATGACAGACCAAACTCCCCATTAAACGCACCGCAAACAGTCCATTTGCACAACCGCAAACTCCCCATTTGCACGAGGTTGAATACCAAGCTAGCCATGTCCCGTTCCTTGTCCTCACTGATGTCATTGAAGGTCTCTTCCTCCAACCAGCCACGTACAACACCAAGGGTCCCCGAAAGGTGACAACAAGGCCCCTGGGACGCCTGCTGTGGTTGGTCTTCCACCTCCCCAAAGACACCTTCCTCCTCTGACTCCTCTTCTTCAGACTCCTCTCTCTGCGTTGCCGCAGGTCCAGCAATCGACGACAAGGCTGCTGCTGGTGGTGATGGTGACCACGACTCTTCCTCTTCATGCTCATCTACGGCCTGTTCCAGCACTCTTCGCAGGGCACGCTCCAGAAAAAAAAGCATATGGGATGAGGTCGATGATGTTGCCTTGGCTTTGACTGACCAGGTTTGTCACCTCCGCAAAATGACGCATAAGCCTACAGCCATTGTGCATGAGCGTTCAGTAATGCGGCCAAAAAATACCCAGGTCCGCAGTAGCTGTCCTCTTTTTTTTTAATTTAAAAAATCTGTTTTTACCAGTTTAATCCCTGTTATGTCCCCTATCAGGGGCCGGTGTATGGAATAGATTTTAGGAACCGGGAGATGGAAAAAGATGCTTGGTAGGGCCTCTTACTTCCAATTTGGGGCACTGCGCGTGCGCCTTGCAATGTACTGTGTCACCCTATATTAGTGGTATGTTAAGTAGGTACTATTACTATCAGTTTAATCCCTGTTACGCCCCCTATCAGGGGCCGGTCTATGGAATAGATTTTAGGAACTGGGAGATGGAAAAAGATGCTTGGTTAGTCCTCCTATTTTCAACTTGGGGTACTGCGCGTGCGCCGTGCAATGTAATGTGCTACCCTATATGAGTGGTGTGTAAAGTAGTACTATTCTTATCAGTTTAATCCCTGTTACGTCCCCTATCAGGGGACGTGTATCCAATAGATTTTAGACAACCGCAAAGAGTTGTCAATAGTTGACGTCAATCTTGGTGTAGTGATGACTATGCTCGTGCGCACGTTTGGCAGATTGCAGGCGATCATGGTCATGCTGAGTAGTGATGAGCGGCAGGGGTCATATTCGAATTTGCGATATTTCGCGAATATTTTTTGAATATTTGTCGAATATTCAAAAAATCGAAAATTCGCAATTTTTTTTCTTAAAAAATTGGCAAGGTAATGATTGTGTAATATGCGAATTTTCGTAATCGAATTTTCGGATTCGAATTTTTATTGCGAATTTTTCAACTTACAACTATTAGACAAAGAAAATTATAGCACTATATTAGCTAAATTGCTCTATATTTGTTTTTTTTCGAATATTCACTATATTGCTATAACTTCGTTTTTTTGTAATATTCTAAAACAAGAATATATAGCAATATAGCGAATATTCGAAAAAACGAATATAGAGCAATTTAGCTAATATAGTGCTATAATCTTCTTTGTCTAAAAGTTGAAAAATTAGCAACAAAAATTCGAATCGGAAAATTCGAAATTACGAAAATTTGCATATTACACAATCATTACCTTGCCGATTTTTTCAAGAAAAAAAAATCGCGCATTTTCGAATATGACCCCTGCCGCTCATCACTACTCCTAAAGTCAAGTATATTGCAGCCTTCTTATTGGCCCACAAGCTAGAAGCAGGAAGGGATCATGTGTACTGATTTAAAAAAAATAAAAAAATAAAAAAATTGGAAAAAAAATCGAATATTCGAAATTACGAATATATAACACTATATTCGAAATATTCGTGAATTTTCGAAGTACCTATATTCGCGATAAAAATTCAAAATTCGAATATTCGTGATCAACACTAATGCTGAGGTAGTTCAGTGATAGTTAAGTGACCCAGAAAACAATGATTCTGCAGTGTGGGCCCATTGTTGGCCTAGTAGGCTTTAATGAACGCCTTAGATGATCACAAAGAAAATTAATGTTTTTCCTATGCAAAATTATCCAGCCGATCGCTTTTGGTCTGTGTAGCACCAGAGGCCAGACAAATTAGGCATGTACACATGCCTGAAAAATTTGGTATTGTTGCAGCAAAATTGATGTTTCCAGGCAGAAAGTGCACTAAAACATTGCGGCTTGAACCCTAGGATTGGGATAGCTCAGGCCACAGGTCAAGCCTGCACACCCAGTAGTCAAGGGGTTCATCGCTCCTCAGAGTGTCGATATCTGCAGTTAAGGCGAGGTAGTCTGCTACCTGTTGGTCAAGTCGTTCTCTGAAGCTGGACCCCGAAGGGCTGTGGCGATGCATAGGACTTAAAAAGCTCTGCATGTCCTCCATCAACAACACGTCTGTAAAGCCTCCTGTCCTTGCCGGCGTGGTTGTAGTAGCAGGAAGATTACTTTTACCTCTTCCCCTCTTAGATTCCCGTTGTGCTGTTACATCACCCTTATACACTGTGTAAAACATACTTTTTAACTTGTTTTGGAACTGCTGCATCCTTTCCAACTTCAGGTAATTCGGTAACATTTCAGCCACTTTCTGCTTATACCGTGGGTCTAGTAGCGTGGCCACCCAGTACAGGTCGTTCTCCTTCAGCCTTTTTATACGAGGGTCCCTCAACAGGCATGACAGCATGAAAGACCCCATTTGCACAAGGTTGGATGCCGAGCTACTCATGTCCTGTTCCTCGCCCTCACTGATCTCATTGAAGGTCTGTTCTTCCCCCCAGCCACATACAACACCACAGGTACCAGATAGGTGACAACAAGCACCCTGGGATGCCTGCTGTGGTTGGTCTTCCTCCTCCTCAAAGCCACATTTCTCCTCTGACTCCTCTTTCTCAAACTCCTCTTGCAGCATTGCCGCAGGTCGAGCAAGCGATGCTGATAAGGGTGTTTCTGGTGATGATGGTGACCACAACTCTTCCACTTCACGCTCATCTACAGCCTGATCCAGCACTCTTCGCAGGGCACTCTCCAGGAAGAAAACAAATGGGATGATGTTGCTGATGGTGCCTTCGGTGCGACTGACTAGGTTTGTCACCTCCTCAAAAGGACGCATGAGACTACAGGCATTGCGCATGAGCGTCCAGTAACGTGGCAAAAAAAATACCCAGCTCTGCAGAGGCTGTCCTAGCACCCCGGTCATACAAATACTCGTTGACGGCTTTTTCTTGTTAGAGCAGGCGGTAGAACATTAGGAGTGTTGAATTCCAACGTGTCGGGCAGTTGCAAATCAAGCGCCTCACTGGCATGTTGTTTCGCCGCTGAATATCGGAAAAGTGTGCCATGGCCGTGTAGGAACGCCTGAAATGGCCACACACCTTCCTGGCCTGCTTGAGGACGTCCTGTAAGCCTGGGTGTCATGAACTATGGATCCGACCACTCCGGATCCCACAGCTGTGACGTAGTGGTATGTGACAGAGTCTGCGCACACACAGAGACCTCACGTGACCGGGGTATTACCATTCGGCTAACACCTCACACTACACTTCGGTAACTGCCACCACGTGGGTTCCCAGTCCACGAGCCGACTATCCGGGTCATTCACTATCACACAGATCAGTGGATGAACCGGATATCACTTACTGACCAACCGCAGTCAATCACCCCCAGCTACAATTCCTAAATGCAATTTAACTAACTACCTGGTAACGTCTCTTCAAAGGCAAGGTACGTTGTTCAGCAGCTTAGAATATGGAAGACTTGGCCATTTAGATTTTATAATCTTTAATAAGCGGTAAAAAGCAGTGCATTCAAGTCTAATGAAAATGACTATAAAACTACAGAATAATAATAACAATATAAATAATCACGACAGTTCAAATGAAAGGGAAAAAGATGAAAGAATACTTAGTTTCTCTGGAGGGTTTCAGATGGTCGTTCATATGTCCTTTTTGAATCCTTGCAAACCCCTTTTCAGTATGTATCAGGGGAGACCCTCAAAGTTCTTCTGATACAGGGATATGCCGTCAATGTCCAATTAAGTGTCTGGTGATGTTCCATGGGTCTCTCTCCTCTGTCCTTGTGCATGGATTTTTATGAACTCTCCCATGGGCAGGAGACTTACTCCTGTCAGCCAATGGCAGCAGAGTGACTGTGAAGCTTAGGGATTGGCCCCCAAGTGTTTTATGACCCCATCAAAGTTCAGTTCCTACAATGAGGATTATACTTAAGCTCGTATCTCCTTGATACATCGGCATATTTTTATACAGAATGCATATTTGCGATCCTTATTTATTTACCTACAGAATGAGACCACACACGGTAATGCTGGGACCTGTAGTTCTTCTACCACCCATAGGTCAGCTACGGAATCACATCCTCCAGTCATATTTGATACCCAATTAACCACAATACTCTATAGAGCCTGGATCTGGTGTCAGAAAGGGCATAAGTTGATTCATAAATGAAATATGAAAGTGGACTGGTTTTATGCCCAGAGCTAATTAAGGGCTATTAGCTCTCCTCAAACCAGACCTGGAAATTAATGACGTCACGCTCCAGCCAGGCTTGACAGCGAGCTGATCTTATCTTAAAGGACAGGATGAGCTGGGCCTGGTATAGCCTTTATGACCTTTTTATAGCCGGCCTCACAGAGTAGTGGTAATAAAAGTGTCCATCTATATCATAGGTGACCCAGGCTTCGGGAAGATGAGAGTTCACATTTTTTTTTTTACATATGCCAGAAGCATATAAGATGGCTACCCAGAGGAATTATGTATGTATGCTGGCACACTGGGTACTTACGTATGATCAGATTCAACACATGTGCCATGCACGGCACATGTGTCAACTTGCCCAAATTCAATGCTGCCAACAAATTGCTTCCGTTGTCACACACCACTTTGCCGATCTCCAGTTGGTGCAGAGTCAGTCACTGATTCACCTGTGCGTTCAGGACGGACAGGAGTACTGGTCTGGTGTGACTCTCTGCTTTCAGGCAAGTCAACCACAAGACGGGTGACACTGTCGTATCCGGGATGTGGAATAGCCCCTGGGGAGCTGGGGGGGTGCAGTTCATGTGGAGCAAGACGCAGCAGCAGAAGAGGACTCAGCCGAGGAAGTTAGCGAAGAGGATGGAGTAGGAGAGGGAGAGGAGGTGGCAGCAGGCCTGCCTGCAAGTCGTGGCAGTGTCACCAACTCCTCTGCAGAGCCACGCATTCCATGCTTGGCAGCCGTTAGCAGGTTTACCCAATGCGCAGTGTACGTGATATACCGGCCCTGACCGTGCTTTGCAGACCAGATATCAGTGGTCAGATGGACCCTTGCCCCAAGACTGTGTGCCAGATATGCCACGACTTCCTTTTTCACAATAGAGTACAGATTGGGGATTGACTTTTGTGAAAAAAAGATTCTGCCAGGTACCTTCCACTGAGGTGTCCCAATAGCTACAAATTTTTTGAAGGCCTCAGACTCCACCAGCTTGTATGGTAAAAGCTGGCAGGCTAAGAGTTCCGACAAGCCAGCTGTCAGACGCCGGGCAAGGGGGTGACTCTGTGACATTAGCTTCTTACGGTGGGTGATTGAGAGGGGGCAAGGAGGACAGAAGTGGTTGATGTGGCTGAAGATGCTGGACCAGGAGGAGGATGGTGGCTTTGAGTTTGTGTGCTGCTTGTACTCATCATGTGTTGATCCCATAGGTGTTTGTGATGTGAGATCATGTGCCTTCGCAAAGCAGTTGTACCTAGGTGGGTATTGGACTTCCCACGACTCCGTTTCTTTTGGCACAGGTTGCAAATGGCATCGCTGTTATCAGAGGCAGACACACACAAAAAATGCCACACTGCTGAGCTTTGCAATGACGGCATTCTGGTGGTAGCAACAGCATGCGTTGATTGGCGTGCTGTCTGGCTGACCCCGGGTGCCGATACATGCTGTCTGACTGTACCACTAGCTCCTTGCAACGACCTCCCCCTGCTTCCAACTCATCTCCTCCTCCTCTCTGTCTCCCCATCTGAACTTTCCCCCTGTTCTTCTTCTCTTCGAGCGGGCACCCACATGACATCCACGGACACATCGTCATCATCAACTGCTTCACTTGCATCTGAAAACTCAGCAAAGGAAGCAGTAGCGGGTACAACATCATCATCATCACACCGTACGTCCATCTGTGTAATGCTGCCTGACTGAGACATATCCCTGTTATCTACATCCTCTGGCAATAATGGTTGCACATCACTCATTTCTTCCAACTGATGTGTAAATAACTCCTCTGACAGATCAAGTGAAGCGGCTGTGGTGCTAGTGTTGGTGGTGGCAGCTGGCGGGCGAGTGGTAACTTGAGAGGTGCCTGAAGCTGAGCTGGAGGAGGATGGTGTATCAAGGTTCCGAGCGGAAGCTGTAGAAGATTGGGTGTCCTGTGTTAGCCAGTCAACTATGTCCTCAGAACTTTTCCAGTTCAGGGTACGTGGCCTCTGAACACTGGGCATTATTCTAGGGCCAAAGGAAATCACAGCACCACGATGGCCCCTGCGGGTGGCCTGCCTCTGCATGTCATTTTTTTTTTTAGATTAGTGGTACTATGCGTTCAAGCTACTGTGCCATCAAATATGAGTGGTGGGCACTGACAGTGGGCACAGTACACTCTGTGGGCCTGACACACACTGGCAGGCAACTGCAATTATATTACAGAGAAAAAATTGTTTTACTGTTTTATCTGCAAGCTACTGTGCCATCAGATATGAGTGGTGGGCACTGGCAGTGGGCACAGTACACTCTGTGGGCCTGACACACACTGGCAGGCAACCGCAATTATATTACAGATACATTTTTTTTACAGTTTTATCTGCAAGCTACTGTGCCACCAGATATGAGTAGTGGGCACTGGCAGTGGGCACAGTACACTCTGTGGGCCTGACACACACTGGCAGGCAACCGCAATTATATTACAGAGAAAATATTGTTTTACTGTTTTATCTGCAAGCTACTGTGCCACCAGATATGAATGGTGGGCACTGGCAGTGGGCACAGTACACTCTGTGGGCCTGACAGACACTGGCAGGCAACCACAATTATATTACAGAGAAAATATTGCTTTACTGTTTTATCTGCAAGCTACTGTGCCACCAGATATGAGTGGTGGGCACTGGCAGTGGGCACAGTACACTCTGTGGGCCTGACACACACTGGCAGGCAACTGCAATTATATTACAGAGAAAATATTGTTTTACTGTTTTATCTGTAAGATACTGTGCCACCAGATATGAGTGGTGGGCACTGGCAGTGGGCACAGTACACTCTGTGGGCCTGACACACACTGGCAGGCAACCGCAATTATATCACAGAGAAAAAAATGTTTTCCTTTTTTATCTGCAAGCTACTGTGCCACCAGATATGTGTGGTGGGCACTGGCAGTGGGCACAGTACACTCTGTGGGCCTAACACACACTGGCAGGCAACTGCAATATATATCTATCTATCTATATATATATATATATATATTTTATTTTTTTTAAAGCAGACTGATGTACTAAAAAGGGCTTTTTGGGGTGCTGTCAGGACGATGTCCCTACAGCAGATCAGATGAGTCTTTAAAGACTGGAGTGGACACAGAACACTGGCCTAGCTAACGATTTCCCTATTAAATCAGCAGCAGCTGCACTCTCCCTGCTCTCACTAACACTGCAACTTCAGAATGAATCTAAGATGGATGCTGTCTTTGCTTTTTGATAGGCGGTGGGAGGGTCTGGGAGGGATGGTCTGCTGCTGATTGGCTGGAATGTGTCCGCTGACTGTGAGGTACAGGGTCAAAATTTAGTCAATGATGACGTATAGGGGGCGGACTGAACATCGCATATGTTCGCCCGCCGCAGCGAACGCGAACAAGCGATGTTCGCCGGCGAATAGTTTGGGACATCTCTATTAATCAAATCTAATAGCATCAGTCATGCAAATGCAATCAACACCCTTACTTCCATGACTCGTATAAGTCCGTTTAATTGAGAAAGCCAGTCAGATAACTAGAGAAACAAAAAAATACAATAAGTCAATTTTCTCTCAATTATTACTACTGATATGCCATGACCTGGATGAATGAGAATCTTCACAGATATATCTCAAAGGGCATCTATGACATGACTTCCACTTCTTCTCAAAAAGACTTAGGGGCACATTTATTAAGTCCAGCGTCTTAGATCCCCGAAGTTTGGCGCATCCAGTGCCAGTTCTGAACGTAAGACTTCCAAGCTGTCTTAGATTTGGACCTTTTTCTATGCCTTAAAACAGGCATAGAAAATGCTGAATGAGAAGGTCCTACTGGCCAGTCCCCTTCCCTGCCACACCCACAATGTAAGATCTGGCCTGAGTGAGGCGAAGTTGCAGAGAGCACAACTAACCATTGCGCTGCTATATGCACCTGAAATACGCCTAATTCAGCATAGTAAATGATCCCCTCACTGTATATATGGCAGACTTTAGTCCTTACATTACACTATGAGGATAATGTATTATCAGTAGTAGAACCATTTTATGTAAAGTGGATACTTGCAGTATTGGGGATAGTGGCAGGATAGCAATTATGGATGAGCAAAGCAATAACTTCGGCTCATCGGAGCCAATACATTCTAATACTGTATCCCGGATTGAAAAGTAAAGAATCTAAGATGTCTGAGTGTCAAACTCTGAAGAGTGGAGATGTGGTTGAAAGAAGTCATCAAGGTGCTCTGATTCGAATGAAGAAAACAAGGAAGGAGAACATCTACATCAGAGGAGGCTTCAGTGGATGTAATAGATATGTGGTTCTGTATTGTCCTCAGGGGCGGACTGGGCCAGGGGGCAGGGAGGCAATTGCCCCCCAGGCCGCCCTAAAAAAATGGCCGCTGGGCCGTCTTTAACAAATATTATTATTTATTTTTTTTATTTCTCAGGGCCACACCTCTGATCACCACAGGCGGCGCGGCCCTGGATATAATTGCAGCGGGCAGCAGTGGCGGCGGGCAGTAGGAGATGAGCGCTTCCATTGTGGAAGCACTCATCTCCATATTCATCTGTATCGCCGTCCTCAGGACAGTGATACAGATGACTGTGCTGTGGGGCAGGGGAGGGAGAGGCGTCTCCCTCCCTTGTTCTTCTGATAGTCCGCAGGCACTAATGCCTGCAGCCTATCAGAGGCCGGCTCAGGCAGCGCGATGACGTCATTATCATCGCGCCGCCTGAGTCGGGCAGCACACAGCAGGGACATAGGCCGGAAGAGACCTGCATTGCTGCTGATGGAGGTAAGTATTAGTGTTTTTTGTTTTTTTTTCTTTGCAGGGGGAGCTGTCACTATGGGGGGAGCTGGCACTATGGGGGAGGCTGGCACTAAGGGGGAGGCTGGCACTATGGGGGAGCTGGCACTATAGGGGGAAAAGGGCTGGCACTATGGGGGGCTGGCACTATGGGGGGACTGGCACTATGGGGGGACTGGCACTATGGGAGATCTGGCACTATGGGGGAGCTGGCACTATGGGGGAGCTGGCACTATGGGGGGGCTGGCACTATGGGGGAGTTGGCACTATAGGAGGAAGAGGGCTGGCACTATGGGGGGCTAGCACTATGGGGGGAGCTGGAACTATGGGGGGGCTGGCACTATGGGGGGGCTGGCACTATGGGGGGGCTGGCACTATGGGGTGAGCTGGCACTATGGGGAGGCTGGCACTATGGGGGGCTGGCACTATAGGGGGAGCTGGCACTATGGGGGTGTCTGGGGGCTCTAAAGGGGCTTTTTTAAATTATTGGCACATTATGGGAGCACTATAGGGGTGAGAGGCACCATGGGGCATCTGGTGTCACTATAGGGGCATTATTTGGGGGCACTATGGGGAAGTGGGGGCTCTAAAGGGGCCTTTTTGATTGGCACATTATGGGGGGCACTATGGCATTTGGTGGCACTAAGGGGGCATTTTTTACTGGCACATTAGGGGAGAGCGGCACTATGGGGCATTATTTGGGGCACTATGCGGGAGTGGAGCACTGTTGGGGCATATAGTGACACTAAGAAGGGGCATTTTTTACTGGCACATTATGGGGGAGAGGAGCACTTTAGGGACATCTGCTGAGGGCACTAAGAAGGGGCATTTTTTTACTGGCATATTATGGGGGACACTATGGGGAAGGGGGAGAGGAGCACTATGAGGGCATTTACTGGGGCACTATATAGGGGTATTTTATACTGGCATACATTATGGGGACATTAGCTCAAATGCGGGCACTAAGCGGGGGTATTTCATGTACTGTCATATTATAGGGAGAATTATTACTACTAGGGGGTATTATGGGGAGCTTTACTACTACTGGGGGGCTATGAGGAATATGATTACTAGAATAGGCACTATAGGGGCACTATTACTACTAAGTGTGCTCTGGCAGAGAATTATTTCTATTGGTGGGATTTTGGGGAGGACTGTTACTTTGGGGGGCATCCTGGCCTAGTATCAGTTTAGCACATTTATTTTTGAGGGACAATAGCTTTATACTATTAGTGTCTGGGCGCAGTTATTTTTTAAGAGCACTGTGTGCCAATAATTGTTTCTGCAGTATAGTATTGGGGGGGGGGGGCAGAAAAAGGGTGCTCAGAAGATGTGAAGATGATGGAAATGTGGGAAACTAAGATCTGTTTGTCAATCTCTGCAGAGACAGGAGATGGCTGAAAAATCATCATGGTGGTCTTGTCTGAATGGAGAAGATGAGGAAAGAGAACGTATACAACAAAGGTGACATCACTGGATGTAAGAGGTATATGGTGCTATGTAGGAGAGGAGATGTTCCGGCTCCTCCCCCTGCCATTTGCAGAAGGAGGATTCAGAGCTGGGTGAGGACGGCCAAAGGGGGCAGCAGGCCATGGGTGGGTGACAGATGGTAGGGGGGAACCACAGGCCTTGAGAAGGATCTGGGGAGGGAGGAGCTTCCTGGCTGTAGCCTGCTGTTGCTCATTGTATAATGTGAAGCAGGCTGCCCCCCCCCCCCCTCTCCGTATGATGTGTAGAGACAGGCCTCAACTATAGAATTTCAGCTGTACAGTGTTTGTTGGGAGTGGCCTATTATATGTAGGTGGGGCTTTTAATAATGGACGGGGCTAAAAATGGGCCACTTGACTGGATTTGCCCCCGAGGACTAAGGCTGCCAGCCCTCCCCTGATTGTCCTGTATTTTTAATAATGCTGAATGTAATGTACATCAACACGTCTTTAATAGTAGGGCTGAGGAAAGGGGCTGGATTGAGAATTTGGCATGGCAGGTGTGTGGGGGCATCGTTTTCATTTTTACCTCAGGCAGCAGAGAGTCTAGAATTGGCTAAATATCTATCTATCTATCTATCTATCTATCTATCTATCTATTTCATATGTATTTCCTTTTTAAATCATGTCCCCTTTTATGGGTCACCCTTACTGGTATCACAAAATAATTTAGTCTAAAAGGAGCTGGTGTGTACTAGAACTATTCTTATTAAATATAATATACTGTAATCTCTCATTATTAGCACACCAAAAATGTGACCCCTACCACCTTCCACTTATTTTGAGCTGCAGGTAACTTGGATATAATGATATCTATGTTTTCAGGGCGCTTGTATCAGCTTAATGTTTTACAATCCACATGCAGCAGCTTATAAAATGTACTTTCTATTTGATAAAACTGCATGAATTTATGGATTATTGCTGATTGGTTTATTCTGTTATTTTTATTGCACTGATTCATATGCAGTTTTCACCTTCACATTTTCACATTACTATTTTCCAGCCCAGACTCCTGGAATAAACATGAAAATTCAACTCCCCCCTCTTTTCTTTGGAATTTATATTTTAGTAGTAGAAATATTTCATTTTTTAGTTTGATGGACTTATGGTGAGAAATGGATTTTTTAGATATGCAGGCAAATTATTCAAGTACGACAAATGATGATTTACAATAGAAGGCAAATCTCGAGCAGAGTAATAAAACCTCACAACAGCATTTGGAAGACTTAGAGCATAAGCAATGGCATAAAAAGGGTTTCATTAATAAGTAAGATAGATCGCTCCGAAAGTGGCCGTATACGAAATTCCTTAAAGAGTGATTGAAGATACATATGCAACATGGATATTTCTCAAGAAAGGATTGTCAAACATGGAAACATGGTAGGTGTAAATTTTACTTCTGGGCAAGTGAATTGAATTTAATTTCCTAGAATTATAGGTACATTCTTTATATTGCCTATTACATGCATAATACAATAAACCGATAGCCATACTGATTAGATAGACAGAGATAGATAGATAGATAATGGATAAATGGATGGATAGATAGATAGATAGATATAGGATAGATAGATAGATAGATAGATAGATAGTCTAAATTTGCTTACCGAAATGTATCTTTCCTTGAGTCCAAAGGCAGCACAACACAAAGGGTTAATGAATCAGTATAGTTTGTATAGTGGCTCACCTATCTCATTTAACTATGGTAGGGGTGCTTAGCTTAAAAATGACTCACCCAGTCATTGAGGTAATAAATTATAGTTCCAAATTCATAAATAAACAAGCATTCACCACCCAAATTACATATAAAACCAATTAGATGTAAAAATGGTTAGTTAAAAATGTTATTTATTTCCCCAAAAACTTTAAAATATACTTAAAAATACTTTTATAATGCACAAATAATGTCCAATGAACTCATAAGTAGGCAAAAAGAATTCAAATTGATTGATGCGATGATTCATATATTAAGTTCAATATATAGAGAGTACCAGTCATAAAAAGAAGAAAAATGAAAAGTTCAAACCAATCGATGCTATGCGATAATTCATATATTAAGTCCAATATTTATAAAAAATCGTATCACTCTTTCAATATCTGCAGAATAAATGCTGTAGTATGGAGTCTTGGCATATAAGAAAAAAGGATCCTTTTTTGTTTGTTAATACCTTTCTTTTCTTGTGGATATAAATGGATACAGATAGATAAATAAATGTCTCTACTCACTTAAAAGTTGCTTAAACATCTACACCAGAGGCGTCCCTCGTGGTGTAGATACACTCACCCACCCTCGTATTGGTGTGAGGCCTATGTATGTCGGCTCTCTGTGTAGCGGACGTATTGCTTGGGTCCCGCGGTAAAGCTGGCGTCTCACGTGGTGCTCTGTCATGTGATTCGTGTATCGGGGCTTGTGATTCTCTGTCTATCACGTGATGCCTCGGATGGGTGTTGCATAAAACCGGAGGAGGAATCTTCTTAGTTTGTCCTGCAATGCTTTTTAGATATCGCAATTAGATGGACGGTGTGAACGGGTAATGGTGGGTAGTTGCAGTCTCTATTTGCGTCAGACGCGTTTCGAGGTATTCTCGCCTCTTCCTCAGTGGCCATATTGTGAGTCCCATCTACCCTCCTTTTATACCCTTTTCTTTAGGGAACCCACCAAAACCTGATATTGATCTCTTAAAGGGACAAATCATCCCATTATAGTCCAACATAGTTTTGCTTTCTTTTTGTAAATAATTAATGAATCCACATAATTCTTCCATGATCAATGAAGTTTCTAAAAATAGCAAAAACGCACCTGCATTTTTGTTGTGGTTTTTATGAGTTTTTTCTTCTTATTGTGCGTTTTTGGGCTCTTTTGTTGTTTTGCCTCATTTAAATGGTTTTGTATAGTTTATAATTAAAATACACATAGAATTATATAATAAAATTATAAAATGTTGTATAAAAATGTCTATATAAAAAATGTTGTCTATATACAATTCTCCTCAGCATAAATAGGAAAGAAGTTACTATCTTCAATATTGATAGGAGATAAATTTATAAATTGATAGAAGAGACTGTTGAGGTCTCACTCTGAAAGTGGCCGTATATGAAATTCCTTAAAGAGTGATTGAAGATACATATACAACATGGATATTTCTCAAGAAAGGAGGTGGCAGATTGTCAAACATGGAAACATGGTATGTGTAAATTTTACTTCTGGGCAAGTGAATTTAATTTCCTAGAATTATAGGCACAGTCTTTATATTGCCTATTACATGCATAATATAATAAACAGATAACAAGACTGATATACATGATTAGATAGACAGAGATAGATAGAAGATAGATAGATGATAGATATGAGATAGATAGATAGATAGATAGATAGATAGATAGATAGATAGATAGTCTAAATTGGCTTACAGAAATGTATCTTTCCTTGAGTCCAAAGGCAGCACAACACAAAGGGTTCCTCCCATCTAGGACAGAAGATGAATCATTAATAAATCAGACTAATTAACCCCCCTATAAAGAAGTGCACACCCAGTAGGCAGACATGTTTTTTCCAAGCAATGTCTATTTCAGGGAGAGATAGATGTGCTGCCTTTGGACTCAAGGAGAGATACATTTCGGTAAGCAAATTTAGACTTTCCTTATCAGGCAGTGCACACAAAGGGATCTGAAAAGCAGTATCAAACAAGACGGGGGTCAGAAACACAGCCTAAATAATCACTTGTCTGTTAAAGGGTGAATAGCATGCACCAGATACACCCAACTTATATTGTTTTGTAAAGATGCATGGAGAAGACCATGTAGCGGCCCTACATATTTGATCCAATGCCTTTTTTTTTCCTTGACCAAGTGACTAAGTGGACCGAGTTGAGTGTGCTGTGACTCCACCTGGTAACTGAAGTACTTGAGATTTAGAAGCAGACTTAATAGTAATCCTGATCCAAGCAGTGTAGGCTTGCTGGCTTTTATACTTCCCTATAAACAGCTGGTCAGAAGAACCTGAACCTGAAGAACCCTGATCCTCCAATGACCAGTAGAGGATCTTTGTCTTGTTCAGCTGATTGAGGATACTAATAGATAGAAGATGTACTTTCAGATATGGCCCTTTACATGATAGAGCTCGCAAAGTCTGACACCTTCTTGGCTGATGCAATTGCCAACCAAAATAAAACCTAAGATATCAACTTTAGTGGTGCCTCTGTCAGAGGCTGAAATGGAGATTCAACCAATGTCTTGAGGAGAACAACCCGATCCCAGGCTGGAATAGGAGGCTTAACCGATTACTTTAAATTATATAAAGAACGTTAAAAAAATGCATGAATACACAAAGGCTCTACCTATGCAAGCAGTGGCAGCCATGAAATGCACTCTTAGGCCCCTTTCACACGAGATTTCCGCGTGGGTGCAATGCGTGAGGTGAACGCATTGCACCTGCACCGAATCCGGACCCATTCATTTCTATGGGGCTGTGCACATGAGCGGTGATTTTCACGCATCACTTGTGCGTTGCGTGAAAATCGCAGCATGCTCTATATTGTGCGTTTTTCACGTAACGCAGGCCCCATAGAAATGAATGGGGCTGCGTGAAAATTGTAAGCATCCACAAGCAAGTGTGGATGCGGTGCGATTTTCACGCATGGTTGCTAGGAGACGATCGGGATGGGGACCCGATCATTATTATTTTCCCTTATAACAGGGAATGTCCCACAGGATTGGCGCATGGCATATGTGGTGCCAATATTCAAAAAGGGGCCAAAAACAGAGCCTGGAAACTATAGGTCGGTAAGTTTAACATCTGTTGTGGGTAAACTGTTTGAAGGTTTTCTGAGAGATGCTATATTAGAGCATCTCAACAGAAATAAGCAAATAACGCCATATCAGCATGGCTTCGTGAGGGATCGGTCATGTCAGACTAATTTAATCAGTTTCTATGAGGAGGTAAGTTCTAGACTTGACAGCGGCGAATCAATGGATGTCGTATATCTGGACTTCTCCAAAGCATTTGACACTGTACCACATAAAAGGTTAGTATATAAAATGAGAATGCTCGGACTGGGAGAAAACATCTGTATGTGGGTAAGTAACTGGCTCAGTGATAGAAAACAGAGGGTGGTTATTAACGGTACACTCAGATTGGGTCACTGTCACTAGTGGGGTACCTCAGGGGTCAGTATTGGGCCCTATTCTCTTCAATATATTTATTAATGGTCTTGTAGAAGGCTTGCATAGTAAAGTATCAATTTTCGCAGCTGACACTAAACTGTGTAAAGTAATTTACACTGATGAGGACAGTATACTACTACAGAGGGATCTGGATAGATTGGAGGCTTGGGCAGATAAGTGGCAGATGGGGTTTAACACTGATAAATGTAAAGTTATGCACATGGGAAGGAAAAATGCAAGTCACCCGTACATACTAAATGGTAAAACACTGGGTAACACTGACATGGAAAAGGATCTAGGAATTTTAATAAACAGCAAACTAAGCTGCAAAAACCAGTGTCAGGCAGCTGCTGCCAAGGCCAACAAGATAATGGGTTGCATCAGAAGGGGCATAGATTCCCGTGATAAGAACATAGTCCTACCACTTTACAAATCGCTAGTCAGACCACACATGGAGTACTGTGTACAGTTCTGGGCTCCTGTAAACAAGGCAGACATAGCAGAGCTGGAGAAGGTCCAGAGGAGGGCATCTAAAGTAATAACTGGAATGGGGCAACTACAGTACCCTGAAAGATTATCAAAATTAGGGTTATTCACTTTAGAAAAAAGACGACTGAGGGGAGATCTAATTACTATGTATAAATATATCAGGGGTCAGTACAGAGATCTCTCCCATCATCTATTTATCCCCAGGACTGTGACGAGGGGACATCCTCTGCGTCTGGAGGAAAGAAGGTTTGTACACAAACATAGAAGAGAATTCTTTACGGTAAGAGCAGTGAGACTATGGAACTCTCTGCCTGAGGAGGTGGTGATGGTGAGTACAATAAAGGAATTCAAGAGGGGCCTGGATGTATTTCTGGAGCTTAATAATATTACAGGCTATAGCTACTAGAGAGGGGTCGTTGATCCAGGGAGTTATTCTGATTGCCTGATTGGAGTCGAGAAGGAAGTTTATAGTCCCCTAAAGTGGAGAAAATTGGCTTCTACCTCACAGGGTTTTTTTTTTTTTTTTTTTTTTTTTTTTTTCCTTCCTCTGGATCAACTTGCAGGATAACAGGCCGAACTGGATGGACAAATGTCTTTTTTCGGCCTTATGTACTATGTTACTATGTTACTATGTTACTATGTTATGAGGGAAAATAATAGCATTCTGAATACAGAATGCATAGTACAATAGGGCTGGAGGGGTTAAAAAAAATAATAATATTAATTTAACTCACCTTAATCCACTTGATCGCGCAGCCCGGCTTCTCTTCTGTCTTCTTCTTTGCTGTTCACAGGAATAGGACCTGTGATGAGGTCTCTGCGCTCATCACATGATCTTTTTACCATGGTGATGGATCATGTGATGGACCATGTGATGAGCGCAGTGACATCATCACAGGTCCTATTCCTGTGAACAGCAAAGAAAAAGACAGAAGAGAAGCCGGATTAAGGTGAGTTAATAAAAAATAAATAAAAATGTAACCCCTCCAGTCCTATTGTACTATGCATTCTGTATTAAGAATGCTATTATTTTCCCTTATAGCGATGTTATAAGGGAAAACACCTAACCCAAACCTGAACTTCTGTGTAGAAGTTCGGGTTTGGGTACCAAACATGCTGATTTTTCTCACGCGCGTGCAAAACGCATTACAGTGTTTTGCACTCGCATGGAAAAATCGCGCATTTTTCCGCAACGCACCCGCATCTTACCGGGCAAAAAACATGACGCCCGTGTGAAAGGGGCCTTAAAGTGTCAGGTTTTAACCCAAACTGGAAACTGGAAACCTTCCTGTAACAAAATGTAAATGTAAACCATCAGATTGCAGGCTGTAAGCTGAAACATCTCAAGTTTGGATGCTGTAGGCCTGCTTGAATCAAGAGATTCGGCTGGACTGTATCTCCAATAATTTCCTCTGGAAAGTGACCAAAGGAATCATGCTCTCCTGGCCAGATGAGCACTACGGGTACTAAGGGGATATGGAGGAAAATTTGGATGAAAAATTCCTTCCCCACTGAAAGACCTAGAAAGATCTATTCCTTCTGGTTGATCCGCTGGATTCACGGAGCAGAACTTATTGATAGGGATGAGCGAACCCGAACTGTATAGTTCGGGTTCGTACCGAATTTTGGGGTGTCCGTGACACGGACCCGAACCCGGACATTTTCGTAAAAGTCCGGGTTCGGGTTCGGTGTTCGTCGCTTTCTTGGCGCTTTTTGAAAGGTTGCAAAGCAGCCAATCAACAAGCGTCATACTACTTGCCCCTACTATTGGCATGGCTGTGATTGGCCAGTGCAGCATGTGACCCAGCCTCTATTTAAGCTGGAGTCACATAGCGCCGCACGTCACTCTGCTCTGATTAGTATAGGGAGAGGTTGCAGCTGCGACGTTAGGGCGAGATTAGGCAGTGATTAACTCCTCCAAAAGACTTCATTCAGAGATCGATCTGCAGCTGTGGATGATTGAACTGCTGCTATTGAATTGCTCACTGTTTTTAGGCTGCCCAGAGCGTTTTTCAGTCACTTTTTTCTGGGGTGATCGGCGGCCATTTTGTGTCTTGTGGTGCGCCAGCACAAGCTGCCACCAAGTGCATTTAACCCTCAATAGTGTGGTTGTTTTTTGGCTAAATCCTACATCAGAGTCAAGCTGTCACACCAAGTGAATTTAACCATCAATAGTCTGGTTATTTTTTTGGCCATATACTACATCAGGGGCAAGCTGTCACCAAGTGCATTTAACCCTCAATGGTGTGGTTGTTTTTTGGCTAAATCCTACATCAGGGTCAAGCTGTCACACCAAGTGCATTTAACCAGCAATAGTGTGGTTATTTTTCTGGCCATATACTACATCAGGGGCAAGCTGTCACCAAGTGCATTTAACCCTCAATGGTGTGGTTGTTTTTTGGCAAAATCCTACATCAGGGTCAAGCTGTCACACCAAGTGCATTTAACCATCAATAGTCTGGTTATTTTTTGGCAAAATCCTACATCAGGGTCAAGCTGTCACACTAAATGCATTTAACCAGCAAAAGTGTGGTTATTTTTTGGCCATATACTACATCAGGGGCAAGCTGTCACCAAGTGCATTTAACCCTCAATAGTGTGGTTGGTCAAGACGTCACACCAAGTGCTTTTAACCATCAATAGTGTGGTTATTTTTTGGCCATAACCCAGTGTAATTCTGGCAGTAAACGTATACCTGTCACCCAGCGCCTAAATAATAGGCCTCAAATTTATAGTCAGCTAAATCTGTGGTTATTGCTGTGGCTAGACAAGTTATTTAGTGTATGTCAAAGCACAATTTTTGTTCTGGGTTGAAATACAATTCCCAATTTAGCAATTTCCTAATTTAGTGGTTTCTGCTGTATCAGAGCTACTTTAAATCTATCCCTAAAAGGGTATATAAGATTCAAGGTGCACATAGGGTCATTCTGAATAACTTCACACACACGCTACTGTGCATTTCCAAGTCTAATTCTGTCAGTAAACCTATACCTGTCACCCAGCGCCTAAATAATAGGCCTCAAATTTATATCCAGCTAAATCTGTCGTTACTGCTGTGGCTGGTCAAGTTATTTAGTGTCCGTCAAAGCACAGTTTTTGTTCTGGGTAGAAATACAATTCCCAATTTAGCAATTTCCTAATTTAGTGGTTTCTGCTGTATCAGAGCTACTTTAAATCTATCCCTAAAAAGGTATATAAGATTCAAGGTGCACAAAGGGTCATTCTGAATAACTTCACACACACGCTACTGTGCATTTCCAAGTCTAATTCTGTCAGTAAACCTATACCTGTCACCCAGCGCCTAAATACTAGGCCTCAAATTTATATTCAGCTAAATCTGTCGTTACTGCTGAGCCTGTATTAGTGTAATACGGTACCTAAATAGATAGCCAGATAGTGTTAGGTGTCTGTAAAAAAAGGCCTGAATTTGAATTCAATACATTGGTCCAAATAATATTTTTCTTATTGTGGTGAACGGTAACAATGAGGAAATCATCTAGTAAGGGACGCGGACGCGGACATGGTCGTGGTGGTGTTAGTGGACCCTCTGGTGCTGGGAGAGGACGTGGCCGTTCTGCCACAGCCACACGTCCTAGTGTTCCAACTACCTCAGGTCCCAGTAGCCGCCATAATTTACAGCGATATTTGGTGGGGCCCAATGCCGTTCTAAGGATGGTAAGGCCTGAGCAGGTACAGGCATTAGTCAATTGGGTGGCTGACAGTGGATCCAGCACGTTCACATTATCTCCCACCCAGTCTTCTGCAGAAAGCGCACAGATGGCGCCTGAAAAGCAAGCCCATCAGTCTGTCACATCACCCCCATGCATACCAGGGAAACTGTCTGAGCCTCAAGTTATGCAGCAGTCTCTTATGCTGTTTGAAGACTCTGCTGGCAGGGTTTCCCAAGGGTATCCACCCAGCCCTTCCCCAGCGGTAGAAGACATAGAATGCACTGACGCACAACCACTTATGTTTCCTGATGATGAGGACATGGGAATACCACCTCAGCATGTCTCTGATGATGACGAAACACAGGTGCCAACTGCTGCGTCTTTCTGCAGTGTGAAGACTGAACAGGAGGTCAGGGATCAAGACTGGGTGGAAGACGATGCAGGGGACGATGAGGTCCTAGACCCCACATGGAATGAAGGTCGTGCACTGACTTTCACAGTTCGGAGGAAGAGGCAGTGGTGAGACCGAGCCAACAGCGTAGCAAAACAGGGAGCAGTGGGCAAAAGCAGAACACCCGCCGCCAAGAGACTCCGCCTGCTACTGACCGCCACCATCTGGGACCGAGCACCCCAAAGGCAGCTTCAAGGAGTTCCCTGGCATGGCACTTCTTCAAACAATGTGCTGACGACAAGACCCGAGTGGTTTGCACGCTGTGCCATCAGAGCCTGAAGCGAGGCATTAACGTTCTGAACCTTAGCACAACCTGCATGACCAGGCACCTGCATGCAAAGCATGAACTGCAGTGGAGTAAACACCTTAAAAACAAGGAAGTCACTCAGGCTCCCCCTGCTACCTCTTCTGCTGCTGCCGCCTCGGCCTCTTCTGCTGCTGCCGCCTCGGCCTCTTCTGCTGCTGCCGCCTCAGCCTCTTCCTCCGCCTTTGGAGGAACGTTGGCACCTGCCGCCCAGCAAACAGGGGATGTACCACCAACACCACCACCTCCGTCACCAAGCATCTCAACCATGTCACACGGCAGCGTTCAGCTCTTCATCTCACAAACATTTGAGAGAAAGCCTAAATTCCCACCTAGCCACCCTCGATCCCTGGCCCTGAATTCCAGCATTTCTAAACTACTGGCCTATGAAATGCTGTCATTTAGGCTGGTGGACACAGACAGCTTCAAACAGCTCATGTCGCTTGCTGTCCCACAGTATGTTGTTCCCAGCCGGCACTACTTCTTCAAGAGAGCCGTGCCTTCCCTGCACAACCAAGTATCCGATAAAATCAAGTGTGCACTGCGCAACGTCATCTGTGGCAAGGTCCACCTAACCACAGATACGTGGACCAGTAAGCACGGCCAGGGACGCTATATCTCCCTAACTGCACACTGGGTAAATGTAGTGGCGGCTGGGCCCCAGGCGGAGAGCTGTTTGGCGCACGTCCTTCCACCGCCAAGGATCGCAGGGCAACATTGTTTGCCTCCTGTTGCCACCTCCTCCTACTCAGCTTCCTCCTCCTCTTCTTCTACCTGCTCATCCAGTCAGCCACACACCTTCACTAGGACCCCAGCGCTGCAAGGCACCAGTGCTAACCACTGAGCCACCATGCTGCCCGTTATATAGGGGCATTTTATACTGGCACAGATTATGGGGCACTAGGGGGGCATTAAAAAGGGGTATTTTTTTCACTTGCACACATTATAAGGGGGCATTTTTGGTACTGGTGCTCATTTTAAGGGGCCATTTTTCTACTCTCACATTATAAAGAGAATTATTACTACTAGGGAGTCATTTTGGTGGGCTTTATTACTACTGGGGGACTGTGGGGAACATAATTACTAGTATGGGCACTATGGGAGCATTATTACTTCTGGGACACATTTGGGACATGTTGGGGGCACTGTAGGGGCATTATTACTACCAAGTTTGCTCTGGCAGAGAATTATTAGTTGGGACTTTTGGGAGCACTATTACTATGGGGGCACCCTGGGTTTGTCTGTTTCTGCAGTATAGTATTGGGGAGCACAGCAGCACAGTATTGGTGGTGGTAGGATGATTTGTCCAGAAGATGAGAGGATGATGGAAAAGTAGTAAACTAAGATGTTTTTTGTCAAACTGCAGAGACAAAAGATGGCCGAAAGAAATCATCATGGCGGTCTGTACTGAATGGAGAAGATGAGGAAAGAGAACAGCTACATCAGAGAAGACATCACTGGATGTAAGAGGTAAGGGGTGCTGTATTACCCTGTATGTTCCGTAGTGATATGCATAATGTTAGAAAGGAAGGAGTTAGGTAGAGAATTTGGTATGGGGGAAAGGGGCTGTTTCAATTTTCACCTCAGGCAGCAGAAAGGCTAGGTGCATAAAAGCGTTTTTTCTGGATCCGGCATGGTTCAGCAAAAAAGGCTTCCATTACTGATAATGCAACCATCTTGTTGCATTATCCTTAACATAGCCAAGACGGATCCGTCATGAACACCATTGAAAGTCAATGGGGGACAATCTGTTTTCTATTGTGTCAGATTGTGTCAGAGAAAACGGATCTGTCCCCTTGACTTGCATTGTGCGTCATGACTGATGGAAAGCAAACCGCAGCATGCTGCTCTCCGGTATGAGAACGGAACAGAGTGTATTTTGGAGCATTCTGTTCTGTTCAGTTACGTTTTGTTCCCATTGACAATGAATGGGGATAAAACGGAAGCATTTTTTTCCGGTATTGAGACCCTATGACGGATCTCAATACCGGAAAATATTAATGCTAGTGTTAAAGTAGCCTAATGTGTCTATGCTGCACAGTTTTCTACCTTTATGAAATCTGAAGCATAGGGAGGTACCTGTACAGTGTAGGTATCTTATAACGGCTCCGTACAAAGCTGTCCTTTGTATTAGGCCTTAAAAACCTTTTAACTTAGTGGTCAAACATATTCAAAGATATATTACATTTTTACCAGTCTTATATACATAGGTCGAAGAGATACATTTGCAAAGAGCATAAAAGTTTATATAAATATATACATAAAATGTAATATAGCAAGGACATTTTCCGTGGACATTTATAGCAAGGACATGTCCCGGGGATATTTATAGCAAGGACATTTCTGGGTCTCATGGTTTATGAGTGGAATGAACTCAGGGACTCCTGATCCAAGGTTTTTAGTCATGAAATACTCACTAACCGTCTATGGCACTTTATGTGATGCAGGAGTACGATGTACAAGGACACAGACAATATATACAATAGCAACAGAAAGAAAGGCTAATATATGGGAAGTTTGAGGAAGTTCAGATATTTACACACTCATAAAAATATGTCTAATGGTCATGGCTAAATGAATAATTTCTTCTTATTTCGCATATTTTTCCCCCTTAAGAAGCCCATGAGCTCAACTTCAGCTAGTGAGGGGAGACTGCGCTCAGTTGGGTGCTTTTCCCCTTCGTTTTAGCGATCAGGGGGAGGAGGACACGTTACCTATATTTATTACCGTAATTGTCTTAAACCCTATATAAACTTATGTAACTTTTTTCTTCCAAAACTCATCAGGGAATTCCAGTCTCCTGATCATTTAGATAATGAACTGCGATACTTTTGTAGTGAAGTGTATAATGCCCGTCAGCCTATTGCCGTAGACCCTGGCCTCTGGCAGGGCCAAATTGACTATAAAACATGGCAGACCCATGTTAGGGCCCTGGCTGCCATAATAACCCATCGTGTAGCAGGGACACCAATGGGGTAACAGAGGAACCAATTAAATGCAGTAGTCCGCACTGACTAAAGAATCTAAGGGAGTTCTCAGTCATTAAATCTGCAAGGCCGCATAACCAGATGAATCTGGTGGCTAGCCCTGGCAAGCTGACCATGGTGCTAAAGAAACTAAAGGGCTGGTATCTGAATCATCCTGGGTGCAGGGGTGCACCACCAATGAGGCCAGGTGAGGCGATTGTCTCAGGCAGCACCAGGTAGGAGTTAGAGGGGGCAGCGGAAGGACCATGGGCAATAAGTGCTTTCATTGTGGCAAAGTGGCTAGGTTAAGAAATTGGCACGTAGATGGGGGGCTGTTTCAGTTTTCGCCTCAGGCAGCAGAAAGGCTATGTGCACCCCTGCCTGGGTAGTGTCATCATGTACATATAAGTGAGCCTACAATAATATCACATTTCTGCCATGCACATATACAGTATGTGTAAGTGCATGACAGGGTTTATAGATTTTTGCAAATTCAACTTTTCAGTATTGTTTTTGTTTAATACGTATTAATATGAGTTATTATAGAAAAAAAATCCTTTACATGAAGTGTCCTTCCTTTTCACACGACTGTTCATATATATATACTCTATGTGCTACAAATCTTGTAATATCTATTTCTACCTATATCTCTGTAAAAGTAATGTATCCCCTATTTTGTTTTCAGAATAGTTGTCGTTTCCTTTTTCCAACTCGTCTTAGCAGCTCATGTAAAGTGTATTACTTAGCAGGGGGCAATGAACTCAGGAAAACCTCAATCCAGCAAAAAGAATATGAAATCTATTCCATCCTGAGCTATGATGAGAAGGAAATTCACAATAACTAACGGTATTCAGCAAAACCTATTTTTAAAAGGTCTTTATCATGCAAATAATATTTAGAATGACTATTCAACAGCTAAAAATATGAAAAAAACAAAACACATTTTTATATATATACAGTGTATATATATATATATATATATATATATATATATATATATATAGTATATCTATCTATCTAGCTATATAGAATAAAAATCGGACTGCACTCCAGATGAATCTTCAATGAAACAGTGTGTTTTTATTCACCCACATGGTGGCAAAAAGCGAAGTTTCGGCTTGAGAAAGGCTCATGTATGAGCCGAAACGTTGCTTTTTGCCGCCATATGGGTGAATAAAAACACACTGTTTTACTGAAGATTCATCTGGAGTGCAGTCCGATTTTTATTTTATATCAGTGGGTAAGCACCTGTTGCCATACTTGGACCTTGCACCCGCCTTTTTCCATTTACCTTGTTTTGGGTGGTGCTGCCGGTTGTTTTTTTTTCTATTATATCTAGCTATATATATATATATAGGCACATTTATTGCGTCACTTTATGTGCTAATAACTTTGGAACGCTTTTACTTATCCGAAGCCGTTTCTCATGACACATTGTACTTCATGACAGTGGTAAATTTGAGTCAATATATTTCACTTTTATTTATAAAAGAATCCCAATTTTTTTTAAAAATTGGAGAAACTCAAAATTTTCTAAATTTACATTTCCTTACTTTTAAGACATAGTCATAAAATAGTTATCAATGAACATTCCCCATATGTCTGCTTAATTTTGCCATAATTTTGTAAATGTAATTTTATTTCTTTATTTTTATTTCTTTATTTTTTTGCAGTTTTATTATTTTTGTTTAAATTCACTTATTGAGGTTTTTTTTTAACACAATTGACATAAAAGCTCAGATGATAGCGTACGTACAGAGTACACGTTTACGTACTAGAGTTTGGAATAAAAGTGTTCACAAAGTAATTAACAGAGTGTTACATAAAGAGTACACAAGGTATACAAGGTGTACAAAGGCAGCTACTACAACAATCCACCATTTCAATTTTCCAGCTAACTGGTGCGAAGCTGCCATAACTGGCAGTGGGACATGCCTCTATTAGGCAACTAGCGGATTCGAGAAACCCACTTTTGCCTCTGATACTCAAACCAGCTACTCATAACACACAACCCACAGACACAATAGACAAACAAATACAAAGGACCAAGGGAAAGGTGGGAAAGGTGGGAAAGGTGGGAAAGGTGGGAAAAGAGGGGGGGGGGGGGTACAAGTTTCTTTCAGGCTATACCTCTCCAAATCCTCCACTTATATCCTCCAATAGCGTCACACGTCCACCAGATATGCAAAAAAGAACCCCTAAGCTTCTGACATCTCCAACACCTATCAGATTCAATACCCCTATGCAGAAAAAGGGATTCAGGGGTTTTGCACCAGCGACTCAATAGCTTAAAATGACTTTCTTGCAGTCTGACACAGCGAGAGAAGCCTTGGGCGTGTGACAAGATAAAGCGTGTCTCTGAATCTGTTAGAGCCCAGGTAGATCGGCTTGAACTGATGTGAATTTATCGCAAACTGTTGATACATGAATGAGATCTTCCTCATTCTAGGGAGGTCAGATACCATCACCCTCTCGAAATCTGTTGAGATTCCTAACTGCTGTGTTCAAAGCCAAAATTTGGAGCAAATATATCTGAAATGAGTGTAATAAAAGGACATTGTCACTGCAGGTATATTTGCAGGGAGGAAGGTCTTAAACGTTTCCATAGAAGGAATCGACCCCTCTGAGAAAGCTTCTTGCACCATCCACCTCTTTAGATTGCGCCATAAACCCTCCTTGGCTGAACCTGGGGAAGAGAGCAGGGCTGGAAGCGAGGACAATGGCATTAGCGGGGAAGGTTTTGGAGCTAAAGTGTTGCCCATTTGTCTCCACACTTCAACTGTGCCTTGAAACATTGGGCTCATATCTCCATACGATCTAGGATTGGATTACGGAATCCACCTCAACCCTGAGACCTCACCACCATCTTCCATATTAGATAAGGCAAAGGGGTCAAACTCTCCCACTGGGAACAATTGCAGCCATCTATTTAGTTGCACCGCCCTGTAATAGGACAGAACGTCAGGAAAACCCAAACCTCCAGACTCCTTCTTTCTAATCAACATAGAATAAGACATCCGAGATCTCCTGCCCTTTGATAGAAACCTCACATGGAGGCTACACACAGAGGCAAAGAAGGCAGGCGACAACCGAATAGGTACCATTTGTAGGATATAAAGGATCTTAGGCATGATGTATGTCTTCACTAAGTTTCACCTCCCTAGCCAGGAAATCCACAGTGGGTCATAGGATTTAAGGAGCTTATTGAACTCTGATACAAGTGGAATATAGTTCAAGCTATAGAGTTCGGCCATATCTCTCGAGAGGCGGATCCCTAGGTATTTGATTGTAGAGATCGCCCACACAAATTGTGAACACATTTTCAAGTCCGATATTAAATGCTGGAGTATTGATATGTTGAGGATCTCGGACTTAGACACATTTACCTTGCAATTGGAGATAAAACTAAACTCCTGCAGCAGTTTCTCAATCTCAGGGCGGCTAGAAGCAGGTTTTGAGATTAGGAAGAGTAGGTCATCCGCAAAGGCTAGGAATTTTAGCTGTCTATCTCCTACGGTGAAACCCTGAATAAGCTTGTGCTTTCTAACTGCCTGTAGCAATGTCTCCATAACTAGAACGAACAGGGTCGGCGAGAGTGGGCAACCCTGTCTCGTTCCATTAGAAATTTCAAAGGGCTGGGATAATGTGCCATTGATATTAATGAGGGGAGTTGTATAACGTGAAAATCGCATGAATTAGTGGTTGTGGAAATGCAATATTTTGAAGGGTCACTTCCATAAATGCCCATTTGACTCTGTCGAACACCTTTTCGGCATCAATGCCGAGAAGCGCCAACGGAATGTTAGATTTGCGGGCCACATGAATGGCATGGAACAATCAGGTTGTATTACTCTTCCCTTCCCTGCCCTGTACAAATCCCACTTGTTCAGGCCCCACTATGGTGGGGATAACAGCTCTAAGCCTATTAGCTTGGCCCATATCTTCAAATCTTGGTTCAACAGGGAGATTGGCCTGTAACTTCCGCAATCCGCGTGATTTTTCCCGTCTTTATGGATTAAGGTAATAAACGCTTCCTGAGTTTGCCTGGGCAGAAAAACCCCTGTAAGTAGGGCATTGCAAACCTCGGTCAAGTGTGGTATGATAATTGCTTGAAACGACTTAAAGTATTGTAGTGAAAAGCCATCAGGGCCTGGACTTTTCTTTGGGGAGAAGCTATACAGGATGTCTCTGACCTCATCTTCTGATACTGGAGCGATTAAATCAGCCGCCATAAAGGGCCTTGACGTTGGGGAGATTTAATGAGGACAAGAAATTACGCATTTCCTTATCAGCCCTCTGTTCATCATCTCTGTCGTTTGGGCCCTTAAGGTTGTACAGTTTCGAATAAAAGAGGTGGAAGGCCTTAGCTATCTCCTCTGTGGATGAGACCATCTTGCCTGTCTCTGTTTTAATTTTATGAATAAAAGATTTGGCTCTAGCTTTTTTTAGAAGCGCAGACATTAAAAAGAACTCTACCTTCCGCATCAGAGTATTGTTGAGATACCTGAAAAGGGATGTCTTTGTGTATCGCCGTAGAAATTCCTTTTGTGCGTGAGGCCTCCTGGCAACTGTGGAACCATTGGTTGAAGTGACGATTTGGCATTTTTGGGATATTGCCTTTCCTAAAATGGGTTTCCTGCAAAAATGCAATGTTAGTTTTGGATTTATGCAACAGAAAGACTGCATTATTCCTTTTGTTAGGAGAGTTTAACCCCTTTAAGTTAAAAGTAGTGACAACTATATCCATCATTGTATTCCCGATTCAGTTGATCCCGCTCAGGACCAGAGAATCCAAGAGATAGTGTAAGATCTGGCTGGCAAAGATATGCAATATCAGGAATCACTGACAGACATTGCTGGAGCAGGCAAGTGAGATATGCAAGTGGGTATATGGGGACGAATGGAACGGGGTGGGGAGGGGAACAACAGACTGGGATTAAGACTCTAGACAGACAAGACACAAACAACAAATAGGAATCTACAGCTAATAAACTGTCAATAAACAGATTCTAGTAAAGAAATACAATATCTTGACAAGGTGATATTATGGGCCTAGGCCCAGAGAAACAGGTAATGAGGTGTGTCTAGCCTGTGAAAACGCACCTGCAACAACTGATAACTCCCCATCACTAACGCCCAAATTTGAGAACAGTGAATGGGAGGAAGGTCGGGGTAGTCAGACAAGCCTAGACATGTTGTGAGCCCCAGACCACCTACAAAAGACAACTACAGGGTTGCAAATGCTAATGAGCCTTGATGCTTAAAGACATATAGAGTAGTAACCTGTAGTGTCACTGATACAGCCTCTACAATGCTTAACTATAATACTTTATACCCAGGTTATGATCGCCCGGTAAAGGGGGAAAAAGAGCAATTGGGGAAATAAGTGGTTAAGCTATTCAACTAAACAATAAAAATGGTAATCTGCGCCTATCACGAGCGCGTGTATAAGTGCGCTTGGATGAAAATTACTGTCACTATAACACTATAACACAAAGCATGTCATTTTATTTTTTTAAGACGTTAGAAGGCTCAGAATTTTAGAAGCAATTTTTCAAATTTATAACAAAATTTCCAAAACCATTTTTTTAAGCACCAATTCAGTTAAAAGGTGATTTTGAGGGTCTTTCTTAATGGAAACCACCCATAAATTACCCCATTTTGGAAACTACACCCCTCAAAATATTCAAAATGGATGTTTCAAACTTTGTTAACCCTTGAGGTGTTTCACAAGAATTAAAGGAAAATGGAGGTGAAAAAAATAAATAAAATTTGGGTACATTTTTCACTTTTTTCTAGCAACACAGCAAGGGTTAACAGCAAAATAAACCTCAATATACATTACTATGATTCTGCAGTTTACATAAATACCCCATATGTGGTGGTAAACTGCTCTATGGGCATGTGGCAGTGGTCAGAAGGAAAGGAGCGCCATATGAATTTTAAGTATGAATTTTGTATTTGAAGAGACTCTGATTTACTCCTACAGTAGAAACCCTGAAAAAGTGACCCATTTTGGAAACTACACCCTTTAAATATTATATTAAGGGGGGTACTGAGTGATTTGACCCCCTAAGCATTTTATGGAATTTGGAAACACTTGGCTGTGAAAATGACAAGTTTAATTTCTTCCAATAAAATGTTGCTGTAGCCCCAATTTTTTCATGTTCACAAGGGGTAACAGTAGAAAAAGCACCCCATAATTTGTTACCCATTTTCTCCTGAATACGGCAACACCCCATATGTGTGGTAAACTGCTGTGGGGGCACATGGCAGGACTCAGAACAGTAGGAGCGCCATGTGGCTTTTGAAGCAGATTTTAAAGGATTGGTTTACAGGTGCCATTGGTTTTTATTTTATGAGTGATTATTTTATGTGGGAGTTCATCTTTTGCAGGATGAGGTGACGTTTTCATTGGTATCATTTTGGGGTACATAAAACGTTTTGATCACTATGGATCACTTTTTGTAAGGAAAGATGACAAAAATGACTGTTTTGGCATAGTTAAAAAGAAAACTTTTGGGGGTCTTATCCCCTGTACAATGCATTACAATACATTGTAATGCATTGGCTGCAATTGTATTACACAGTGTAATACATTTACAGTCTATTTTCCTGTGAGATCCAGAGGGCTGGATCTCACAGGCTGTCAGGAAGGCAGCCACGATGCCTAAGGAAGGCATTGGGCTGCAGTCCCAGTCATCCCGTCCCCGTCACAACAGCGCGGGGACCCGATGGCAGCTCCCTCCCTCCACAGACATCGCGTGTGCCGCGGTCAGCGCTGACCGGGGCATATCTGGGGTTAATGCTCCAGCATCAGTGTTTTCACAGATGTCAGCGCATACAGCAAGGGTCCGGCTATTAGTGACTGCTGAACCCCTGCAGCTGATTGGGCGTGCGCAGCTCCTGCGTCCGCCCAATCAGCGCACTGTAGTACTATAGCACTGGTATTTTAAACACAGTAGCCAGCTGGTACTGTACGGGTTAATAAAGCCCTGCACTGGCAGTGGATCGCTAAAGTTAAGAAGATGCGCAGGCCTCTACATAACTTTGGCGTATCCACTGCCGATTTGAAATGTAAGACATCTTTCTTGCTGACTTACATTTAGACCGTTTTCTACGCCTAAACCTGGCGAAATCTGTGATTTTTTTTTCCTCCCATGCCACTCACCCTTTTTTTGATCTGACGTGAGCAGGGAAGAAGTCGCAGATTCTGCTTCAACATGGAGTGCGACAAAATCTGTCTCAGATATACGCCACAAAAGTGGCATATATCTGTTCGTAAATGGCCCCCATACGCTTACATTTTTAAGTTTAGTTTTATATATACTGTGTGTGTATGTGTGTATATATACAGTACAGACCAAAAGTTTGGACACACCTTCTCATTCAAAGAGTTTTCTTTATTTTCATGACTATGAAAATTGTAGACTCACACTGAAGGCATCAGAACTATGAATTAACACATGTGGAATTATATACATAACAAAAAAGTGTGAAACAACTGAAAATATGTCATATTCTAGGTTCTTCAAAGTAGCCACCTTTTGCTTTGATTACTGCTTTGCACACTCTTTGCATTCTCTTGATGAGCTTCAAGTGGTAAAATACACCACTGGTCAAAAGACCAAAGAAAGTCCCTATAGGGATCTACTAATTTAGAAAGTTTAAGACGAGTACTTTATTAAGTTCATTTAAAAAGGGAGTTTATAGCAACAACACCACACTAGTACCGCAACAACACCACACTAGTTCGACACACACAAAACTGAGGCCCTACTACTACGTGGGGTTAACACATTTGCTGCCGACTGAGCTAAAAAGAGCGCCTAACACTAGTCCCCACCCGACATGTTTCGCCGCGATGCGGCTTCGTCAGGGGTTCGGGGTATTAGGACCCTAATACCCCGAACCCCTGACGAAGCCGCATCGCGGCGAAACATGTCAGGTGGGGACTAGTGTTAGGCGCTCTTTTTAGCTCAGTCGGCAGCAAATGTGTTAACCCCACGTAGTAGTAGGGCCTCAGTTTTGTGTGTGTCGAACTAGTGTGGTGTTGTTGCGGTACCAGTGCAAAGGCATCCAACGGATTGGTGTTCGGGACTTGGGCCCAGGTCCCAGGACGCCAAGTAATAGGGCATACCCAATTGTGGTCAACTGTTACCAACCACCCACCTGCACAAATATATCTCCCTTATTAAATGAGAGAAAAGCAAGTCTTTACACAAATTTGCATTGCCGCCTGACAGTTTTAAAATGTGTGGTATTTTTGGGTATCTATAAACTCCCTTTTTAAATGAACTCAATAAAGTACTCGTCTTAAACTTTCTAAATTAGTAGACCCCTATAGGGACTTTCTTTGGTCTTTTGACCAGTGGTGTATTTGAGGGTTAATTCCCGAGGGTCTGACTAGGGCCTAAAAATTTTTTGCTTCAAGAGGTAGTCACCTGAAATGGTTTTCACTTCACAGGTGTGCCCTGTCAGGTTTAATAAGTGGGATTTCTTGCCTTATAAATGGGGTTGGGACCATCAGTTGCGTTGTGGAGAAGTCAGGTGGATACACAGCTGATAGTCCTACTGAATAGACTGTTAGAATTTGTATTATGGCGAGAAAAAACAGCAAGTAAAGAAAAACTAGTGGCCATCATTAATTTAAGAAATGAAGGCCAGTCAGTCTGAAAAATTGGGAAAACTTTGAAAGTGTCCCCAAGTGCAGTCACAAAAACCATCAAGCGCTACAAAGAAACTGGCTCACATGCGGACCGCCCCAGGAAAGGTAGACCAAGAGTCACCTCTGCTGCGGAGGATAAGTTAACCCGAGTCACCAGCCTCAGAAATCGCAGGTTAACAGCAGCTCAGATTAGAGACCAGGTCAATGCCACACAGAGTTCTAGCAGCAGACACATCTCTAGAACAACTGTTAAAAGGAGACTGTGTGAATCAGGCCTTCATGGTAGAATATCTGCTAGGAAACCACTGCTAAGGACAGGCAACAAGCAGAAGAGACTTGTTTGGGCTAAACCTCCAGGCTGTGTAAGGGCTATTTGACCATGAAGGAGAGTGATGACCTGGCCTCCACAGTCACCGGACCTGAACCCAATCGAGATGGTTTGGGGTGAGCTGGATCGCAGAGTGAAGGCAAAAGGGCCAACAAGTGCTAGGCATCTCTGGGAACTCTTTCAAGACTGTTGGAAGACCATTTCAGGTGACTACCTTTTGAAGCTCATCAAGAGAATGCCAAGAATGTGCAAAGCAGTAATCAAAGCAAAAGGTGGCTACTTTGAAGAACCTAGAATATGACATATTTGCAGTTGTTTCACACTTTTCTGTTATTTATATAATTACACATGTGTTAATTCATAGTTTTGATGCCTTCAGTGTAAATCTACAATTTTCATAGTCTGTACTGTATATATATACTATATATATATATATATATATATATATATATATATATATACATATGGAAAATTCTAAATAAATGCATGGTTTCCTTGAATCTATCTATTTTATCTATCTGCTTACTCAAGACAGATTTCAATTAAGTATTAATATAGAGTTTGGAATATGTCTGGCCCCTGGGAGCCCTGCCGATCAGCTGTTTGAGAAGGCACCAGCAGTAGCCCTGCAGCCTTCTCCAGCTTAGCCTAGGCCAATGATGTGATGTTCATCGGTAACATGGCCTAGGCTCAGCTCAATTAAAGTATAATAGGGCTGAGATGCGATACCAAGCACAGCCACTATTCAATGTGCAGCACTGAAATGCAATGATCTTTTGTGGCCATCTCTATCTAGACCTCTCATGAGATCCATAGAGTTGCCATACTGTTACCCTAACGCTCCTAATCTACTATTTTGCTAACTGATAACATGTTCCCTTGCAGCAGCAGGAGTTTCATCTTGTTGTGTTGACTGCTATACAATATTTTTTAATTTTTTTAGTGGAATAGTACTGCCAAAAATTCTGTAAAAATTGTTCTATATGAATATTGAGTGTAAATAATTGTCCCTGCCTTACTTGCTGAAACATCACAAGAACAGAGCTACCTCTTGAATCGTATGCCCATTGCTTGTATCTCAGGAGCATGTAGCACCCAGCGGTCCCAATCCACAATCTTATAATACTCTACTGCCAGCTGTGACTAAACAACATGAGTAAAGCACCGGAATAACCAACATAACCCACCTGCACAACAGTGCAGAATATGGACCTGTATGATATTTTCCTATGTAAAGGGTCTAAGTACAGTACACGGCATTGTCGTGTGCATGACTCCTAAAGAACAATTTAGATAATAACATTTTATTAAGGATTTACGATTTATGCAATTCTAAGATAGGTTCCATTAAGTAGCTTAATGGCTTGAGCACAATGGGAACTCTAAGCAAACCGCAGTTATAACTTTTTCCCTTCCCAAACAGTAACAAAGCCTATAATCTTAGTAGACTTGGGGAGATGACAACTATATATAACTCTTTCTAAGTTGTCAATTATGTCTCCCTCAATGGTGCTGACTCACAAACATTTCTCGTTGTTTAGTAGGTCGGAGCCTATCCTTTTGGATTATTTTTAGCGTGTGATATTATGGAAAATGCACAACGTATTCTTAAGCTAAGAGCTGGTAGTGATTAAGCGGGACCTGAGCACAACAAGAAGCTCATTTTCCCCAACATTAAATCAATTTCTTCTCATTCAGCTGATGTTGAAGGTACTTGGAAAGCTCCCTTAATGGACGTGTAGTGACTCATTTATGTAAGTCTTCATCTTCGTCCATAGCAGTAACACGTTAGAAATCTGGGGTTGGAATGTCTTGTGAATTGGTGCTCATTATTTTTTTGTAAGTCCAATGGCTAAGACAAATAACAGAGAATGAGGTGAATAGATTATATTAAAAGAAGTAATGACACTATGGTTGAGAAAAGTTGGAAATGTTAGCATTACTTTTCTTGTTACTGTATATTGTTGTCAGGTGCAGTTTTACGTCTTGGCCAGTCTACGTTTCTAAGCAGTATGTTTGGTTTCCTCATTCTCCCTTGGGCTGTCACCATTTTCACCTTACCAGTCCATCCAAAGGAACAACAGGTGGTGCTTCATTATATGGTCACTACCGTTTTACACCACTGTGCATTTTTGGTGTCATTAAGCAATTACCATAATGTTATATATATTTTTTTTTGATACTTATAGGGATTTATAGGGATACTGAATATATGTGTATTCTTTCTGTTTTTAAAGGTTATTTTATCTTATTTTTATTATTTCATTCATTTTATTATGGGATAAATATTTTTATATTTTAATACTATCCGCATTTTCACAAGCTGCAATACTCATGATGATGTTTATTTTTTTAAATGTTTATGTACGTTTATTTTAATTTTGGGGAAATGGGGGCGATTATAATTTAGTATTTTTTATTATTACACATTTTTTTTATAGTTCCCCAAGGGATCCTCTTTTTCACTTAAACAGGCCCTCTGATATGAGCATCGGAGCATTTATGCTCCGATGCTCTCTCTTGCCCTGCGCTGAATCGCACGGGGCAAGGGGTTTTTCTTTAGATCCAGTGACATACCGGGTCTAGGCTAGGCGAAGGCTTCCGCCTAGCAGTGAGCCTGGTGATGTCAGCAGCACTGATGGGCGGGCTTTATCGGTGCCCTAGCCAGTAAAACAGCCTAGATTTGCGCTAAAGCGCGCCCATAAGTGCCAGTTGACGTCAATGGCAACATTGCTAGGCAGAAGCCTCCGCCTAGCAGTGTTAAATTATAAACAAGCAAGTAATGCTCCTATGCTCATATCAGAGGGCCTGCCTGGGTGAAAAATAAGATATGTCCGGGATTTTTATAGTACTGCTGGAAATCAAGATAAGGCAAGATATACCACTATTTGTGCAGCTCTTCTGCCACTCTTTGGTCTCTGGGGACGGTTTGTATTCCATCTCCTTCTTTACTGTCCATAGTGTCTATAGACACTTTTATGGTTAACTTCCAATCACTGCAACTGCCATAAAAGAAACACAACCTGTTCTACTGTCTAATACACATAACATAGGAAGCAAGTCTCCAGAATGGCTGCCCCAAAGGACGTTTTTAAAAATAAAAACAACACAACACCTAAAATTAATAATAAGCAAATAAATCCTCCACACTTACAGCTTATTATTAAAACGAACATAACATACAGTCATGTCCATAAATATTGGGACATCAACACAATTCTAACATTTTTGGCTCTATACACCAGCACTATGGATTTGAAATGAAACAAACTAGATGTGCTTTAACTGCAGACTGTCAGCTTTAATTTGAGGGTATTTACATACAAATCAGGTGAACAGTGTAGGAATTACAACAGTTTGCATATGTGCCTCCCACTTGTTAAGGGACCAAAAGTAATGGGACAGAATAATAATCATAAATCAAACTTTTTACTTTTTAATACTTGGTTGCAAATCCTTTGCAGTCAATTACAGCCTGAAGTCTGGAACGCATAGACATCAGCAGACGCTGGATTTCATCCCTGGTGATGCTCTGCCAGGCCTCTACTGCAACTGTCTTCAGTTCCTGCTTGTTCTTGGGGCATTTTCCCTTCAGTTTTTTCTTCAGCAAGTGAAATGCATGCTCAATCGGATTCAGGTCAGGTGATTGACTTGGCCATTGCATAACATTCCACTTCTTTCCCTTAAAAAACTCTTTGGTTGCTTTTGCAGTATGCTTTGGGTCATTGTCCATCTGCACTGTGAAGCGCTGTCCAATGAGTTCTGAAGCATTTGGCTGAAAATGAGCAGATAATATTGCCCGAAACACTTCAGAATTCATCCTGCTGCTTTTGTCAGCAGTCACATCATCAATAAATACAAGAGAACCAGTGCCATTGGCAGCCATACATGCCCACGCCATGACACTACCACCACCATGTTTCACTGATGAGGTGGTATGCTTAGGATCATGAGCAGTATCTTTCCTTCTCCATACTCTTCTCTTCACATCACTCTGGTACAAGTTGATCTTGGTCTTATCTGTCCATAGGATGTTTTTCCAGAACTGGGAAGGCTTTTTTAATGTTGTTTGGCAAACTCTAATCTCGTCTTCCTGTTTTTGAGGCTCACCAATGGTTTACATCTTGTGGTGAACCCTTTGTATTCACTCTGGTGAAGTCTTCTCTTGATTGTTGACTTTGACACACATACACCTACCTCCTGGAGAGTGTTCTTGATCCGGCCAACTGTTGTGAAGGGTGTTTTCTTCACCAGGGAAATAATTCTTCCGTCATCCAACACAGTTGTTTTCCATGGTCTTCCGGGTCTTTTGGTGTTGCTGAGCTCACCAGTGCGTTCCTTCTTTTTAAGAATGTTCCAAACTGTTGTTTTGGCCACGCCTAATGTTTTTGCTATCTCTCTGATGGGTTTGTGGTGTTTTTTCAGCCTAATGATGGCTTGCTTCACTGATCTGCTCATTGTAATTGGGATAATGAGGGACTAACACACACCTGGCCATGGAACAGCTGAGAAGCCAATTGTCCCATTACTTTTGGTCCCTTAGCAAGTGGGAGGCACATATGCAAACTGTTGTAATTTCTACACCTGATTTGGATGTAAATACCCTCAAATTAAAGCTGACAGTCTGCAGTTAAAGCACATCTTGTTCGTTTCATTTCAAATTCATTGTGGTTGTGTATAGAGCCAAAAATGTTAGAATTGTGTCGATGTCCCAATATTCATGGACCTGACTGTAGGTGATACTGTTAAGATATTGTACATTACTTCTATTGAAAGAAGATAGGTATTATGACTTTTTGGCCTGATATAAACATTGATTCCTTTTTTACCAGGACTGTGGAGTTGGTAATCCAAAATTCTGACTCTACCTCCTGTATTTTATCCGACTTCAGCTCCGACTCCTTCATAAATGGCCAACAATATAGTAATAACAAATGTAGTGTAGTAAAATGCTAACATTGTGCCTTTTCTTACTGTTGTGTAAGTCAGGGATGCTCAACCTGCGGACCACCAGCTGTTGTAAAACTACAACTCTCACCATGCCCTGCTGATAGCTGATGTTGTCCGAGCATGCTGGGAGTTGCAGTTTTTCAACAACTGGAGGGCCGCAGGTTGGGCATCCTTGGTGTAAATAATCGGGCCTAGAGCTACAATTTCTGAAACTTAAGACAATATGCATTTAAAAACTGGAAAACACTTAATAATTTTATATATGTGTTCTGGATATACATAGAATCATGTGCATATGGGAATAAAGGAAATGTAAAAATCTTAGCTTCTACAGTCGTGGCCAAAAGTTTTGAGAATTACATAAATATTTGAAATTGGAAAAGTTGCCGCTTAAGTTTTTATAATAGCAATTTGCATATACTCCAGAATGTTATGAAGAGTGATCAGATGAATTGCATAGTCCTTCTTTGCCATGAAAATTAACTTAATCCCAAAAAAAACTTTCCACTGCATTTCATTGCTGTCATTAAAGGACCTGCTGAGATCATTTCTGTAATCGTATTGTTAACTCAGGTGAGAATGTTGATGAGCACAAGGCTGGAGATCATTATGTCAGGCTGATTGGGTTAAAATGGCAGACTTGACCTGTTAAAAGGAGGGTGATGCTTGAAATCCAACCATGGTGACCTGAAAAGAAACGCGTGCAGCCATCATTGTGTTGCATAAAAATGGCTTCACAGGCAAGGATATTGTGGCTAAGATTGCACCTCAATCAACAATTTATAGGATCATCAAGAACTTCAAGGAAAGAGGTTCAATTCTTGTTAAGAAGGCTTCAGGGCGTCCAAGAAAATCCAGCAAGCACCAGGATCGTCTCCTAAAGAGGATTCAGCTGTGGGATCGGAGTGCCACCAGTGCAGAACTTGCTCAGAAATGGCAGCAGGCAGGTGTGAGCGCATCTGTATGCACAGTGAGGCGAAGACTTTTGGAAGATGGCCTGGTGTCAAGAAGGGCAGCAAAGAAGCCACTTCTCTCCAAAAAAAACATCAGGGACAGATTGATCTTCTGCAGAAAATATGGTGAATAGACTGCTGAGGACTGGGGCAAAGTCATATTCTCCGACGAAGCCTCTTTCCGATTGTTTGGGGCATCAGGAAAAAGGCTTGCCCGGAGAAGAAAAGGTGAGCGCTACCATCAGTCCTGTGTCATGCCAACAGTAAAGCATTCTGAGACCATTCATGTGTGGGGTTGCTTCTCATCCAAGGGAGTGGGCTCACTCACAATTTTGCCCCAAAACACAGCCATGAATAAAGAATGGTACCAAAACACCCTCCAACAGCAACTTCTTCCAACAATCCAACAACAGTTTGGTGAAGAACAATGCATTTTCCAGCACGATGGAGCACCGTGCCATAAGGCAAAAGTGATAACTAAGTGGCTCGGGGACCAAAACGTTGACATTTTGGGTCCATGGCCTGGAAACTCCCCAGATCTTAATCCCATTGAGAACTTGTGGTCAATCCTCAAGAGGCGGTTGGACAAACAAAAACCCACTAATTCTGACAAATTCCAAGAAGTGACTATGAAAGAATGGGTTGCTATCAGTCAGAATGGGTTGCTATCAACCAGAAGTTGATTGAGAGCATGCCCAGTCGAATTGCAGAGGTCCTGAAATAGAAGGGCCAACACTGCAAATACTGACTCTTTGCATAAATGTCTTGTAAATGTCGATAAAAGCCCTTGAAACGTATGAAGTGCGTGTAATTATATTTCATTACATCACAGAAACAACTGAAACAAAGATCTAAAAGCAGTTTAGCAGCAAACTTTGTGAAAACTAATATTTGTGTCATTCTCAAAACTTTTGGCCACGACTGTACAGTGTATTCAGTGCTCACCATAAAAGGCTTGTCTGAAAATAATTTACTTTTCACAGGAGCCTGCATCCTGTCTCTGCTATTGGAAGATTCATACCTACCCGCAGCTCCGATCCTGCACACTGGCTTCCATGTGTCTGTCACCTGGTTTGTGGCTTGTTTACTTCTTCTCCACCATGGGCATGATAATCTACTCCATTGCCGCCAATAACTGGATATATCAGTGACCTGTCCACAAGAAACACATCACCACTGAAGCCAGTAATTGGCTGCAGAGGAGCAGGTGACCATCCCCATGGCAAAAAAGGGAGTAAACAAGCTGGTAATCAGATAATAGACACACATGAGCCAGTGCAGGACAGGAACAGCGGAGAATACACATGTATTCTTTCATAGCAAGGGCAGGCTGCGGCTTCTGTCAAAAGTTTATCTTTCCAAGACAACTTCTTTAATGCTGTCTTCTTTTTCTGTCTAGCACTTCCAAGATGACTGCAGGCATTCCCAGTAGTGAACTTTCTCCTCTGGTCTTCTACTGAGCATGTGAAGGACAGGTTCATTTTAACTAAGGTCAGGTGAGAAAACAGGAGAGGTGAGAACTTATTATCTCTCAACACTAGAACACCCTGCTTATTACTGTTTATAGTATAAGGGACAGGAGAGAACATAGGAGAGCTGAGAACTGATTATCACCAGTAAAAGGCCCCACGTATTACTATTTATAGTATAGGGACAGGAGAAGACACAGCAGAGGTGAGAACTGATTATCTATCACCAGTAGAATACCTTGCTTATCACCGTTTATAGCATAAGGGCAAGAGATAACACAGGAGGGGTGATTACTGATTATACCTCACCACTAGAACACCCTACGTATCACAGTTTATAATATAAGGAGAGGAGAAAACACAGGTGGGTGAGAACTGATTCTCTACCACCAGTAGAACACCCTGCATACCACTGCTTTTAGCATAAGGATAGTAGAGAACACAGGAGAAGGGAAAGAGCTGATTATCTATTACCACTAGAACATCATGCTTATCACAGTTTATAGTTTAAGAACAGGAGAGAATACAGGAGAAGTGAGAACTGCTTATCTATCACCACTAGAACACCCAGGATATCACTGTTTATAGTATATGAACAAGAGAGAAAAAAGGAGGGGTGAAAACTGATTATATAACACCAGTGGTACACCCTGAATATCACTGTTTATTGTATAAGAACAGAATAAAACACAGAAGAGGGGAAAACTGATTATCTATCACCACTAGAACATCCTGATTATCACTGTTTATAGTACAAGGCCGGGAAAGAACATATGAACTGTGACAACTGGTTGTCTATCATCACTAGAACACCCTGCCTATAACTGTTTATAGTATAAGGACATGAGAAAACAGGAGATATTAGAACTAATTATCTATCACCACTAATAAAAATCCTGCTTATCGCTGTTTATAGTATAAAAGACAGGAGAGAACACAGGAGAGGGGAGAAATGATTATCACTAGAATACCCTGCTTATCACTTTTTATAATATAAGGACATGAGATAACATAGGAGAGCTGAGAACGGATTATCTATCACCACTAGCACACTCTGCTTATCACTGTTTATAGTATAAAAGACAGGAGAGAACTCAGGAGAGCTGAGAATATCTTAAGTATAAGGGACAGGGGAGAACACAGGAGAGGTGAAAACTAATTTAAAATCACCACTAGAACACCCTGCTTATCACTGTTTATAGTAAAAGTACATGAGAGAATGTAGGAGAGGAGAGAACTGATTATCACTGCTAGAACATCCTGCTTATCTCTGTTTATAGTATAAGAGACAGGAGAGAACACAGGAGAGGTGAGAAGATATTAAGTATAAGGGACAGGGCAGAACCCAGGAGAGGTGAGAACTGATTCACAATCACCACTAGAACACCCTGCTTATCACTGTTTTTTTTTTATAAAAAGGGTCCTTAGATTGTTAGATTTAGATTTTATTTACATTTAGATTAACATTTCTAAACTTTTCTATATTCATATGAAAGTTAATAAGTTCATGACACAATATTAATAACAGTTTAATTTTTTTTTTAGCGGGCTTATGTACATTTCTACCAACTGTGACTCTTCCCAAAACTACTGTAGCTCCGACTCCATAGACCTGCTTTTTTCTGCCCCAACAGATTTCAATAAGTTAAAATTGGTTGCTGGAGACTATTACAAATTTGAGCAACGCCCTAGAAAGCTGTACCATAAAGACAATTACATCCAGTGAAGACCTCCCCTGGATATTTGTTTACAGACTTCAGTGGTGACGTGCAGGATATCAGACTTGTCCACTGCAGTCAATTACTCTCCTTAGTGGTATATGGCACGAGACTTCTAAGGACAGTGATTGGCTGCAGTGATCACATGCCATATACCTAAATAAGAATATCACGATCGGCGTGACTATCACATACGTGACACAGAGGGAGGGAAAGAGGAAGGCCCTGCCCAAGTGAGAGGGAAGGTGGTGACCCCTGACTGACCTTGCGGCTGGCACCTGGCTGCCCTGACGTCCCTAGACGGGTTCCTCACCCGTACGCCGATCACGTGCCTAAAACCCTGGCTTTCCCTAAGATGAGCCCTAGATAGTGAACAGGGCGGTGGGAACACTAGTCCGCACCACTAGCTCTAAAGGAAAACACCAAGGGGAGGACAGACAATACAGACTAAACATATAATCCCAGGTGGGCGACAACAGGAGACAACAAAAAGCCCAACAGGGATCCGGAGGGTAGCACTCTGGAACAACAACCAGGATTCACAGCTCCAGTGGGTCAGTATAGAAGTCCAGGCAGGAAGCTCTATAACTGGCAACTAGAGAAGTGTGAGAGGAGAATATAAGGAGGTTGGGAGTGGCAGACAAGAAACAGCTGAGGAGGAGAAGCTACGGATCCCTGAGTGAGACAAAAAGGATTGCAAGGCAAACACAGAAAACAATCACTAAGAAACAACGTGATCTTTAGACATAGAGCGCGCAGCCACCCGCTGCGACTTCCTGACCCCGGGTATAACGGAGTCAGACGTGGCTCTTGACACCCTCGTGACAGTACCCCCCCTTTCACGAGGGGCCTCCGGACACTCAGGACCAGGTCTCTCAGGATGAGAGGCATGGAAAGCCTGAATTAACCTGTTGGCGTTTACCTCTGACGCTGGAACCCACATTCTTTCCTCGGGACCGTAACCCCTCCAATGCACCAGATACTGAAGAGAGCGGCGGACCCGACGAGAATCAACAATTCTGGATATTTGAAACTCCAGATTACCATCCACAATAACAGGAGGAGGTGGCAGCGGTGATGGTTCTAGAGGTGGAACATACTTCTTGAGTAACGACTTATGGAAGACGTTATGGATCTTAAAAGTCTGAGGTAGCTCCAGGCGAAAAACCACAGGGTTAATGACGGCTACTATTTTATAAGGACCAATGAACCTAGCTAGGGCCCAGTTTCCAAGAGGGAACCTTCAACTTAATATTCCTAGTAGACAACCACACATAGTCATTCACTCCTAGGTCCGGACCTGGCGACCGTTTCTTATCGGCCATGCATTTATATTTACCACTCATATTTTTCAAGTTAGCTTGCACCTTCTGCCATACCGATGAAAGAGATGAAGAAAACCGTTCCTCTTCGGGAACCCCAGAAGACCCCCCCTCTTTGAAAGTACAAAATTGGGGATGAAAACCGTATGCACCAAGAAATGGTGACTTGCCAGTGGATTCCTGACAGCGATTATTTATGGCAAACTCGGCTAACGGTAAATATGACGACCACACCTCTTGGTTTTCAGACACAAAACACCTTAAATATGTTTCTAGGTTTTGGTTGGTACGCTCAGTCTGTCCATTCGACTGAGGATGGAAAGCTGAGGAAAAGGACAAGTGTACCCCCAAACGGGAACAAAAAGCTTTCCAAAACTTAGAAATAAACTGGGTTCCCCGATCCGAAACCACATCGGAAGGGACCCCGTGAAGCTTCACGATTTCACTGATAAACACCTGAGCAAGAGTCTTAGCATTAGGAAGTGCGGGTAGCGCAATAAAGTGTACCATTTTGCTAAACCTGTCTACTACTACCAAGATAACTGTTTTACCCGCAGACAACGGTAAGTCAGTGATGAAATCCATTGACAGATGTGTCCATGGCCTATTGGGGATGAAAAGTGGCAATAAAGACCCTGCTGGACGTGTATAAGAGACTTTCGCGCGTGCACAAGTAGAACAAGTAGACACGAAATCCATTACATCCTGACGCAACCTTGGCCACCAAAAACGACGAGACAATAGCTCCAAGGTTGCTTTACTACCCGGGTGCCCAGCAAGTGCCGAATTATGATGTTCCTTTAATAATTGAAGACGCAGGTTTAACGGTACAAACAATTTCTCTGAGGAGCAAGAGGCCGGGGCGTCCCCCTGGGCCTCTAACACCTTTCCCTCTAGAACAGAGTGTACAGCAGAGACAACCACTCCTCTTTGTAAAATAGGTACCGGATCACTAATATTACCCCCTCCGGGGAAACTACGAGATAATGCGTCTGCCTTGGAATTTTTTGCCCCAGGACGATAGGTGATTACAAAGTTAAATCTGGTAAAGAATAGCGACCACCTAGCTTGTCTAGGGGTGAGACGCTTAGCCGATTCTAGGTACAGAAGGTTTTTGTGATCCGTAATCACCGTGACAGGGTGGATTGCTCCCTCTAAGAAGTGACGCCACTCTTCAAACGCCAGTTTAATCGCCAACAGTTCCCTATTTCCAATATCATAGTTCTTTTCTGCTGTAGATAACTTTTTGGAAAAGAAAGCGCAAGGATGCCATTTGCCAGGAGACGGACCCTGAGACAATACAGCCCCCACTCCCACCTCTGACGCATCTACTTCAACAATAAAAGGCTGGGAGACATCAGGTTGAATTAGAACAGGTGCCGAGGTAAATCTCTCTTTTAGAGAGGAAAATGCAATTCTAGCGGCGTCAGACCATTTAGAAAAATCAGTCCCCTTCCTAGTCATGTCAGTAAGGGGTTTAACGATCACTGAATAATTTTTAATGAACTTTCTATAGAAATTTGCGAAACCCAAAAACCGTTGTAGAGCTTTAAGGTTCTCAGGAAGATCCCAATCTAAAATTGCCTGGACCTTCCTAGGATCCATACGGAAACCTGAAGCAGATAATAGATATCCCAGGAACTGTATTTCCTGAACGGCGAAGACACATTTTTCAATTTTCGCATATAATTTATTCGTCCGTAGGACCTGCAGTACTTGCCTGACATGTACTTCATGTGTTTTCAGATCAGCCGAATAAATTAAGATATCATCTAGGTATATGACTACAAACCTGCCGATGAGATGACTAAAAATATAATTAACGAAATGTTGGAAGACAGCAGGGGCATTGGTCAGACCGAAAGGCATGACTAAATTTTCATAATGCCCCTCAGGGGTGTTAAAAGCTGTCTTCCACTCATCCCCTTCCTTGATACGAATCAGATTGTAGGCCCCCCTAAGATCAAGTTTGGAGAACCACCTAGCACCCGCAATCTGATTAAAAAGGTCAGGAATGAGAGGAAGAGGGTATGGGTCTCGGATGGTTATCCGGTTTAGCTCACGGAAATCTAGGCAAGGACGCAGGCCCCCATCTTTCTTTTTAACAAAGAAAAACCCTGCAGCCACGGGTGAAGAAGAGGGTCTGATGTGTCCCTTAGCCAGACTCTCGGAGATATAATCTTTCATGGCTTGTCTCTCGGGACCCGAAAGATTATACAACCTGGACTTGGGTAATTTTGCACCGGGAATCAGGTTAACCGGGCAATCATAAGGACGATGAGGTGGTAGCTTCTGACAACCCTTTTCAGAAAAAACGTCCTCAAAGTCCGAAATAAATGTAGGTAGGGAAGCTATGGAGGCGATTAAGCAATTGTTATTTAAGCAATTCTCTCTGCAATGCTCACTCCACTCCAATATCTCCCTGGCCTGCCAATCCACCACTGTATTGTGCGCTACCAACCAGGGAAGACCCAATACCACAGGAGAGGGAAGGCCCTCCAGAACGTAACATGAAAGACACTCATTATGGTGGTCCCCTACCCGAAGGTGTAAGTTATGGACAATGTGAGTGAGGTTTCTCTGAGACAGAGGAGCAGAATCAATAGCGAATATGGGAATAGGTCTCTGCAGCGTACAGAGAGACAAACCCATAGTGCGGGCAAAATGGGCATCTATCAAATTTACCCCTGCTCCACTGTCTAGAAAAAAAGAAATAGACTCCGTCTTAACACCAAAAACAATAACCGCTGGCAACACAAATTGAGATGTTCATATGGAGGAAACGTATACCCCTCCGGCTGACATCCTCCGCACAGCCTGGGGTTAGTAGTTTTCCGACGGTCTTTTGTTTTTGAGAAAGGAGGGACAGACATTAATGAAATGACCCCTCCCCCCACAGAAGAAACAAGCCTTCCACCTACGGCGAACCTCAGGAGGACGGAACTGACGAGAAGTTCCTCCCAGCTGCATAGGCTCATCTAAGTCAGTACAGACTAACTGCTGCTTGGGAGAGGTTACCAATTGCTCAGGAATTTTCGATCTCTCCCTAAGACGTCTATCTATTCTGATAGAGAGGGACATAACAGCATCAAGGGAAAGGGGGGTCTCATACAGCGCCAGCGCATCCTTAACCCTTTCAGATAACCCAGAGCAGAACTGACTCCTGAGAGCCGGGTCGTTCCACTGAGTATCCGTAGCCCACCTACGGAACTCTGAGCAATATTCCTCTGCTGGCCGATCTCCCTGTAGGAGTCTCCGTAACTTCGACTCAGCCAGGGCGACTCGGTCAGGGTCATCATATATGAGACCCAAAGCCCCAAAAAATCCCTCCACTGACCGGAGAGCCTGGGAACCAGGGGGTAACAAGAACGCCCAGGATTGCGGGTCCCCCTGAAGCAGGGAAATAACAATCCCCACCCGCTGTTCTTCATTACCTGAGGAGTAAGGGCGCAGCTTAAAATATAATTTGCAGGCCTCACGGAACGTCACAAATTTGTCCCTTCCCCCAGAAAATCTGTCAGGAAGAACAACCTTGGGTTCTGTAACAACCTGGTTACCCATAGCAACCGCTGGGCTTGCGGTCTGCTGCATTTGCTGCTGTTGTTGGAGGACAGACGCCTTCAATCCTGCCACCTCCAAAGACAGGCCTTGAAGCTGTTTTGCCAAAGCAGCAATAGGATCCATATTGGATTCTAAGTAGAGAGAAAAAAATAAAAATAAGGGCCAGTTATAATATCACGATCGGCGTGACTATCACATACGTGACACAGAGGGAGGGAAAGAGGAAGGCCCTGCCCAAGTGAGAGGGAAGGTGGTGACCCCTGACTCACCTTGCGGCTGGCACCTGGCTGCCCTGACGTCCCTAGACGGGTTCCTCACCCGTACGCTGATCACATGCCTAAAACCCTGGCTTTCCCTAAGATGAGCCCTAGATAGTGAACAGGGCGGTGGGAACACTAGTCCGCACCACTAGCTCTAAAGGAAAACACCAAGGGGAGGACAGACAATACAGACTAAACATATAATCCCAGGTGGGCGACAACAGGAGACAACAAAAAGCCCAACAGGGATCCGGAGGGTAGCACTCTGGAACAACAACCAGGATTCACAGCTCCAGTGGGTCAGTATAAAAGTCCAGGCAGGAAGCTCTATAACTGGCAACTACAGAAGTGTGAGAGGAGAATATAAGGAGGTTGGGAGTGGCAGACAAGAAACAGCTGAGGAGGAGAAGCTACGGATCCCTGAGAGAGACAAAAAGGATTGCAAGGCAAACACAGAAAACAATCACTAAGAAACAACGTGATCTTTAGACATAGAGCGCGCAGCCACCCGCTGCGACTTCCTGACCCCGGGTATAACGGAGTCAGACGTGGCTCTTGACACCCTCGTGACAAAGAAACAGGACTGGCACTCCTTGCGATGCAATAGTAAATTCTTTATTCGCCACTCATAAAGAAAGTGGACGCGCGTTTCGGCACATGCAAGTGCCTTTGTCAAACACGATTGAGCAGCAAAACGCGCGTCTACTTTCTTTAGTGAATAAAGAATTTACTATTACATCGCAAGGAGTGCTGGTCCTGTTTCTTATTGAAGCACCTGGGGCGACGCCTGCTGACCGTGCACCCATACCTCCACGCAGTGCCGCCCGATTATCTACAACAACATGCCATATACCTAAGTGATGACACTTGCACTCCAAGTATGGTTGGTGGTGCCAGGGGAAGGCGGGTGCCCATAGTACATAAGATATCACCACGGCACTCATATTCTTTCATTTTGCTCTTTGTAAATAAACAGCGGGAGAAGTACCAGAGTGACGGCACAGAGAGTGGCACCAGGAGAAAGAGGTGAGTATGTACTGAGTTTTTATTTAATAGAATTTCGAGCATTGCTCAATTTTAATTATGTCAGAAAACCCCTTTAAGTAAGGCCTAATATTACCCACAAAAGGATCACCTGACATTTTAAGATAACCAGACGTGGAATCTTCTTCATTTTGGAGATTCTGATTAATTTCCTTTGGCTACAATATGCGCTTATATGCTTATATTTCATAATGCAAGACGAGCTATCCGGTTGTGACTGAGATAGATGACAGATGCTTATACTATGAATTTTGACAACGCTATCAATTAGTGGATGGGAAATATTTCTATGCATTTGATGCCAACAGGGCATTGATTGCAAACTGACTTGGTTATTATACTGAGCAACTGAAGAGCACCGTCAACTAAATACAAAAATGAAAAATAAGGGCCAAAGAGTTCATGAGATTGTAAAGGAGTGGTGAAACTTTTTGTCAACATCAACAGGGGATCCATTAGTGATGCCATTTCCTGTTCTTAGCACTAAAGGGAATAAAATATAACATATCTTTATTATGACCCACTTCTTTTCAGTGCTGATCAGAGCCTATGAGATTTTATAATGGTCTCCATCACGCCAGGAAATATCCCCTCTGTCTATTAATTGGCAGTAGACAATAAAGGCTTGTTAGTTGCTAGGGGTAATATACCTTGATTTTAATCAATTAGACATGTCCAGGGTAAAAATTTAATGAAAAACATAGAATCCTGGTTAGCCTTGGCTGTCCTAAGACTGAGGTCTTCAATCTGCGGCTGTCAAGGTTTGCTGAGAGTTGCGTTTGTGAAAGGTGAGGCACCAACGGTCTGAGATCACTCATCCAAGGCATGAATGGACAGCATTTGTAGGTCGGAAGGCTCAGTGTCAGATCAAGCTACGGAGCAGCAATAACATTTTCACTTATCGTATTGTACAAACATAGGCGATCTTCACTGCTTTTACCATAAAGATCGCTTTGTGCATTTGGAGATTAAATGGGTTGTCCAGGATTTTAATATTGATGGTTTTGGGGTCCTATAACCGTTACCTCTTCTGAACAGCTGTTTCAGAATAGTTCTAGTGCTGGAAGTTGGCACCGAAACCATAATACTAAGTCCACTGTACAAGTGCTTGTTAATGCTTAGCATTTCCCGGTGACACTACGTAGACTCGTCCTCCGCCCCGCCTCCCCCCCAATCTTTTCATCCGTGTGCAGGGAGAAGCAGCAGCGGCGGTGCGGGGAGCAGGAGCGGTGCCGGGATCGGTGACAGGGGTAAGTATATTCCATGTGGGGTGCCTGGCACATGAGGGAACATTTTGTACTCTTGGAGAACTCCTTTAAGTGGAAGCTGCACTGCTGATACAGTGGTTCCTCAAGATACAATATTAATTGGCTCCAGGAGGACCATTGTATGTTGAAACCATTGTACTGTAAGTTGAGTAATCGATTCCAAAGCCCCAAAATGTTATCCAAGATAAGAGAAAATGAAGATTTAAGAAAAAAAAGGAGATAACTAAGACAGATAAGACATGTCCTTACATTTAACAGCCAGGAAAAGCTGCTAACTAGCAATTAATACAGCTATTTTTCCATGATGTCATAGACCCCAATCTTGTACCCATGAAAATTTATGAATCGCTAAATAATTAACCACACTTAAAATAATAAATATGTTTTTATTGTTAGAAAATAATTGGCCATGGTGCTTAACCCGTAGAGGACCTGCACCGTACATGTACGGCGCAGATGTCCGTGAATAAAGGGCCAGCGTCGTACATGTACGGCTCTGTGATCGGGCAGGTGCAGGAGATTCGCCTGCCCGATCCAGCGCATTAACCCTTGATGTGCCTCTGTCAGCGCTGACCGCAGCACATGCAATGTCTTTCCGGGTATTGGAGATGACATTGGGTCCCCGTGCTGCTGTGACGGGGACCCGATGGCATAGGAGGCAGCACAATGCCTTCCCTAGGCATCGTGGCTGCCTTCCGGGAGAGCCTGTGAAATCCAGCCCCCTGGATCTCACAGGCAGGAAGGCTGTAAGTGTATTACAGTCTGTAATACACTTACAGCCAAATACAAAAATAAAAAATTAGGGCCAAAGAGTTCATGAGATTGTAAAGAAGTGATGAAACTTTTTGTCAACATCAACAGGGAATCCATTAGTGATGCCATTTCCTGTTCTCAGCACTAAAGGGAATCCAATATAACATATCTTTATTGTGACCCACTTCTTTTCAGTGCTGATCAGAGCCTATGAGATTTTATAATGGTCTCCATCACGCCAGGAAATATTCCCTCTGTCTATTAATAATTGGCAGTCGATAATAAAGGCTTGTTGGTTGCTAGGGGTAATATACCTTGATTTTAAACAATTAGACATGTCCTTAGGCATCGTGGCTGCCTCCTGGGAGAGCCTGTGAAATCCAGCCTCCTGGATCTCACAGGCAGGAAGGCTGTAAGTGTATTACAGTCTGGAATACACTTACAGCCAATGTATGACAATACAGAAGTATTGTCTTGCATTGTAAAGGGGATCAGACCCCCAAAAGTTGAAGTCCCAGAGTGGGACAAAAAAGAAAGTTAAAAAAAGTTAAAAAAAAATAAAGAAAAAAATTAAAAGTTTCAAGTAAAAAATAAAGAAAAATATCCGTTTGCCAAAATTAAGGGAATTATAATTTTTTTAATAGGGGGAAAAAAAAAGTACAAATATTAGGTATTGCCGCGTCCATATGGACCGATTCTATAAAACTATCACATGACCTAACCCCTCTGGTGAATACTATAAAAAAAAAAATTTAAACTGTGCTAAATAAACCATTTTTTGGTCACCTTACATCACAAAAAGTACAACACCAAGCGATCAAAAAGGCATATACCCCCCAAAATAGTACCAATCTAACCATAACGTCATCCCGCAAAAAATGAGACCCTACCTAAGACAATCGGCCAAAAAATTTAAAAACTATGGCTCAGAATATGGAGACACTAAAACATCATTTTTTTGTTTAAAAAATGCTGTAATTGTGTAAAACTAAGTATACATATTAGGTATCGCTGTGTCCGTAATAACCTGCTCTATAAAAATATTGCATGACCTAACCCCTCAGGTGAATACCGTAAAAAAAAAAAAAGGTGAAAAAAAGCAATTTTTGGTCACCTTACATCACAAAAAACTGTACTAGCAAGCGATCAAAAAGTCATACGCACCCCAAAGTAGTGCCAATCAAACCATCATCTCATCCCGCAAAAATCATACCCTACCTAAGACAAACGCCCAAAAACTGAAAAACTATGGCTCTCACACTATGGAGACACTAAAACATGATTTTTTTTGTTTCAAAAATGAAATCATTGTGTAAAACGTACATAAATAAAAAAGTAGACATATTAGGTAATAATTAATAAACTTCTCTATGAAAATATCACATGACCTAACCCGTCAGGTGAATACCATAAAATTAATAAAAATAAAAACGGTGTAAAAAACGCCTCACAAAAAGTGTAATATAAAGCAACCAAAAATCATATGTACCCTAAAATAGTACAAACAAAACTGCCACCTTATCCCATAGTTTCCAAAATGGGGTCACTTCTTTGGGAGTTTCTACTCTAGGGGTGCATCAGGGGGACTTCAAACGGGACATGGTGTCCAGCAAAATCTGCCTTCCAAAAACCGTATGGCGTTCCTTTTCTTCTGCACAATGCAGTGTGCCCATACAGCAGTTTTACAACCACATATGGGGTGTTTCTGTAAACTACAGAATCAGGGCCATAAATATTGAGTTTTATTTGGCAGTTAACCCTTGCTTTGTAACTGGAATAAATTGATCGAAATAGAAAATCTGCCAAAAAAGTGAAATTCTGAAATTTCATCTCTATATTTCATTAATTCTTGTGGAACACCTAAAGGGTTAACAAAGTTTGTAAAATCAGTTTTGTATACCTTGAGGGGTGAATTTCCAAAATTGGGTAACTTTTTGGGAGTTTCTACTCTAGGGGTGCATCAGGGGGTCTTCAAATGTGACATGGCAGCTTAAAATGATCTGTCGCGGATGGTGTTGCAGAAAGCTGGAACTTATAAATAAACATCCGACTTGCTTGATCCCAAACTAAGGAGCATATGGGCGAGCCCTATAAAACCCCTAAAGCTCTCCCTGACTGCTATGCCCATGCAAAGGCCTTTATGGTAGACGATTGCATGTCCACGTACCTCATACTATGTGACACCTGAAAACCCTATAATAGTGAGGGGACACGACCACCGGCTCCCTGCACTTAATACGGACGGAGTCAGGGTCACCTAGAATCAAACCAGCAAGGAAACACAAATAAAGGAAACAGACTTATCTGAGGAATCAGCAGAAGCAGCATCCAGCAGTGAACACAATCCAAGAAGAAGTATAAACTGCAAAGTGAGGCAGTATGGGAGGGAATATAAAGGGAGAGAATTAGTGTAAATAGGTGACAGCTCGGAGAAGGAAAGGAGATGTCAAAGTGAAACCAAAACAAAGAACTTCATGCAGGTAGAGAAGAACATCTAACAGACCTTCTCACAGAAGTGGCGGTGACAGTACCCCTCCCTCTATGGGTGGACTCCGGACACTCAGAGCCCACCTTCTCAGGATGAGACCTATGGAAAGCCCTGATAAGACAAGTGGCCTTAATGTCCGCCACTGGGACCCACATCCTCTCCTCAGGACCATAACCCTCCCAATGAACGAGGTACTGGAGAGAACTGCGGATAATGCGAGAATCCACAATCCTAGAGACCTGAAATTCAAGATTACCATCAACAACAATTGGAGGAGGGGGCAAAGAGGAGGGTACAGTGGGTTGGACATAAGGTTTTAATAGGGACCTGTGAAAAACATTATAGATCTTCCAAGTCTGAGGAAGATCAAAACGGAAGGCAACGGGATTGATGACGGACAAGATCTTGTAAGGCCCAATAAACTTAGGACCCAACTTCCAGGAGGGAACCTTCAGTTTGATATTCTTTGTAGACAACCACACCAGATCACCCACATTCAGGTCCGGACCAGGCACACGTCTCTTATCCACCACACGCTTATATCTCTCACTCATCCTCTTCAGATTACCCTGAATCTTTTGCCAAATAAATGACAAAGACGAGGAAAATCTCTCCTCATCGGGTAAACCAGAAGACCCCTCTCCAGAGAATGTCCAAAACTGTGGATGAAACCCATATGCACCAAAAAATGGTGACTTATCAGAGGACTCCTGGCGACGGTTATTTAAAGCAAACTCAGCAAGGGACAAAAAAGAACACAAATCCTCCTGATTCTCCGCCACAAAACAGTGCAGATACAGTACAGACCAAAAGTTTGGACACACCTTCTCATTCAAAGAGTTTTCTTTATTTTCATGACTATGAAAATTGTAGAGTCACACTGAAGGCATCAAAACTATGAATTAACACATGTGGAATTATATATATAACAAAAAAGTGTGAAACAACTGAAAATATGTCATATTCTAGGTTCTTCAAAGTAGCCACCTTTTGCTTTGATTACTGCTTTGCACAATCTTGGCATTCTCTTGATGAGCTTCAAGGGGTAGTCACCTGAAATGGTTTTCACTTCACAGGTGTGCCCTGTCAGGTTTAATAAGTGGGATTTCTTGCCTTATAAATGGGGTTGGGACCATCAGTTGCATTGTGGAGTAGTCAGGTGGATACACAGCTGATAGTCCTACTGAATAGACTGTTAGAATTTGTATTATGGCAAGAAAAAAAGAAAAAAGCAGCTAAGTAAAGAAAAACGAGTGGCCATCATTACTTTAAGAAATTAAGGTCAGTCAGTCCGAAAAATTGAGAAAACTTTGAAAGTGTCCCCAAGTGCAGTCACAAACACCATCTAGCACTACAAAGAAACTGCCTCGCATGCGGACCGCCCCAGGAAAGGAAGACCAAGAGTCACCTCTGCTGCGCATGGCTACCACAGCATCTTGCAGCGGTTTGCGTTTACTTGGACCATCATTTATTTTTCAACAGGACAATGACCCCAAACACACCTCCAGGCTGTGTAAGGGCTATTTGACCATGAAGGAGAGTGATGGGGTGCTGCGCCAGATGACCTGGCCTCCACAATCACCGGACCTGAACCCAATCGAGATGGTTTGGGGTGAGCTGGATCGCAGAGTGAAGGCAAAAGGGCCAACAAGTGCTAAGCATCTCTGGGAACTCCTTTAAGACTGTTGGAAGACCATTTCAGGTGACTACCTCTTGAAGCTCATCAAGAGAATGCCAAGAGTGCGCAAAGTAATCAAAGCAAAAGGTGGCTACTTGAAAGAACCTAGAATATGACATATTTTCAGTTGTTTCACACTTTTTTGTTATGTTTATAAATCCACATGTGTTAATTCATAGTTTTGATGCCTTCAGTGTGAATCTACAATTTTCATAGTCATGAAAATAAAGAAAACTCTTTGAATGAGAAGGTGTGTCCAAACTTTTTGTCTGTACTGTACTCTCCAGATTCTGATTGATGCGTTCGGTCTGACCATTTGACTGCGGATGAAAAGCAGAAGAGAGCGACAACCGAACCCCAAGCGAGCACAGAAGGCCTTCCAGAATCTGGAAACAAATTGCGTGCCCCTATCAGAGCCGGCCACCAGAATCTTCGAGCAATGAGATCCACTGTGGCTCTGCTCCCCGGGTGCCCAGCAAGGACAGTATCGTGGTGCTCCTTAAAAACCTTGTGTCATAAAGCGAGAGGCACAAACAACCTTCCAGGGGGACAAAGATCAGGAGCCTCTGCCTGAGCTGCCTGAACCTTTGCCTCCAAATCAGGATAAAGAGCAGAGACGACCACCCCTTCAGCCAAAATGGGACCCGGGTCTTCAAAGTTGCCCCCTCCCGGAAAACAACGTGACAGGGCATCCGCCTTCACATTTTTAACCCCAGGGCGAAACGTAACAACAAAATAAAACCTATAAAAGAACAAAGACCATCTGGCCTGTCTCGGGTTCAGACGCTTGGCCGATTCCAAGTAGGCCAGATTCTTATGGTCTGTAAACACGGTAATTGGGTGTCTGGCTCCCTCTAACCAATGGCGCCATTCCTCAAAAGCTAATTTGTAGGTCAACAACTCCCTATCTCCCACATCGTAATTTCTCTCTGCAGAGGAGAGTTTCCTTGAGAAAAAGGCACACGGTCACCATTTGGCAGGAGAGGGACCCTGAGATAAGACCGCACCCCCACCCACCTCAGAAGCATCCACCTCAACAATAAAAGGTAGAGAGTAGAGTTGAGCGAACACCTGGATGTTCGGGTTCGAGAAGTTCGGCCGAACATCCCGGAAATGTTCGGGTTCGGGATCCGAACCCGATCCGAACTTCGTCCCGAACCCGAACCCCATTGAAGTCAATGGGGACCCGAACTTTTCGGCACTAAAACGGCTGTAAAACAGCCCAGGAAAGGGCTAGAGGGCTGCAAAAGGCAGCAACATGTAGGTAAATCCCCTGCAAACAAATGTGGATAGGGAAATTAATTAAAATAAAAATTAAATAAATAAAAATTAACCAAAATCAATTGGAGAGAGGTTCCATAGCAGAGAATCTGGCTTCCCGTCACCCACCACTGGAACAGTCCATTCTCAGATATTTAGGCCCCGGCACCCAGGCAGAGGAGAGAGGTCCCGTAACAGACAATCTGGCTTCATGTCAGCAGAGAATTAGTCTGCATGTCATAGCAGAGAATGAGGCTTCACGTCAGCCACCACTGCAACAGTCCATTGGCATATATTTAGGCCTAGCACACAGGCAGAGGAGAGAGGTCCCGTAACAGAGAATCTGGCTTCATGTCAGCAGAGAATCAGTCTGCATGTCATAGCAGAGAATGAGGCTTCACGTCAGCCACCACTGCAACAGTCCATTGGCATATATTTAGGCCCAGCACACACACAGGCAGAGGAGAGAGGTCCCGTAACAGAGAATCTGTCTTCATGTCAGCAGAGAATTAGTCTGCATGTCATAGCAGAGAATGAGGCTTCACGTCACCCACCACTGCAACAGTCCATTGGCATATATTTAGGCCTAGCACACAGGCAGAGCAGAGAGGTCCCGTAACAGACAATCTGGCTTCATGACAGCAGAGAATCAGTCTGCATGTCATAGCAGAGAATGAGGCTTCACGTCACCCACCACTGCAACAGTCCATTGGCATATATTTAGGCCTAGCACACAGGCAGAGGAGAGAGGTCCCGTAACAGAGAATCTGTCTTCATGTCAGCAGAGAATCAGTCTGCATGTCATAGCAGAGAATGAGGCTTCACGTCAGCCACCACTGCAACAGTCCATTGGCATATATTTAGGCCCAGCACCCAGGCAGAGGAGGGAGGTCCCGTAACAGAGAATCTGTCTTCATGTCAGCAGAGAATTAGTCTGCATGTCATAGCAGAGAATGAGGCTTCACGTCAGCCACCACTGCAACAGTCCATTGGCATATATTTAGGCCCAGCACACACACAGGCAGAGGAGAGAGGTCCCGTAACAGAGAATCTGGCTTCATGTCAGCAGAGAATCAGTCTGCATGTCATAGCAGAGAATGAGGCTTCACGTCAGCCACCACTGCAACAGTCCATTGGCATATATTTAGGCCCAGCACACACACAGGCAGAGGAGAGAGGTCCCGTAACAGAGAATCTGGCTTCATGTCAGCAGAGAATCAGTCTGCATGTCATAGCAGAGAATGAGGCTTCACGTCAGCCACCACTGCAACAGTCCATTGGCATATATTTAGGCCCAGCACCCAGGCAGAGGAGGGAGGTCCCGTAACAGAGAATCTGTCTTCATGTCAGCAGAGAATTAGTCTGCATGTCATAGCAGAGAATGAGGCTTCACGTCAGCCACCACTGCAACAGTCCATTGGCATAAATTTAGGCCCAGCACACACACAGGCAGAGGAGAGAGGTCCCGTAACAGAGAATCTGGCTTCATGTCAGCAGAGAATCAGTCTGCATGTCATAGCAGAGAATGAGGCTTCACGTCAGCCACCACTGCAACAGTCCATTGGCATATATTTAGGCCCAGCACACACACAGGCAGAGGAGAGAGGTCCCGTAACAGAGAATCTGGCTTCATGTCAGCAGAGAATCAGTCTGCATGTCATAGCAGAGAATGAGGCTTCACGTCAGCCACCACTGCAACAGTCCATTGGCATATATTTAGGCCCAGCACACACACAGGCAGAGGAGAGAGGTCCCGTAACAGAGAATCTGGCTTCATGTCAGCAGAGAATCAGTCTGCATGTCATAGCAGAGAATGAGGCTTCACGTCAGCCACCACTGCAACAGTCCATTGGCATATATTTAGGCCCAGCACACACACAGGCAGAGGAGAGAGGTCCCGTAACAGAGAATCTGTCTTCATGTCAGCAGAGAATTAGTCTGCATGTCATAGCAGAGAATGAGGCTTCACGTCACCCACCACTGCAACAGTCCATTGGCATATATTTAGGCCTAGCACACAGGCAGAGCAGAGAGGTCCCGTAACAGACAATCTGGCTTCATGACAGCAGAGAATCAGTCTGCATGTCATAGCAGAGAATGAGGCTTCACGTCACCCACCACTGCAACAGTCCATTGGCATATATTTAGGCCTAGCACACAGGCAGAGCAGAGAGGTCCCGTAACAGACAATCTGGCTTCATGTCAGCAGAGAATCAGTCTGCATGTCATAGCAGAGAATGAGGCTTCACGTCACCCACCACTGCAACAGTCCATTGGCATATATTTAGGCCTAGCACACAGGCAGAGCAGAGAGGTCCCGTAACAGACGATCTGGCTTCATGTCAGCAGAGAATCAGTCTGCATGTCATAGCAGAGAATCAGGCTTCACGTCAGCCACCACTGCAACAGTCCATTGTCATAAATTTAGGCCCAGCACCCAGGCAGAGGAGAGAGGTCCCGTAACAGACAATCTGGCTTCATGTCAGCAGAGAATTAGTCTGCATGTCATAGCAGAGAATCAGGCTTCATGTCAGCCACCACTGCAACAGTCCATTGGCATATATTTAGGCCTAGCACACAGGCAGAGGAGAGGTTCATTCAACTTTGGGTAGCATCGCAATATAATGGTAAAATGAAAATAAAAATAGGATTGAATGAGGAAGTGCCCTGGAGTCCAATAATATATGGTTATGGGGAGGTAGTTAATGTCTAATCTGGACAAGGGACGGACAGGTCCTGTGGGATCCATGCCTGGTTCATTTTTATGAACGTCAGCTTGTCCACATTGGCTGTAGACAGGCGGCTGCGTTTGTCTGTAATGACGCCCCCTGCCGTGCTGAATACACGTTCAGACAAAACGCTGGCTGCCGGGCAGGCCAGCACCTCCAAGGCATAAAAGGCTAGCTCTGGCCACGTGGACAATTTAGAGACCCAGAAGTTGAATGGGGCCGAACCATCAGTCAGTACGTGGAGGGGTGTGCACACGTACTGTTCCACCATGTTAGTGAAATGTTGCCTCCTGCTAACACGTTGCGTATCAGGTGGTGGTGCAGTTAGCTGTGGCGTGTTGACAAAAGTTTTCCACATCTCTGCCATGCTAACCCTGCCCTCAGAGGAGCTGGCCGTGACACAGCTGCCTTGGCGACCTCTTGCTCCTCCTCTGCCTTGGCCTTGGGCTTCCACTTGTTCCCCTGTGACATTTGGGAATGCTCTCAGTAGCGCGTCTACCAACGTGCGCTTGTACTCGCGCATCTTCCTATCACGCTCCAGTGCAGGAAGTAAGGTGGGCACATTGTCTTTGTAGCGTGGATCCAGCAGGGTGGCAACCCAGTAGTCCGCACAGGTTAAAATGTGGGCAACTCTGCTGTCGTTGCGCAGGCACTGCAGCATGTAGTCGCTCATGTGTGCCAGGCTGCCCAGGGGTAAGGACAAGCTGTCCTCTGTGGGAGGCGTATCGTCATCGTCCTGCCTTTCCCCCCAGCCACGCACCAGTGATGGACCCGAGCTGCGTTGGGTGCCACCCCGCTGTGACCATGCTTCATCCTCATCCTCCTCCACCTCCTCCTCATCCTCGTCCTCCTCGTCCTCCAGTAGTGGGCCCTGGCTGGCCACATTTGTACCTGGCCTCTGCTGTTGCAAAAAACCTCCCTCTGAGTCACTTCGAAGAGACTGGCCTGAAAGTGCTAAAAATGACCCCTCTTCCTCATCCTCCTCCTCCTCCTCCTGGGCCACCTCCTGTTCCATCATCGCCCTAAGTGTTTTCTCAAGGAGACATAGAAGTGGTATTGTAACGCTGATAACGGTGTCATCGCCACTGGCCATGTTGGTGGAGTACTCGAAACAGCGCAACAGGGCACACAGGTCTCGCATGGAGGCCCAGTCATTGGTGGTGAAGTGGTGCTGTTCTGTAGTGCGACTGACCCGTGCGTGCTGCAGCTGAAACTCCACTATGGCCTGCTGCTGCTCGCACAGTCTGTCCAGCATGTGCAAGGTGGAGTTCCACCTGGTGGGCACGTCGCATATGAGGCGGTGAGCGGGAAGGCCGAAGTTACGCTGTAGCGCAGACAGGCGAGCAGCGGCAGGATGTGAACGCCGGAAGCGCGAACAGACGGCCCGCACTTTATGCAGCAGCTCTGACATGTCGGGGTAGTTGTGAATGAACTTCTGCACCACCAAATTCAGCACATGCGCCAAGCAAGGGATGTGCGTCAAATTGGCTAGTCCCAGAGCTGCAACGAGATTTCGCCCATTATCACACACCACCAGGCCGGGCTTGAGGCTCACCGGCAGCAACCACTCGTCGGTCTGTTGTTCAATACCCCGCCACAACTCCTGTGCGGTGTGGGGCCTGTCCCCCAAACATATGAGTTTCAGAATGGCCTGCTGACGTTTACCCCGGGCTGTGCTGAAGTTGGTGGTGAAGGTGTGTGGCTGACTGGATGAGCAGGTGGAAGAAGAGGAGGAGGAAGCCGAGAAGGAGGAGGTGGCAACAGGAGGCAAAGAATGTTGCCCTGCGATCCTTGGCGGCGGCAGGACGTGCGCCAAACAGCTCTCCGCCTGGGGCCCAGCTGCCACTACATTTACCCAGTGTGCAGTTAGGGAGATATAGCGTCCCTGGCCGTGCTTACTGGTCCACGTATCTGTGGTTAGGTGGACCTTGCTACAGATGGCGTTGCGCAGTGCACACTTGATTTTATCGGATACTTGGTTGTGCAGGGAAGGCACGGCTCTCTTGGAGAAGTAGTGCCGGCTGGGAACAACATACTGTGGGACAGCAAGCGACATGAGCTGTTTGAAGCTGTCTGTGTCCACCAGCCTAAATGACAGCATTTCATAGGCCAGTAGTTTAGAAATGCTGGCATTCAGGGCCAGGGATCGAGGGTGGCTAGGTGGGAATTTACGCTTTCTATCAAATGTTTGTGAGATGGAGAGCTGAACGCTGGCGTGTGACATGGTTGAGACGCTTGGTGACGGAGGTGGTGGTGGTGGTGTTGGTGGTACATCCCCTGTTTGCTGGGCGGCAGGTGCCAACGTTCCTCCAGAGGCGGAGGAAGAGGCCGAGGCGGCAGCAGCAGAATAGGCCGAGGCGGCAGCAGCAGAAGAGGTAGCAGGGGGAGCCTGAGTGACTTCCTTGGTTTTAAGGTGTTTACTCCACTGCAGTTCATGCTTTGCATGCAGGTGCCTGGTCATGCAGGTTGTGCTCAGGTTCAGAACGTTAATGCCTCGCTTCAGGCTCTGATGGCACAGCGTGCAAACCACTCGGGTCTTGTCGTCAGCACATTGTTTGAAGAAGTGCCATGCCAGGGAACTCCTTGAAGCTGCCTTTGGGGTGCTCGGTCCCAGATGGCGGCGGTCAGTAGCAGGCGGAGTCTCTTGGCGGCGGGTGTTCTGCTTTTGCCCACTGCTCCCTCTTTTGCTACGCTGTTGGCTCGGTCTCACCACTGCCTCTTCCTCCGAACTGTGAAAGTCAGTGGCACGACCTTCATTCCATGTGGGGTCTAGGACCTCATCGTCCCCTGCATCGTCTTCCACCCAGTCTTGATCCCTGACCTCCTGTTCAGTCTGCACACTGCAGAAAGACGCAGCAGTTGGCACCTGTGTTTCGTCATCATCAGAGACATGCTGAGGTGGTATTCCCATGTCCTCATCATCAGGAAACATAAGTGGTTGTGCGTCAGTGCATTCTATGTCTTTCACCGCTGGGGAAGGGCTAGGTGGATGCCCTTGGGAAACCCTGCCAGCGGAGTCTTCAAACAGCATAAGAGACTGCTGCATAACTTGAGGCTGAGACAGTTTCCCTGGTATGCATGGGGGTGATGTGACAGACTGATGGGGTTGGTTTTCAGGCGCCATCTGTGCGCTTTCTGCAGAAGACTGGGTGGGAGATAATGTGAACGTGCTGGATCCACTGTCGGCCACCCAATTGACTAATGCCTGTACCTGCTCAGGCCTTACCATCCTTAGAACGGCATTGGGCCCCACCATATATCGCTGTAAATTCTGGCGGCTACTGGGACCTGAGGTAGTTGGTACACTAGGACGTGTGGATGTGGCAGAACGGCCACGTCCTCTCCCAGCACCAGAGGGTCCACTAACACCACCACGACCATGTCCACGTCCGCGTCCCTTACTAGATGTTTTTCTCATTGTTATGGTTCACCACAACAACAAATATATTATTTGGCCCAATGTATTGTATTCAAATTCAGCGGGATATAAATTTGAGGCCTAGTATTTAGGCGCTGGGTGACCGGTATGGATTTAGTGACAGAATTAGACTTGGAAATGCACAGAAGCGTGTGTGTGAAGTTATTCTGAATGACCCAATGTGCACCTTGAATATTATATACCCTTTTTGGGATAGATTTCAAATAGCTCTGATATAGCAGGAACCACTAAATTATGAAATTGCTAAATTGGGAATTGTACTTCAACCCAGAACAAAAAATGTGCTTTGACGGGCACTAAATAACTTTCCCAGCTACAACAGTACAGCGGTAACGAGAGATTTAGAGGGATTTAAATTTGAGGCCTAGTATTTAGGCGCTGGGTGACAGGTATGGGTTTAGTGACAGAATTAGACTTGGAAATACACAGTAGCGGGTGTGTGTGAAGTTATTCTGAATGACCCAATGTGCACCTTCAATATTATATACCCTTTTTGGGATAGATTTCAAATAGCTCTGATATAGCAGGAACCACTAAATTATGAAATTGCTAAATTGGGAATTGTACTTCAACCCAGAACAAAAAATGTGCTTTGACGGACACTAAATATCTTGCCCAGCAACAACAGTACAGCGGTGGGTAACGAGAGATTTAGAGGGATTTAAATTTGAGGCCTAGTATTTAGGCGCTGGGTCACCGGTATGGATTTAGTGACAGAATTAGACTTGGAAATGCACAGAAGCGTGTGTGTGAAGTTATTCTGAATGACCCTATGTGCACCTTCAATATTATATACCCTTTTAGGGATAGATTTCAAATAGCTCTGATATAGCAGAAACCACTAAATTATGAAATTGCTAAATTGGGAATTGTACTTCAACCCAGAACAAAAAATGTGCTTTGACGGACACTAAATATCTTGCCCAGCAACAACAGTACAGCGGTGGGTAACGAGAGATTTAGAGGGATTAAATTTGAGGCCTAGTATTTAGGCGCTGGGTGACAGGTATGGGTTTAGTGACAGAATTAGACTTGGAAATACACAGTAGCGGGTGTGTGTGAAGTTATTCTGAATGACCCAATGTGCACCTTCAATATTATATACCCTTTTAGGGATAGATTTCAAATAGCTCTGATATAGCAGGAACCACTAAATTATGAAATTGCTAAATTGGGAATTGTACTTCAACCCAGAACAAAAAATGTGCTTTGACGGACACTAAATATCTTGCCCAGCAACAACAGTACAGTGGTGGGTAACGAGAGATTTAGAGGGATTTAAATTTGAGGCCTAGTATTTAGGCGCTGGGTCACCGGTATGGATTTAGTGACAGAATTAGACTTGGAAATGCACAGAAGCGTGTGTGTGAAGTTATTCTGAATGACCCTATGTGCACCTTCAATATTATATACCCTTTTAGGGATAGATTTCAAATAGCTCTGATATAGCAGAAACCACTAAATTATGAAATTGCTAAATTGGGAATTGTACTTCAACCCAGAACAAAAAATGTGCTTTGACGGACACTAAATATCTTGCCCAGCAACAACAGTACAGCGGTGGGTAACGAGAGATTTAGAGGGATTTAAATTTGAGGCCTAGTATTTAGGCGCTGGGTCACCGGTATGGATTTAGTGACAGAATTAGACTTGGAAATGCACAGAAGCGTGTGTGTGAAGTTATTCTGAATGACCCAATGTGCACCTTCAATATTATATACCCTTTTTGGGATAGATTTCAAATAGCTCTGATATAGCAGGAACCACTAAATTATGAAATTGCTAAATTGGGAATTGTACTTCAACCCAGAACAAAAAATGTGCTTTGACGGACACTAAATATCTTGCCCAGCAACAACAGTACAGCGGTGGGTAACGAGAGATTTAGAGAGATTTAAATTTGAGGCCTAGTATTTAGGCGCTGGGTCACCGGTATGGATTTAGTGACAGAATTAGACTTGGAAATGCACAGAAGCGTGTGTGTGAAGTTATTCTGAATGACCCAATGTGCACCTTCAATATTATATACCCTTTTTGGGATAGATTTCAAATAGCTCTGATATAGCAGGAACCACTAAATTATGAAATTGCTAAATTGGGAATTGTACTTCAACCCAGAACAAAAAATGTGCTTTGACGGACACTAAATATCTTGCCCAGCAACAACAGTACAGCGGTGGGTAACGAGAGATTTAGAGGGATTTAAATTTGAGGCCTAGTATTTAGGCGCTGGGTCACCGGTATAGATTTAGTGACAGAATTAGACTTGGAAATGCACAGAAGCGTGTGTGTGAAGTTATTCTGAATGACCCTATGTGCACCTTCAATATTATATACCCTTTTAGGGATAGATTTCAAATAGCTCTGATATAGCAGAAACCACTAAATTATGAAATTGCTAAATTGGGAATTGTACTTCAACCCAGAACAAAAAATGTGCTTTGACGGACACTAAATATCTTGCCCAGCAACAACAGTACAGCGGTGGGTAACGAGAGATTTAGAGGGATTTAAATTTGAGGCCTAGTATTTAGGCGCTGGGTGACAGGTATGGGTTTAGTGACAGAATTAGACTTGGAAATACACAGTAGCGGGTGTGTGTGAAGTTATTCTGAATGACCCAATGTGCACCTTCAATATTATATACCCTTTTAGGGATAGATTTCAAATAGCTCTGATATAGCAGGAACCACTAAATTATGAAATTGCTAAATTGGGAATTGTACTTCAACCCAGAACAAAAAATGTGCTTTGACGGACACTAAATATCTTGCCCAGCAACAACAGTACAGTGGTGGGTAACGAGAGATTTAGAGGGATTTAAATTTGAGGCCTAGTATTTAGGCGCTGGGTCACCGGTATGGATTTAGTGACAGAATTAGACTTGGAAATGCACAGAAGCGTGTGTGTGAAGTTATTCTGAATGACCCTATGTGCACCTTCAATATTATATACCCTTTTAGGGATAGATTTCAAATAGCTCTGATATAGCAGAAACCACTAAATTATGAAATTGCTAAATTGGGAATTGTACTTCAACCCAGAACAAAAAATGTGCTTTGACGGACACTAAATATCTTGCCCAGCAACAACAGTACAGCGGTGGGTAACGAGAGATTTAGAGGGATTTAAATTTGAGGCCTAGTATTTAGGCGCTGGGTCACCGGTATGGATTTAGTGACAGAATTAGACTTGGAAATGCACAGAAGCGTGTGTGTGAAGTTATTCTGAATGACCCTATGTGCACCTTCAATATTATATACCCTTTTAGGGATAGATTTCAAATAGCTCTGATATAGCAGAAACCACTAAATTATGAAATTGCTAAATTGGGAATTGTACTTCAACCCAGAACAAAAAATGTGCTTTGACGGACACTAAATATCTTGCCCAGCAACAACAGTACAGCGGTGGGTAACGAGAGATTTAGAGGGATTTAAATTTGAGGCCTAGTATTTAGGCGCTGGGTGACAGGTATGGGTTTAGTGACAGAATTAGACTTGGAAATACACAGTAGCGGGTGTGTGTGAAGTTATTCTGAATGACCCAATGTGCACCTTCAATATTATATACCCTTTTAGGGATAGATTTCAAATAGCTCTGATATAGCAGGAACCACTAAATTATGAAATTGCTAAATTGGGAATTGTACTTCAACCCAGAACAAAAAATGTGCTTTGACGGACACTAAATATCTTGCCCAGCAACAACAGTACAGTGGTGGGTAACGAGAGATTTAGAGGGATTTAAATTTGAGGCCTAGTATTTAGGCGCTGGGTCACCGGTATGGATTTAGTGACAGAATTAGACTTGGAAATGCACAGAAGCGTGTGTGTGAAGTTATTCTGAATGACCCTATGTGCACCTTCAATATTATATACCCTTTTAGGGATAGATTTCAAATAGCTCTGATATAGCAGAAACCACTAAATTATGAAATTGCTAAATTGGGAATTGTACTTCAACCCAGAACAAAAAATGTGCTTTGACGGACACTAAATATCTTGCCCAGCAACAACAGTACAGCGGTGGGTAACGAGAGATTTAGAGGGATTTAAATTTGAGGCCTAGTATTTAGGCGCTGGGTCACCGGTATGGATTTAGTGACAGAATTAGACTTGGAAATGCACAGAAGCGTGTGTGTGAAGTTATTCTGAATGACCCTATGTGCACCTTCAATATTATATACCCTTTTAGGGATAGATTTCAAATAGCTCTGATATAGCAGAAACCACTAAATTATGAAATTGCTAAATTGGGAATTGTACTTCAACCCAGAACAAAAAATGTGCTTTGACGGACACTAAATATCTTGCCCAGCAACAACAGTACAGCGGTGGGTAACGAGAGATTTAGAGGGATTTAAATTTGAGGCCTAGTATTTAGGCGCTGGGTGACAGGTATGGGTTTAGTGACAGAATTAGACTTGGAAATACACAGTAGCGGGTGTGTGTGAAGTTATTCTGAATGACCCAATGTGCACCTTCAATATTATATACCCTTTTTGGGATAGATTTCAAATAGCTCTGATATAGCAGGAACCACTAAATTATGAAATTGCTAAATTGGGAATTGTATTTCAACCCAGAACAAGAAATGTGCTTGAACGACACTAAATAACTCGCCCAGCTACAGCACTAGGGACAGATTTAGCTGGATATAAATTTGAGGCCTAGTATTTAGGCGCTGGGTGACCGGTATGGATTTAGTGACAGAATTAGACTGGGATATGGCCAAAAAATGAACAGACTATTGCTGGTTAAATGCACTTGGTGTGACAGCTTCACCCTGATGTAGGCTTTAGCCAAAAAACAACCACACCATTGAGGGTTAAATGCACTTGGTGACAGGCGCAGCTTGCCCCTGATTTTGTATATGGCCAAAAAATGAACAGACTATTGCTGGTTAAATGCACTTGGTGTGACAGCTTCACCCTGATGTAGGCTTTAGCCAAAAAACAACCACACCATTGAGGGTTAAATGCACTTGGTGACAGGCGCAGCTTGCCCCTGATTTTGTATATGGCCAAAAAATGAACAGACTATTGCTGGTTAAATGCACTTGGTGTGACAGCTTCACCCTGATGTAGGCTTTAGCCAAAAAACAACCACACCATTGAGGGTTAAATGCACTTGGTGACAGGCGCAGCTTGCCCCTGATTTTGTATATGGCCAAAAAATGAACAGACTATTGCTGGTTAAATGCACTTGGTGTGACAGCTTCACCCTGATGTAGGCTTTAGCCAAAAAACAACCACACCATTGAGGGTTAAATGCACTTGGTCGCAGCTTGTGCTGGCGCACCACAAGACACAAAATGGCCGCCGATCACCCCAGAAAAATGAGACTGACAAACGGTCTGTGCAGCCTAAAAACAGTGAGCAATTGAGGATCAGCAGCTCAATGATCCACAGCTGCAGATCGATCAGTTAATCAAGTCCTTTGGAGGAGTTAATCTGCCTAATCTCGCCCTACTGTCGCAGCCGCAACCTCTCCCTACGCTAATCAGAGCAGAGTGACGGGCGGCGCTATGTGACTCCAGCTTAAATAGAGGCTGGGTCACATGGTGCTCTGGCCAATCACAGCCATGCCAATAGTAGGCATGGCTGTGATGGCCTCTTGGGGCAAGTAGTATGACGCTTGTTGATTGGCTGCTTTGCAGCCTTTCAAAAAGCGCCAAGAAAGCGTCACAAAAGCGCGAAGAAAGCGACGAACACCGAACCCGAACCCGGACTTTTACGAAAATGTCCGGGTTCGGGTCCGTGTCACGGACACCCCAAAATTCGGTACGAACCCGAACTATACAGTTCGAGTTCGCTCATCCCTAGTAGAGAGACATCAGGTTGTACTAAAATGAGAGCGGAAACAAAACTCTCTTTGATACTAGAAAAGGCTTTAAGCGCATCTACCGACCACGAAGAAAAATCTACCCCCTTTTTAGTCATATCAGTGAGTGGCTTAACAACAGAGGAATAATTCAAAATGAACTTTCTGTAATAATTGGCAAAACCCAAAAAGCGCATCAGCGCCTTCTGATTCTCAGGAAGCTCCCAATCAAGCACAGTGCGGACCTTCTCAGGGTCCATGCGACAACCAGAAGCGGAGAAAAAAAAAATAAGAAATTGAGACTCCGGAACCCCAAACACACATTTTTCCAGTTTAACGTACAATTTATTATCCCGCAGAATCAGCAAGACCTGACGTAGGTGGTCTCGATGAGTCTTGAAATCAGGAGAAAAAATCAAAATGTCATCCAGCTACACCAGTACAAATTTCCCCATAAAATGATGAAAAATGCTGTTCACAAAATGTTGTAAGACGGTCGGAGCATTCATCAAACCAAAAGGCATAACCAAATTCTCGAAATGACCCTCAGGGGTATTGAAGGCCGTCTTTCATTCGTCCCCTTCCCTGACCCTGACTAGGTTGTATGCCCCTCTTTAATCCAGCTTAGAAAAAACCTTTGCCCCAACAATCTGGTTAAAAGGTCCGGGATCAGAGGAAGCGGATGTGGGTCACGAATCGTGATACAGTTCAGCTCCCTGAAATCCAGACAACGTCGTAAAGAACCATCTTTTCTCTTAACAAAAAGAACCCAGTGGCAAATGGTGACTTCGAGGGTCGGATGTGTCCCTTTCTCAGGCTCTCAGAGATATAAGTACGCATAGTGACTCTTTCAGGTTGGGAGAGATTGTATAAACGTGATTTGGGCAGTTTGAGTTTGGCGCCTGGGATGAGAATAATACAGTAGTCGTACTCCCGGTGCGGGGGCAACTCCTGGACACCACTCTCGAAAATTCTGAGAGAAAAGGTGGCACAGTCTTGGTAGAAACCTCTGAAAGAGATGCCGTAAGCAATTCTCTCTGCAAAACTCACTCCAACCATTTATTTGCCTTGCTTGCCAATCAATGGTGGGGTTATGTTTAGTGAGCCAGGGTAGCCCCAACACTAGAGGAGTAGGTAATCCGCTTAAGACAAAACATGACATATCCTCAACATGAGCGTCACCCACAGTCAAACGGATATTGTGAACTATGCCCTTTAACGATCTTTGAGAAAGTGGAGCGGAATCGATAGCAAAAACAGGTATATCCTTTTCCAAAGTGCATACCTGGAAACCATGCGTTATTGCAAATTGATTATCAATGAGATTGACAGCTGCTCCACTATCTACAAAAATCTCACAAACAATGCTCTTGCTGTCTAGCGCCACCCTGGCAGGTAGGAGAAAACGGGAACTACAAGTAAATGGCAAACCTTCAAATTCCGCGTCAACCTTGCCAATAGTAGCAAATGGAAAGTTTTTAGAGGGTTTTTTCTTTTTGTTTTTCTTTTATTACCCTCAGAAAACTCCATGAATCTCCTAGAGGGGCGAACATTTGCCAAATGATTTATACCCCCACAACAGAAACAAACCCTCCTCTGAGAGCTAAATCCTCTACTATCAGGGGCAAGCAAACCCAGCTGCATGGCCTCCTCCTCAGAGGGGATTGAGACCGACTGAGACCCCTGCGCACTGAATGAGACAGCCCCACTGTCCTTGGACTGAATATGACAGGAAGGAGTAGTCTCCTCTCTCTCTCTAAGACGCCTGTCAATACGAACAGCGAGAGACATAGCAGATTCTAACGAGGCTGGTCTCTCATGAAAAGCAAATGCATCTTTCAATCTTTCCGAAAGACCATGGCAAAATTGACTTCAGAGTGCAGCATCATTCCAACCAGTATCAGCTTCCCATCTCCGAAATTCTGAACAATATATCTCTGCGGACTGTTTACCCTGGCATAAAAGACGCAGTTTAGATTCAGCCAGAACAATACGATCCGGGTCATCATATATCTGCCCCAGGGCTACAAAAAATTCATCCACCGATCGGAGGGGCCGTGCCCTGACCGGCAGCGAAAAGGCCCAAGACTGAGCGTTATCCCTGAGCAGCGAGATGATGAGCCCCACCCTCTGCTCCTCATCACCAGAGGAATGGGGTAGTAGGCGAAAATAGAGTTTGCAAGCCTCTCTAAAGCAAACAAAATTCTCACTACCCCCGGAGAACGTATCTGGAAGCGAGATTTTAGGCTCGGAACAAACTCCATGAACGCCAGCAGAACCGGTCACCTGAAACTGAGACACAGTTTTACGGAGATCTGCTACCTCCAGCGAAAGACCCTGCATGCGGTCAATCAGGGCTGAAACCCATGCTTAAATCCGACTGGCCTGATCCCAAACTAAGGAGCATATGGGTGAGCCCTATAAAACCCCTAGAGCTCTCCCTGACTGCTATGCCCATGCAAAGGTTTTTATGGTAGACGATTGCATGTCCACGTACCTCATACTATGTGACACCTGAAAACCCTATAATAGTGAGGGGACACGACCAACGGCTCCCTGCACTTAATACGGACGGAGTCAGGGTCACCTAGAATCAAGCCAGCAAGGAAACACAAGTAAAGGAAACCGACTTATATGAGGAATCAGCAGAAGCAGCATCCAGCAGTGAACACAATCCAAGAAGAAGTATAAACCGCAAAGTGAGGCAGTATGGGAGGGAATATAAAGGGAGAGAATTAGTGCAAATAGGTGACAGCTGGGAGAAGGAAAGGAGATGCCAAAACAAAGAACTTCATGCAGGTAGAAAAGAACATTAACAGACCTTCTCACAGAAGTGGTGGTGACATTATGCCATTTAAATATGCTTTGCAAAAACCACATGGCATTCCTTTCCTTCTGTGCAATGCTGTGCGCCCGTACAGCAGTTTACGACCACATATGGGGTGTTTCTGTAAACTACAGAATCAGGGAAATAAATATTGAGTTTTTTTGGCTGTTAACCCTTGTTTTGTTAGTGCCACAAAAATTGATTAAAATAGAAAACCTGCTAAAAAAGTGAAATTCTGAAATTTCATCTCCATTTTCCATTATTCTTGTGGAACACCTAAAGGGTTAACAAAGTTAGTAAAATCTGTTTTGAATACCTTGAGGGGTGTAGTTTCTAAAATGGGGTAATTTTTGGGTGGTTTCTATTATGTAAGCCTAACAAAGTGACTTCAGACCTGAACTGGTCCTTAAAAAGTGGGTTTTTGGAAATTTTCTGAAAAATTTCAAGATTTGTTTCTAAACTTCTAAGCCTTCTAACGTCCCCAAAAAATAAAATGGCATTCACAAAATGATCTAAACATGTAGTAGACATATGGAAAATTAAAGTAATAGCTATTTTTGGAGGTATTACTATCTATTATAAAAGAAGAGAAATGGAAATTTGGAAATTTGTTATGTTTCCAGATTTTTTGTAAATTTGGCTTTTTTTATAAATAAAAATAAATTAGCTTTTGACGCAATTTTACAACTGTCGTGAAGTACAATATGTGACGAGAAAACAATCTCAGAATGGCCTAGATAAGTAAAAGCGTTTTAAAGTTATCACCACATAAAGTGACACATGTCAGATTTGCAAAAAATGGCCTAGTCCTTAAAGAGATCCTGTCACCTCCGAAAACCATCCCAAGCCGCCAGCAGTACCTGCGTGTAGCCAGCAGTGTGTTACTGATGATGCCATTCTTCCTGAAGGCAGATGCAGCAAAAGTACTGAAAACGTTGTTCTATCCCCTGCCGGCGCGCAGCTTCAAGTAATGGTAACCACGCCCCCTTCCCTGCCCCTTTGCTGTGACTGACAGTCGGCAGTTTGGCTGGCTTTGCCGAACTCTCTGCATAAGCGCTGTCAGTCACAGTGAAGGGGCAGGAAAGGGGCCGCTGCCTCCTTGACTTCAAACATGTGGAGAAAGGCATCATCAGAAACACACTGCTGGCTACACGCAGGTACTGCTGGCGGCTTGGGATGGTTTTGGGAGGTGACAGGTTTCCTTTAAGGTGAAAAATGGCAGGGTCCTGAATGGGTTAATGTTACCTAATACATATATAATTAATTAAACCATTTTAATAAATACCAACATAACTAAATACCGAATAAATAAATCCAACTAGTTCACTCAGCGAGTGACTGTTAACCCATTCTTAGCACCGTGACATTTAAATTGTAAAAAGGCGGTGGGGGAGGGAGATTCTTCACTGCCACTTACGTGGGTGTGCAGCAACTGACATCTCCCTTCTTTTATAAGTTTCTTCACGTGACCACCCGTTGATCCTTCCTCTAACCAAATGCTCCAGAAGACTTCAGCCTGCACCAAGTACAGCTGTTACCAGGTAAGTCATATACCACACACACATCATTTGCGCATGTAAATAACTGGGAACATGACACCATGTCCCCCCTATTTGCTTCCGCAAATCCGGTTTCCTCATGGTGTCATAGACCCCAATCTTGTACCCATCAAAATTTATGAATCGCTAAATAATTAAGCACGCTTTAATTAATAAATGTGTTTTTATTGTTGAAACTATATGGCCACAGTGCTTAATGTTACCTAATAAATATATAATTAATTAAACCATATTAATAAATACCAACATAACTAAATACCGAATAAATAAATCCAACTAGACCACTCAGCGAGTGACTATTACCCCAACCACCATAGAGCGAAGCTAAATGGCTAACCACAGCCTATTTCAATCATATTTTGTAACCCAACATTGAAAATGTCAAAACCAATATCCGATAATGCTTGTTTTGAATGGTTCTATAGTCTAGCCATAAATCCTTCTAACTCTATATGTCTGTAAGACATTTCTTGAATACTAGCCATACATTTCTCCATTCTTTTGTCTATTCGAATTAAATTTTTTTCCATAATGCACAATGTATTAGAACTCCATTCCCATCTGGGTACTATTTCTGAAAATGCGATCTTGGATTGTGGGAATTGATTATGTACTTCTAACAGTGTCAGCTTGTTCTTTTGTCAAATCATGAGTACGAATCCTACCCCTGTCAGATGTTCCAATGTGAAAAATTATCATATTAGGTTCTGGCCACAATTTTTGGGCTGATACACATACTGAATGAATGCTTTTTATTCTTAGATCTGCTATCCCTCTTCAATAAATGGATACCTTATTACCTAAATCTAAATTCTTGGATTTGAATTTAATAGATGCTTTTTTACTGACTGAAGAAATTAGATTGTCTCCGAGTATCCAAATATTCTTCTGTTCTGGAAAAGAACAGTAATTCATGTCTAATGTACAGTTTATACCTTTTTGAATCCATCTACCATACATATTTTCTTTATTGTACTTCCTTTAAGACCCATTTCATATGCATACGTTGCAGCTCCAATTCTAAACTAATGAGCTGAAATTATTGTACCCTGCAAATCAAAGTGTTTTTTTTACATTTTGACAAAATGTAATTGAATTGGAACTTGGTTAATGGAGATCCATCAACGTGTATGAAAAGAGGTACTGGTTTACATGACCTAGCAACTATCCAATTTTTTAAAGCCTGAACCGGACATATTGTAGATGACCGTAATAATTTAAGGGATAAGATATTTAGATATTTTTATGTATAATTAGATTTTTTCCTTTTGGATAACCAGGTCATTGATTTGTAATGGTGCTTCTGTTGTTCTATTCCTAGCAGTAATTTTACTGATGCGAAGTGCACCGAAAAAGGAAAGCGAAAATGCAGCTTTGAATAGGCAAGTCTCATACTGGGATGACCAAGTAAACTGTAAGTACTCCATACATTTTTTAAAAGATCAATAGATAATGGTTTAGTTCTTCTCTTGATCTGATTTTTTCTTTTTAAACCTTTAATTAGCTGTTTTAATACAATTTTTGATGTGAATGGGGCTATGTTGCAAATTTTTGGGAAAAAAGAAATGCCGGATAGAATTTTTTGAATGTAGTCCCCTTTATAGCCCTTTTTTTTTTTATAAGATTCAAAATGAATAGGATAACATGTAATATTTTGTCATCCCATATACTGAAATTATTTGCAGAACAAAATGTTCTCCAATTAGTCCATGCGGCTGTGTAGGTAGCCCATGTAGCAGGGGCTAGTGAATTGCTAATCGAACCTTTGATCAATTCCTGATCGTCTTCCACAGATTTGATGGGCATGGGACTCCTTTTTCTTCTGCTTCTGGTACCAGCTGTCTGAAATAGGAGAAGTTCTGCCGAGACACAGAATCTGCGATTAAATTTGACCTGCCTTCAATATATTTAGCTTTTATACAGATATAGTAATTTAAACAAGTTAGGACAATTTGTCTTAATATGTTGACTACTACCTCTGATTTAGCAGATAGACAGTTTACTGAGAAAACCACACCCTTGTTATCTGAAAATATTAAAATGCGTTTGTTTTTTAAATTATCATGCCAAATTAATAAAGCTACCAATACTGGAAAAAGTTCAAGAAAAATTATGTATTTTATAACTGGTTCAACTAGCCAATATTTTGCCATTTTTCTGCAGACCATTGGTTCCTAAAAATTGCTCCATAACCCACTGATGCAGCCGCATCAGTGAACAACTGAAGTGAATCAGAATCTATAAATTCTTGCTGCCACATAGTTCTTCCATTATAATCTTCCAGCAAACTTAGTCAAACTTTGATATTGTCTTTTATTTGTTTTGGAAGACGGATATGCTCAAGTGGGCGGATTTTCCCGACGGTGGCAGATTACAATTAGTCTAGAGAAAACTCTTACCATTAATATCACTCTGGTTATGAAATGTAACGAACCTAGAGCTGATTGCAAAAGTTTCAATGTAGTTTTCTTAGATCTTAGCAAATTGTTTAATAAAATCCTTAAGGAAGAGATTTTTTTCCTCCTGGATTTTAAATTACATTTTTTCCGTACTGATTGAGATACCCCAAAAATTAAATCATTTGTTGGGTATACCATCTTCTCTTCCGCTAATGGACTTTGGAAGTAATCTGCAATATTTCTGAAAGTATTTTACAAATTATCGCAATCATTGGATTTTTCTTTACCAATGAACAGAAGATCATCCAAGTAATGGATCACGTAACCACCACTTGAATTACTTTCTAGCATCCACTGTAGAAAAATTGAAAATGCTTCGAAATGAAAACAGAATAGAGAAAAACCCATAGGAAGTGCTTTATCATAATAAAATTTACCTTCAAATTGAAAGCCCAAAGAATTATACCCAGATGGGTTAATAGGCAGTAACCTGAAGGCAGATTTTATATCCGTTTTTGCCATCAACGCATTCCTCCCTGCTTTTTTAAGCAAGGATAATGCTTGATCAAAGGATGCATAGTGTACAGATGTCAATTTTTTATCAATTAAATCATTCACAGAATTTTTTGGGGGGTATAACAAGTGATGAATGAGGCGATAACTCTTAGCTTCTTTTTTAGGAACTAAACCTAATGGAGACACGGTTACATTTTTGGAAGGAGGTTGCTGAAAAGGTCCAGCAACTCTGTTTTCTGAAATTTCTTTATCTATTTCTTCTTGAACAGCCTATTTTTTTTAATTTACAGATTTTAGGTTTTTAACAATAGAACATCCTGGACTTGAACAAGTAGGTACATAAAAACCATCCGAAAAACCTTCAATTAATATTAGAGCCATCGGTTTGTTTGGGTATATTTTTAAATAGTGAATGAGCCTTTGAAGGCTCAATGGGGTCACCTCCTCTATTGGATTCTTTACTGTATGATAAGTGTTGACCATGCTTTTTAAAGCATTTTGATGCTGGATGGTTTCCTGTGCAAAAAGTACACTCGTGTTTATATTTGCATTAGCTTTCCATCTACATACCGACTTGTTAAAGGCGAAGCAAACTCCTTTTTTGGGAATTTGTTGACGAAAAAGGTTAGACCTTTGGGGCAACATAAGGTTGATGCAAAGACCCACATCCTTTGATCCCCATTTTAAATCCGGGTATACTGCTAGTTTTTGACGAAAAGATTCATCTGAAGTTTTTATAAGCTTCCAGGATACTGTCCAGATGATGAAATAATCCGCTACAATGTATCGGAAGTTTTTCACCCAATACTGCTGCATAAATGCAAAATGCTTGCATCCAGTAAATGTCTTCTGCTGATTTCTTTTATTCTTCTCTTCCTCTTTTTTGTCTAATTTTAGCAGAAGGGAGGAGAGAAAAAACATCGATGTATTCCTTATTACAAATTTTTTCCTTGGTTTGTTTGGATAGATGGAATCCCAAAGGGGAAATCTGACAGGGCATTGTTTCCTTTAATGATGTTTCTTTTATTCGACTGCCTGTTTCCAGAGATGGGATTAAACATTTTTCATTAAGGATTCCAGAATGATCTAATGTGTAGATGTTATTGGATGTATTAAAATTTTCTTTCAGACAATCCGAATCCAAGTTTCTACCTGGAGAAGGCCAGACAGAATTTGGATTCAGTTTTTTCTCTTTATTAGACATGAAATAAATACATTCCTTGAATAACTGCTCCTCTAAATTGGTGTCAGTATTTATATTCCAAAATAAGGATTATTTTTTGTGTTAGTGCTCTGCATAAAGCAGTCACTATTTTCTGTGTGTGTAAATAAATTCTCATCCTCTTGAATGTTGATAAGTGTAATTTCTTTCTCAGGTACATACTCAGATGTCCTGGCTGTTGGGACTGGAGACCATTGGTAAGTATGTGACCGTTTTATATCTTTGCTCCTCACGCTTTGTGACGCAGAAAAAATTGTATTTCTGCGTCTCACAGTATCTTATGGTGGTGAGTAACTTCTCTTTTCTTTTCTTTTCTTGTCCTCTTCTTCGGTGGGGGAGAAAGCAGAGCATCATCCATCGTTGCTGGCTCTGTGCTCCTGCCCGAAGTGGATGCGCAGACCGGATGAATTGATTGAAGATGGCGATCTCCAGCTCTGTATTTCTGTTGAAGACATCTCCTGAGCCATTCTTCCCCTCCGTAAGTTTCTGCTTTCTTAATAAGCTGTTTAAGTAATTCTTCCATTTCTTCTTTTAGGTACAGGTCCGGATTCTTCACTGCCACTTACGTGAGTGCGCAGCAACTGGCATATTTCTTTTTTCATAGGTTTCTCCACACCACCAGCTGTTGATCCTTCTTCCAATCAAGATGCTCCAGAAGACTTCAGCTTGCACCAAGTACAGCTGTTACCAGGTAAGTCATATACCACACACACATCATTTACGCATGTAAATAACTGTGGGCATGACACCATGTCCCCCCTATTTGCATATGCAAATACGGTTTCCTCAGAGAAGTAGCCTTGATTGGTTTGATCTGAGTCTAAGGCATTGTATGTTGAGTCTAGTTTCAACTTACAATGGGTCAGAAAAGACCATTGTATGCTGAAAATATTGTATCCTGAGGCCATTGTATCTTGAAGGATCACTGTGCTCGTTACGTCATCTACATAATGGACTGTGCTGTGTAGTTCTGGTGTCGACTTTCAGCGCTGGAGCTACTCTGAAACAGCTGATTGGTGGGGATGTCTGACCGCTACTGATCTGATATTCATGGACTAATCCATTGACTACTGACCATCAAAATTAAAGTGTAACTATTATGTTTTCATCAAAAAATCTATTTAGCATATGATACTGCTGCTGCAGCATAAAGCAAACTTTAGTTACTTCACATACCATTGTTTTCCTTGAGCTTTTCCCTTCGTTACGGCTGTTTTGAATCCTACAATATGAGAATCTTCTCAAGATGCTTCTCTGCCAGCTCTCTGAGGCCAAAACTGCCTTCCCTCACTTGACATACACACTTGCTGTAGCCAGCAGCTTCCCGCCAGCCAATCAGACTGGATTACAAAGAGAAACGCCTCCTGACTCTGAAGCCTAATGCAGGCATGCAGTGTGCAGTGTCTGTCTCCTGTTTACACTAATGGGAAGACAGAAAAGCCCCATCAACAGTCTTTTTAAGGGTCCAGTGGAAAGGGGCAGGGGACATTAATGAAATCTGTTATTATTAGGTAATTACAGATCTTTTGGCAATCATTGGCAGACTAACTCAGTTATACATGCTTAGATTTAATAAACTAGCAAATAAAAAAATATTACAGTCACACTTTAAATTCCTGGAATACCCATTTAAGCATTTTATCTTCTAGCCCTAAATCACTCATATTTAGTTTGAGTAAATACTTGTATTTCCTGTGAAATAACAGTGATGGAGAATGTTTGCATAGCTGTGCCATCACTTTGTTATTTCTCCAAGAAATATATTATTTGACAACTGGGTGTTACCATTCCCCTTGTCCATAATGTTTATCCCTACACAGGTGGAACTGATCAAGATTGATGGGACTGAGTAAAATATCACAAGGGGAATAGATGGTCAATGGTCAATGGTCAATGTACTGTATTTACAGACTTCCATTAAGAACTGACATACAAATGCTCTTTGAAAAGGCCACTTAAGATTTACATTGTAAAATAGAATTCTAGAGCGGAAGTCAAAAACTGAAAATCTGTCAATGGAATTTTTTTGTTCACCAGATGGTGCCTCTTGGCTATTCAGGTATTCCCCAAAAAGGATTTTGGGGTGCCATTAATCTGTGTGCAATAGTACCTGTTCTACAAAAGCATCTAAACGGCATACATAAGGTTTAACATAGCATAATGGATACCTACAGTCACCACTGGATGGGCCTACTGCACGCTGTTATACAGAAGCAGCCATATTTGATGGGAAACACAGCCCAGCATGCAGTGCTATTCATCGTGTCAGAACAACAGACAATGCAGCAGAACCCGACGGACCACATTATAAGGCTACATGCACACGAACGTTGTTTGTTTCCATGTCCGTTCCATTTTTTTTTGTGTATAGGATGCGGACTCATTCATTTCAATGGGTCCGCAAAAAATGCGTTGTGCTGTCCGCATCAGCATGTCCGTTCCGTAGCCCCACAAAAAAAATAGAACATGTCCTATTCTTGTCCATTTTAAGCATTGTTACAATGTATCCCCCCCAAAAAAGGATGGCATATGGATACCATCCTTTTTATTTATTTTTTGGCGGATCCGCATTTTGTGGACCGCAAAACACATACGGTAGTGTGCATGTAGCCTAAATCAGTGAAATCCACTGGTTGCCACCATTTTCCCTCTTGCAATAAATCTGGGACTGCTTTTGGTTTCTGTTCATGATGAAAATCACAATGCAATTGTGAACAGAACCTTACTCTAGAATAAACCAGCATGCTATCAATTCTTAAGCTCCTTCTAGTGGTGGCTGCAGGAAGCCAGTATGTTAGTTTTTAATCTATATCTATGCATGGGATTTGGAGACTAGTATTAGGGAAAAAGGGAGCTCTGAATATTATAAAAATATATATTTAGAAATTTATTTTAAAAAGGACATGGTGTTGAAAGATAGATATTCATTTTAAACATGTCTCTCTGTTGATAACAGATCTTTAAAGGGACCTGTGGCATCTTCTGACATGTCTGTTTTGGTAACTTGCTCCCATCTGGTAATCTATTCTTATGAATCTATGTTGTGCCATACCTATATTATTCCTGCTAGAAGTTATGAATTGCCAGCATATGTTACCAAGTGGGAGTGTGTCCCTGCAAAGTCTGACAGGACACCCCCCAACTGGTAACACCCATCTGGACCTTCACTTCAAACTGTTATTATTTGATTCCTAACTTCTAGAACAAATAGTAAAAAAAAATAGTACAACATAGAGTCATAAGAATAGATGCTCCAGAATTGTTATTACATGGGGGAATTAAAGTAGTTGCTAAAACAGGCATGTCAGGAGAGGTGACAGTTCCTCTTTAGAGAGTCTGGTAACTGGATGCTTTTAACTGAATTCCTCTATGCCCTTAAAGTAGTTGTCCAGGTTTCCCTTCTTCCCCCATTCAGCCCCTCATGCTCCGATGCTCTACCTTGCCCTGTACTAGATCACGCAGGGCCAGGGATATTTTGTTTATATTTTTGCACTGCTAGGTGGAGGCTTCTGCCTAGCAGTGAACCAGGTGATGTCACCGGCACTGAGGTGCAAGCTTTAGCACTGCCCTAGCCAATTTACAGGCTAGGGCAGCACTAAAGCCCGCTTATTAGTGCCGATGATGTCACTGGGTTCACTGCTAGGCAGAAGCCTTGTCCTAACTTACCCACGGAGAGCATCGGAGCATTCCATGTCGGAGGGGCTGAGTGGGGGAAGAAGAGGATATGTCCGGGTTTAGCTCTGAACTCGAACAACTCCTTTAACTTGGGGTGGCCAAAAAATATCACTTTATATGCACTTAAGCACTTTGCAAGACTCTTGAACTTCACAGCATGCCTTGCAACAAATAAGGCTAATTTAAGGTCTGCGTTTTTGCTGGATCTGTCATGGATCAGCAAAAATGATTCCGTCATAATAATACAACCATCTTCATCCGTAATGAATGGATCCGGTTGTATTATCTCTAAAATAGTCATGACGGATCTGTCTCTAAAACCATTGTAAATCAATGGGGGGTGGATCAGTTTTCTATTGTGTACGAGAGAACGGATCCATCTCCATTGACTTACATCGTAAGTCATGACGGATCCGTCTTGCTCTGCATCCCAGGACGCACTCCGTTTGTGTGAGTCATCGGAATGCAATGAAATGTATGCATTCTGGTGCACTCTGTTCCCTTAAGTTCAGTTTTGTCCCAATTGACAATGAATGGGGACAAAACTGAAGCGTTTCCCCCCACTAATGAGATCCTATGATGGATCGCAATAGCGAAAAGGGAAAGAGCAGATGTGAAAGTTCCCCTCTAAGATGAGCATTGGAGAAGCTTCCAACTAGCAGAGACCCGGTACGTCACCGGATGTGCAGAAGAAGCCCTTGCCCTGTGCGATTCAGCGCAGGGCAAGGGAGAACATTGGAGCATGAAAGCTTTGAACCCCGACAACCCCTTTAAAGAGGTTGGCCACTTTCTGGTTAGTGTTAACTAATGTGTTTGTGAGATGATTATATGGTACTTACTAATACAGTATAGTCTGTGTTGAAATTCTGCACCATTTTCTAGATTTAAAGGGGTTGTCTCTTCATGGACGATGGGGGCATATCGCTGGGATATGCCCCAATTGTCATTGTCTATATCGAGAACTGAGCCCCGTAAGTGAAGGAGGGCGCAGCCGCCCTCCATTGATTTTCTATGGGGCCGGCGAAAGTAGCCGAGCACTGGTTCGGCCATTTCTGTAGGCCCCATAGAAATTAATGGGAACAGTGGCCACGCATGCACGGTACGCTCCCATTCACTTCTATGGGGAGCTGGCTTGGTGGTGGCTGGAACGGAGTCCTCCAGCCACCACCTTGAGGAACTCTGTTCTTGATATAGGTGCGGGTCCCAGTGGTGGGACTGGCACCTCTAAGACAATGGGGGCACATCCTAGTGATATGCCACCAATGTCTATTATGAGACAACCCCTTTAATAAGGTATACTTCCTTGTTTACAAAGTTTTTTGTGCTGTCCACACAGAGGTCTTTTCCAAAAAATGGCTGATCATGTAGGGTCATGTGATCCAGCAGATCACCTCCATGTGATGTCTCCTCCATTCAAGCACTCTTCACCTGCACTAAACTCCCAAAAGAACAAGTACAGATGACAGGTGCAGTGTATCTGAATGGAGGAAGCATCACATGGAGGTGATCTGCCTGGTCACATGACCCTCCATCAGCAGCCATTTTATGGACAGGACCTTTGTGTGGACTGCACAAAAGACTTTGTAAACATGAAATATAGAAAATGGTGCATAACAACAACAAAGGGTATATTAGTGAGTGCCATATAATCATCTCACGAACATATTGGTCAATAGTAACCAGAAACTGGCCAACCCCTTTAATATAAGGGCCAGATGACATTGCGTCCTTGGCTCCTATCAGACCATATCTGAGCAAAGAAAATCACAACTCAAGTTTGCATATGTAGGTGCTGTAAGCATGAAGATACTTTGTCATCAAAGTTAGAGCCCGAGAACCATTTTTTTATTCAAAGAAGTTGACCTGGGGACTTCGTCCTTTCACTGCATGAGAAAGCATTTCGTTATTTCCAGCCTGTGGCGTGCCCTGGTGTACTGTAAAACCGCACATCTGAGAGTTATCTGTTGACAGTTGGCTGTAATGTGACATTTCTGTGAGACAAGAGATGTCAAGAGTTCATATTCCAGCGCTACTGAAAAGTTTTATCACAATCTATGCTCTGAGCAAGCCACAAATACCATTGTAGCACTAATTATATAATATCACATAATGAACTGGTAAAATGCCCGAGACATTGCTCGCATTCAGTCTACACATGCAAGGGAGGTTTATTTCTTGCAACTAACATGTGTATTAAATTAACCTGTTTTGTAATTTTATAACAATTAGGCTAAAATGTTGCTCTGAGTCATTAACCGAACAAGGAATTACAGTCACATATAACATGAACATTATCCTATGGGAGAATGTTTCAAAATGTTAAAAAATGTGAATTCAAAAGATCTGAGAATGAATAAGCTTACACAGGCGAAGTGAGTAAATATATTTGCGAACTGTTATTAAATATACAATAACACAGGGTAGTTAGGGTATGATCTAACTATATGTAACAAACTATATTACATGGAAGACTTTATTACACAGAATATTAAAGGTAATATAAAAGCGACAGAATTAAAGGGGTCAGAACAAATCACTTCTTCAAAATACCCTTACAATACAGAGAAAAAGTCATTCACAACCATGCACAGAATCCAGCATGGCAGCAAAATATCCCCTACCCATTTCTACAGGTCACACTTTTAACTTAAAGCGGTTTTCTAGGTGTTCAATATTGATGACAAATCATCTGGAAAGGCCATAAACATCTGATAGGGTGGGGTCTGACCCCTGGCACCCTTTCCAATCAGTGCTGCGGTCTCTATCTAGCCTAGTGATGCTAGGATTCTCGGTTACATGGCTTCAATTAAATTGCTTGGGCTGCAATACCAAGCACAACCACTATAAAATGCATGGCACTGTGCTTGATATGATCAAATACCCGATCTGATTTTAGGATAGGTCATCAATATTGAACTCCTAGGAAAATATCTTTAATGCATTTAAATAATTCAGTTTTATTAGGCTCCAGACTGCCATGCGAATACATTGGGACCCCACAATCTCATCCACGGAGTGCCTCTAAACTACTTAGATGCCATGGTCGCTATTGACAGCAGCATCTAAGGGGTTAAACGGCCTGGATTTGTGCTTTTCCCGATCCAGGCTCATATGAAAGCTGAGCCCCCTCTCTTTGCAGTGCGGGAAACCCGTACAGTGCTTAGACTAGGCTGCCGTATAAAGGCCCCTTAGTGACTGCCATAAAAAGGCTGATTGGTGGCCCCTAAAGGCTTAAAGCATTCAGACTCTCAAATAAATACAGGCCTGTGCCAGCTCCGTCCTGTCCTGTTTTCACTCTTGCTAAAATGACCGACAGACTAAAACAAAAAAAAAAAGCCAATATTTCTGTAAATAGAAGAAACATAATCATCAAATTTTACAACTATATGGGCAGCTTTACATTTTGGCTGGAAATCCTCCTTTAAAGGGAACCTGTGACCATGAAAATGCAGTGTATTCTGCAGGCAGCATGTTATAGAGCAGGAGGAGCTGAACGGAATGATTTATAGTTTTAAGGAAAAGGATTCAGTATAACTTGTATTTTATTCATTGAAACTTCTGCTGTTTCTGGGCTTAGGAGTCATATTAGTGATTTACAACTAATTTTGCATGACTCAACATACAGGGAAGACTGTCAATGACAGATAGGACCACCCACAAGACTCCTAAGCAGAGATGAGAGAAGTTTTGAAAAATTTGATTCGATAACTGTCTTAGGGTACAGCCACATAGAGCGGCCATGCTGTGGGCGGGTTGTGGCCATGCTGTGGTAAAGAACCGCAAGGCCAATTAGCCCAGCTGCCTTTCATTTAATAATGAATACTGCACTGTATAGTCCTTCTTCATTGTTAATGGCTGCGCTGCATCTTTAATGCGCCTTTAAACAGGGGCTGTTGCTGGTCTGGGGTTTGTCTGGTTAGGTGGGGGCACAATATGAACATTATTGCTGGTTATTTGACAGTAAACACAGAATATTAATCAGCTCTGCCATACACACTTCTCCAACCCCAGCGTTCTCCTGCCCTACAGGTGGGAGCCCTTCTTCTGCCATCTGCTTTTCCACATCATCTAATATTGATGAGAATTAGAGATGAGCGAATTTCGTATTTTGAAATTCGTTCACACTTCGTTTGTTGGTAAAAGGTGTATTGCGTTATGGATTCCGTTACTACGGACCATGGCAATTCTATGATGGAATGCATAGCGGAATGCCTTTAGAGCCATTCCATCATAATAGAAGTCTATGGGCTCCAAAACGGATCCGTCCGGTTTCCGTTATGCAGGGGAGGACTCACAGGACAATGGCCGAGACTGCGCGGAATGAGGGTTTTATAGGGCTGTGACATCACAGGGGATGGCTATCTGCGGATTGGCTGACTGCATGGTATTATGGGTGTTCTTGCGCTCCTGGGCTTCTTACTTTTGTAAAGTTCACGAGTGGCATTACCACTCCTACGCCCTGCTTCTATCTGTGAATGCTAATATAATATTATCTGATGCATTTATTTCCAGGTCCCTCGACACTGTGCATTTATAATAATATTATGTAATTATTCATATAATGTGCCTGGTTCACCAGCAGGTGGCAGCAACTGCAAATGCAAAGTGAATAGAGCCTCTAGGTGTAAAGGTAACGCCTCCGTTTCTCCTAGAGGCTCATTTGCATATACTAAAACTTAATTTTTCTCAACAATGCGGCACATATGAATGTGGGACCAACACAGAGGCCTTCAGCTGCCAAGCGCACATGTAACAGGTCAGCCAGTGTCATAGGTACAAACCTGCTGACAGATGCCCTTTAAAATACCTTTACCTAAACTTTTAACTACATTTAATTAAATCCTATTCTAAATACGCTAAAAATAATTTTTGTAATACAGTTTAATAATTTTTTCACTTATCCATGCGAAAAATGGACCTGAAGTTTAGAATTTGTACTCCTGTACAACACTGTGTATTGGATTACGGATCCCAATCAGTCCTCCTGCCTGTACCAGCACTGCTCCACTAAAGCCTGGGATAGATGTGCTATGTCAGGCTATAGCATAGTAATACCATGTGTAAGCTTCTGCCCTGCACTTGCTCAGCTCTGCTAATAGCCTGCATAGCACATCGGTGCAGACCGTGAGCAAGGTTAAGAAACGCTTTAGGGTAAAAGCACATGTTGCGGATTACATGCAGTTTTTCTGTGAGGATTTTCCTGCGGAAATTGCCTCGCCCGTGCCAATTTGGAAATTAGCAGCATGTCCATTGTATGTGCGATTCCGCGCCTTCTGTAGAACGGTTTTCCCCATAGACTTTAATAGTGTTGTTAACATAAAATGAAAATCTGCACCAAAATTCGCTCCAAAAACCACATAAAACAGCCCAAAAATGCACCAAAACTGCAATAGTTTATTTGCATTTTCTATGTGGCTTTAGTGTGGATTTCATATGGATTTTCTGCACACAAATCTGCATCGTGTGCAGTTACCCTTAGAGTTTTACTTTAATCCATCAGTAATGAAAAAGAAACTGAATTCTGAAGTTAATTTGTATGAATATTAATCATTTCCGGATTTCAAAGAGTTGCTCTTTGAACTAATTTCTGAAGAGTGCGCACACATACCTGCAACCATTATTTTACATTTTTGAAATGTACAATTATCTCACTTGGAAGAACTAGAATATATTAATGCCAATGACTTCGGCATGCCAACTGCTCGCTGCACCCTATTTCTCCCTTTTCGTCTAATCTCTTCAGCCATGCTTTTAGAAGACGCGCAGACGCTTCTTACTGTGGCAAAAGCTTTTAGTATACTACAGAAGAGAGCAGACTATTGAGTGGAATACAATTTGCCCTTTTCACATGATTGATTCTTTAGATTTACATCCTCATGTTGCAATCATCTTCTGTTTTTTGTTTTTTTGTCATTTTATGTTTTGTCGGGATTTGTAAAGCGCAAGAGCTGCTGCAAACTGAGATGGATGAAGACCTTTAGAAACACCACTTTCTATAGTATGTTAGTGCTTCTTTAAGTGGTGTTATGTGGTTTTAGAGACAAGCTGATTGTGGGGGACACCTGTGATTAGCTGACATTGCCAAGAGACCTCAGTGTAATCATTAATTGATCATTGCATTCAATTTTATCTAAATTCAGTGGGCCTCTAGTGAGTCCTAATTCATTCACGATAGCTATGGCTGGCTTGAGGAGGTTCTTCAGAAGGTAAATGGTGAGCATGGACCTGCGCCTTTGCCCTCACCACATGTGTCCTGTGACAGAGTTAAGCCACATCCTTGCCTCTTCAAGCCAGTTACAAGTGTGCCCTGACAATTTCTCTCATGGCCATACTGACAGAACCAATATCTCTATAGCAGTCCCCTGCACTTCTACTATTTTTTGTACTCCTTCCATCATTGGCTCCCTGCCTTCACCTGGTGGCCCAGGGCCTGTGCTGGTACAGCAATTAGTAGAAGACATGGTACACAGCGTTTGGCAGTTGACACTTTGCCTCGCTCTGATGTATATCAAGCATCCCATGCTGGGCCATCTCAGAGGGTTTTTCACATGAGAGGTGAAGCATCAGAGGATAAACCCCCTCTTCGGGTCGCCAGTCAGCTTCTACTCCCTGGAACAGCTGGTCACATGAGAGACAATGAGTTTCTTTGTCTACCAGCTTGTTCTTCTATTTTTCCCTTTCAACTTCTACGGATAAGGATTTTTAACCTGTTGTAAAAACTATGTTGACACATTTTGAAAATAAATCTGTGGAAATGAGTTCTGCAAACCCTTCTTTACATCCAGGGAGGTAATGCCCCTGTCTGAAGGGATTTGCTTTTCCGTGACTCCTTATTTTGTAGCATTGCACCATTAGGGACCCATGCTCTCCAGATCTTAAAGCAAAAATTATTGCAGGTGATTACATTGATATTTGGTCTTTTTTTTTTTTTTACAGCTGATCATGTTGGAACGCGCTTACCCCTAGGGCCCTGTTGCGTCCCAGGTTTAGTTGGAATACAGAGTGGTATGATGAAGCCTATATGTGTCACGGTGCTCCGACCTGGATACAGCAGGACCCCAGGCTTTGGCTTCGCAGCATTAAAAAGGGGAATAATTGAGGGATGAAGGAAATATAACTTGAGTCCAGACCTTAATATGAAGTTCAACAGCAACTTCACTTGAATAAATTTTTATCAAATCGATTTGCAGGCTTTGTCTTGGTTCCAGTATGCTTTGGCATAAACTGGCAGGCAAACTTAATAAGTCTGCTTTCTCTCTTTCTCTGCTGTACTGTGTTTTCTTTCTTTCTGCTGTGCTAAACTCTGCTTGAGTCTGGTTTCTGTACTTTAGGTTTGTTCTGGTATCCTTGGATGCGGTGCCTTGGGCTGTTATTCCCCTCCTGACACTCAGTAAATAACTTATCTTCAGCCGAAGAACAATTCCTCTTGCTGATATCTCTTATGGCAACTGAATAACGATTTCCTCTGGTTCCTATGGCTTCCAGACATCTGCTTCCATGGTCAGCAGAGCTTAGGCTGCTCTGGCTGACATAGGCACATCAGGCTGTGAGCGTGCCCCACCTTACTCCTTTCCTGTCTAGACTAGACTAGAACTACAACTAACTGGAACTGCTGCCCCTCCCTGTTGGTAGGAAGCAGGACTGTTTGAAGTCAGTTAGGGACAATAGGGTAATTTATCAAACTGTTGTAAAGGAAAACTAGCTTAGTTGCCCATGGCAACCAGATTCGACGTTTCATTTTACAAAGGAGCTCTGAAAAATGAAAAGTGGAATCTGATTGGTTGCTATGGCTTGGGATTTTCTTTTGAAGGAGGTTGCATTGGATCATATAACAGGTTGTACACAAAGTGTGGTCCTCAGAGTGCCTGATGAAGGGCGATTATTAAGCCTGAAACGTTGCAACTGACATACCACCTATTCCATAGAAAAATAGAGTCTCTGTGTAAGATACTTGTCCCCTCGAGCGCTGCAAATCCAAAGACAATGTGGGTAAAAAAGTCAGCCAAATGTAAAAATAGAAAAAAGGATTGCGCTGCAGGAGAAGAATCTTCTCTGTATATTTCAGTTCTCTTTGTTTACGCTTCGAAAAAAATCTTCAACTAATAGGACCACATGCACACATCAAATCTCAACAATGGTACAGAAACAGAGCTCCACTTGTACAACGCGTGGATAGGGTCTTACTGATGTCTTCTAACGAAACTCTTTAGCAAAGAAGAGCACTATGGTGTAGTATGTAACAACACCTAACACGCTTTGTGAATAAAATATACTCACAAGACTCCACTCGTAAAGAGCAAGGATAGAGATCTCATCGGTGTCTTCTAAGAAAGAGCTCAGTTGATGAAGCAAGCATAAGTCTGGAGCCGTCGGTTCAGGCGATCTTAATCCAAAAACCGGTCTAACAGGTTAGAAGCCGCTTGAAAAGGATAACACCGGACTCCTACTTCCAAG